>NC_051073.1:79598605-79945167 GCF_004664715.2 Peromyscus leucopus
GGTGGGAGAAATACCAAACAATCCAAGGACTGGAAAATTGGTGAGATCCAACTTTCTTTTTTTTTTTTTTTTTTTTGGTTTTTCGAGACAGGGTTTCTCTGTGTAGCTTTGCGCCTTTCCTGGAGCTCACTTGGTAGCCCAGGCTGGCCTCGAACTCACAGAGATCCACCTGGCTCTGCCTCCCGAGTGCTGGGATTAAAGGCGTGCGCCACCAACGCCCGGCCATGAGATCCAACTTTCAAAGAGAAAATAAACCAAAATCCTCTAATAAGTCTCTGACATGTACTGGAAACTGGGATCACATCTGGAAGTCTGAAGATAGACAGCTTTTCCACTTCATGTCTTCTAAATGAGTTTCCATACAGACAACAGGCCTACCAGAGAGATAAAGGGATAATTGAATATGCAAATCTTGAGTATGGAAATAAAAGCCAGGTATCAAGACATAGCATTAACTCACTGTACCACTTTTACTTAGAAAAGACTGCGACAAAAGAGAGAAATTAGTAAGAGAAGTTACTAGTTTATAAAAACTATAGTCTTAAAAATTATAATTGCCGGGGCTGGAGAGATGGCTCAGCGGTTAAGAGCACTGGCTGTTCTTCCAGAGGTCCTGAGTTCAATTCCCAGCAACCACATGGTGGCTCCCAACCATCTGTAATGAGATCTGGTGCCCTCTTCTGGCATGCAGGCAGAACACTGTATACATAATAAATAAAATCTTTAAAAAAAAAAATATATAATTGCCATCATTTTCCACTTAGGTGATTGCCCACAGTCAGTATCAGAATTCCAAAAGAATTTCCATCTTTTTGAGCATGCAAGATGAAATTGACATGGAAGAGATCATCAAGGACATTTTCAGACAAGGCGAAATCTGCTTCATCCCTTGGTACCAATTCCAGAGCAATCACATGGACATGAGATTAGCATCACTTGAAGAGATCTCTTTACTTCCCCAAACATCCTGGAATATTCATCAGCCTGGTGAGGGAGATGTTTGGGAGGAAGCCTTATCCACAGGTAAGTGTAGGTGTAACCGTCTTACTAAATAAGAAACAGAGAGCCAATGCAAAGATGAAAGCCCAAGAGGTCAGAGCAATAGCTAAAAACCTTCACTGCCGCTTCTGTCCTCCTCAGCAAGAGAGCTACTTCCTGTCTGTTTGTCTTTTTTATAGACTTTCTATCCTGCCTTCTCATTGGTTGTAAACCCAACCACATGACCGCCTTGTCACTGCCTGTCTGTACAGACCTCCAGGTCTTCTATGGTTGGTATTGAGATTAAAGGCATGTGTCTCCAATGCTGGCTGTATCCTTGAACATACAGAGATCCGCCTAGCTCTGCCTCCCAAGAGCTGGGATTAAAGGCATGCACCACCACTGCCCAGTTTCTGCTATGGCTTGTTATTAGCTCTGACCCCCAGGCAACTTTATTTATTAACATACAAATAAAATCACATTTCAGTACAAATAAAATAAAATATCACCATAGGTAAGGCATCATTTCTCACATTAAAATACTTACCTAGATGTGTCCTATATCATCTGATCTTGGATGCTAAGTGTTGTCCGGCTTGGCTAGTTTACAAGAATTGATGTCTTTGAGTATTTAGGTAATGTCATCAGAATTTTCCTTCTAAAAATCTTCTCTTTCTCTCTGTCTCCCTCCCTCCTTCCCTCCCTCCCTCCCTCCCTCACTCTCCCTCTCCCTCCCTCTCCCTCTCCCTCCCTTCCTCCCTCTTTGTCTGTCTCTGTCTCTGTCTCTTGTAACATGAATCTTAAAGAGTTTTATTAATAAAATCAAACCTGAGCCAGGTATTGGGGTGAACACTGAATGATCTGAGAAACAGAACAAGCCACAGCTTCTCACGACGACAGTTCCTCAGGTGATCCTGTGTCCTCATCCAAATGGCTCTCAGCTGAACTGTTGCTCAAAAGCCTAAAAGGTTAACCATGCCAAAAGCTTCTAGTTTCTAGTCCTCACGCCTTATATACCTTTCTGCTTCCTGCCATCACTCCCTGGGATTAAAGGCTCACTTTCTGAGATTAAAGGCATGAGTCACCATGCTTGGCTGTATCCAATGTGGCCTTGAACTCACAGAGATCCAGAGGGATTTCTGCCTCTGGAATGCTAGGATTAAAGGCGTGTGCTACCACTGCCTATCCTCTATGTTTAATATTGTGGCTGTTCTCTTCTCTGACCCCAGATAAGTTTATTAGCTTGCACAATATTTTGGGGAACACCATACCACCACAGTCTCTGTCTCTGTCTCTGTCTCTGTCTCTTCTACCAGATATTTTCATCTATTTTATGTCAGATCTATTGTATGTATAGGAAGATAAGGTCCTGTGCCTGAAGGAATTCACACTGTAGCTGGGGAGACAGAAATTTTATAATAATAAAGTATCCCAACTTGTACTATACATCAAATATAAGTATCAAATAAAAAGATACTGAATATTGAAAACATTGAAGCTCAGGGGTGGGTCTTGAAAATGTGTGTTCCCAACACTGGCTTATTCATTTTCATCCTCTGCTCTTTATCCATGCTGTGTTTGTGGCATTGGTGGCATCATTGCTCCATGATACTTGCAACCCAAGTTGCAGTGGAATGGAGAATGATACTTAAGAGTCAGTTGTAGTCTGAGGCAGAGATCCCTGCTGTTTGTAGAAATGTCTGAGCAGGCAGGCTCACTGTTACCTCCCAGCATCACGTTCTCAGTGTACAGTTTTGCTTGCATCAGCAGTTTAGACTCTGGCAAGTTCAGTGCTAAAGCGTAAGTCCAGCTTCACAGTGTTTGAGAGGAGCTGATTGGAGCTCAGATCGTCTCTGCTATAGCCTTTGTGGTCTGCTCATCTTCCTGGTTTGCCTCTGTTGTCTCAGTCTAGAAGGGGGTAAGCTTGTGTGCCCTCAGTTGCAATGATAAGTTTTCAAGCAAAATTTTCACATAAAGCATTCTAGTTTTAGGTTTATAACATAATAACCCAGCTGATAAATGAGATAGAGGGACTGTATCTTTACTGAATTTAAAGTGAGAGCTGCCTAGACAATTTGATCAGCCTGGAGTCCCTCCACTGAGAATTTATAGTCTGATTCAACCTTAATCAACTTGGCTTAAGTACAACTGGGATAATATTGGTACAGAAATGGAAGACTATACAGAACAGCCTTAAAGGTCTCTGAATTAGTGTCCTTAGGAGTCAATCTGTCTTTGTTGTGACTCTGTATCTGTGATGGCTTCATGTGCACTGTGGCCCATGGCAGCTTGGACTTGGGCATCACCTTTTCAGCTAGAATTCCCAGCAGAAAAAATAGCAAGTCTGGTTTTCTAACAGTCTCAATAAAACCCTGTTCCTAACTTTCATTGCCCCAAGTGGTCATCCCCAGATTAATCACTGTGACTAGACACGGAATTGCTTTGCTGACTCAGACCTGGGTTGTCATTGACCATTTCTGTTTTTCTGTGATCAGGGAATAGGATCTATAGCCACCTCTCCAGCCCTCCTCAACTACTGAGCTGAATTGTGGGGCTGAGGTGAGAGTGACATGTGGTGTTATAGAACAAATAGAATGGATATGACACTGTCTGAAGTCAAACTCCCCTATACTATTACCTATTTCTGAGGTCCCATAGGACAGACTCTTGCTCTGTCTCTCTCATAAACACTAACCAATATAAGCAGAGTACTAAACAATGGCCACTAATTTTCTCATGGCTGCTTTTTAACATGTTAAAAATTTTTCCCAAGCTCCAGAAACCAGCTTAAATCCATCTGGACAGGTCAGATCTACTTCAGGCTTTTTCTGTCTCACCAGCATCCTGTCAGACACAAAAGTGGCCAGAGTGACAAGCCAAGAGGGATGGATGTCTCCAGGGCAGCAGGATGGCCCACCATCCCAGGACACCTGTCTACCCCAGAAGCCCCCTTCCCTACCACCCCCCCCAAGAGCCAACCAACACCCACCAAGTCAACTGGAAGCAGTTTTTCCTGGGAGGAACAATACCCCTATTCCTGTTCATTCACTTTTTTATAATAAGAAAAAAGTCTGGAATGTTAGGATCCTGCCCTCACGCCTTGGAGTCTTGCGTCTGATATCATCAGGGGCACTGGCAACTATGTACATGCAGCGTGGTCAAGCAATCTGCGCCTTAAAAAAGCTGGATGCAGACCCTACCCTCTCTCTGTCTCTGCTCTCTGCTCCCTGCTCTGCTCTGCTCCCCCTGCCCAGGCCTGGCTCCCCTCTCTCTCCCCACCTTTCCCTCCTAATAAAGCTCTCTGTAACCCTGGTAGTTGTGGCCGTGGCTTGTGGCTTTTCCACCAGTAACCAGCGCCACCACCAGCACTGATTATCATCCTTTCAGTGGTATCATTCATTTCCTGAGTTTTCATGGGTGCAGCTACTCCATAGGTTGAAGTTGTCCTTCTAGTACCTTCTATAAAGCTGGATTTTTAGGTAGGTATTGTTTAAATTTGATTTATTGTGGAATATCTTACTTTCTCCATCTATGGTGATTGAAAGTTTTTCAGGGTAAATGTCTTAGTTAGGGTTTCTATTGCTACAATGAAACACCATACATAACCAAAAACCAAGTTGGAGTGAAAAGGGTTTATTTGGCTTATACTTCCATATCACTGTTCATCATGAAGGAAGCCAGGATAGGAACTCAAACAAGGCAGGAACCTGGAGGTGGAAGCAGATGCAGAATCCATGGAGGGGTGCTGCTTACTGACTTGCTTCACATGGTTTTCTCAGCCTGCTTTCTTAAAGACCTCAGAACTGCCAGCCCAGGGATGGTACCACTCACAATGGGCTGGGCCCTCCCCTATCAATCGCTAATTAAGAAAATGCCTTACAGCTAGCTCTCCTAGAAGCATTTCCTCAACTGAGGCCCTTCCTCTCTGGTGACTCTAGCCTGTGACAAGTTGACACAAAACCAGCCAGTGCAGCATAGGAGTCTGAGCTGGCATCTGTGGTCCCTTAAGCCTATAGTCCAGGCCCTAATGGCTTTTAAAGTCTCCATTGAGAAGTCAGATGTAATTCTAACAGGTCTGCTCTTATATGTAATTTGGTCTTTCTCCCTTGCAGCTTTCAATATTCTTTCTCCTGTATGTATTTTGGTTATTATGTGGTGAGGGGACTTTCTTTTCTGTTTGAACACCAATCTGTTTGGTTCTCTTATATTTTGGTTGTGAGCCTAGCCTTTAACAGCTGAGCTATCCCTCCAGCCCTGTTTGGTTCTCTGTATACTTCTTGTAACTTTATAGACATTTCATTCTTTATAGGCATTTCAATTTTCTTCTGTGATCTTGTTGGAAATATTTTCTGTTTCTTTGAGCTGGGATTATTCTTCTTCATTCCTATTGTTCCTAGGTTTGGTCTCTTCACAGTGTCTGAGATTTGGATGTTTTGTGTCAGGAGCTTTTTAGATTTAACATTTTCTTTGACTAATGTGTCTATTTCTTCTATTTTATCTTCAATGCCTGAGATTCTCTCTTTGATTTCTAGTGTTCTGTTGGTAGAGCTTGCTTCTGTAGTTTCTGTTCAAATTTCTAAACTTTTAATTTCCAGAATTCCCTCTATTTGTTTATTGATTCTGTTTCTATTTTCAGGTCTTGAACAATTTTGTTTCCTTCAACTGTTTGTTTTTGTTTTGTTGGATTTCTTTAAGATATGTATTCATTTCCTTGCCCTGTTTGCTTCAGCTATGTTAGAGTTTTCAGGGTCTGCTCTGATAGGATAGCTGGGATCCAGTGAACCTTTACTGCCCTGGCTGTTATTGATTGTGTTTTCATGCTGGCATCCAGGTTTGGGATGATTATAGTTCTGGGTGATGAATTCTGGATCTGTCTTTGTTGGTGGGTGTTTTGTTCCTTAGTTTCTGTTTCCTCTCTGGATTTTCAGAGAGTGTGATGGATGTGCGTTGCCTCATTTCCTGGCCTGTTCAGCTGGTGTGTTCTCAGGGAATGCCTGCTGGTGTTGGAGACTGGGGTACTGAGTTGAGAGATGGAAGATTGGAGCAGAAGGTCTTTGTGGTCCATTGGGGATGGGGTCAGAGAGGAAAGGGATGCCATAGCAGGTTTCCAGCCACAGAGCTGTGAATGAGACTGGGGGGATTGGATCTCTAGAGCATTAGGTGAAGTATGTGTCTGCCTTCAGCCTACTAGTTGCCCTGGAAGGAACAGACCCATGGGTTTAGCAGGGGGTGCCTGCTGGGGTTGGAGTCTCAGACAAAGCAACAAGTTATGGGAGAGTGGTTAGAAGGGAAGAGCTGTGGGAGCCACAGGAGACAGGAGCAGGGGCAGGGAAGGCTGCCAAGGGTGTTCTGCTGCAGAGCTGGGTTAGATCTTGGGGAACAGAGCCCTGTTCATTTTCTAAGTAAAGTAAAGGGAAATGCAGAGAGATTCTAAACTCGCCTGTGGTGACACAACAAAATAAACCTAGAACCTGGATCAGACCTGGTCACCTGACTCAGAGGACAAACCTTGGCCATTAGCGATGCAAGTCCTTGGTTTTGGTCTTGAGGTGCGGAGACCCTTCCCACCCCCATGACTCCTTCATCATGTGAGGAGTCTGAGGCTTGCTGAATCCTTTCCTCCAGACACAAATAATGTGCTTTGGGAGCTGTTTGGTGATAGAAAGAAAAAGCTTGGTACACTGGGGAGACTGTTCAACTCCATGGGTAAAGTGGGACATGTCTTAAAAAATAAGGTGAGATGGCTCAGCAGGTAAAGTCCCTATTCATAACCTGACAATCCGGGCTCTACCCCTGGATCCCACCAGGTGGAAGGAGAGAACCGACTCCTGAATACACACACACACACACACACACACACACACACAGAGTAATGAAATTTTTAGTTAAAATATTTAAGGGGTTGAAGTGATTAAGAAAAAAGACATCTTGATATCACCCTCTACCCTCCATATATGCCCACATGGATGAGTGCATCTGTATACATTATACACACACACACACACACACACACACACACACACACACTAATAGAAATACAAAACACCCTTAGTTTACATGATTAAAAGTGTTCTCTGTAGCCTTTATTTTTATACTAACAAAATTTTGCTGAATACAAACAGAACACACAAATATCAAGTATACAGTTATTAAATCTGAACAAGCATATAAACTGACATGATCATGACATGATACACATCAAGACTGAAACACTTCCACCCTCCCACAGAGGTTCCTTGTGATACTCTGTCTTAAGCTCTGTACTTTCGAGCCCTTCACAGATTTCCTTCTCATATACATGAAATCCCCAGGAGCCCCAGCGCCTGGGTCCAGAGCACAGCCCTGGCAGAGCACGTGGTAGCCCTTCACATTTACTCTTTATGTTCATCAGGCCCAGGAGGAGAAGACTCCCCGTGGATCTTTTAAGATGGCATAGAAGGACGAGGCAGTTGTCAGGATTCTATGATGGTTTACAGTCTGCCCCACGATTGACATCAGGAGCTCGTCCAGCTTCACAGAGCAGGAAGGAATTGATCACTGGAAGCACTTAGGCAAGAGAAAAGACAAATTAATCAGTTTGTCAAATGCTTCTTACACAGTATAAACCCTATATGTTCCTACATAATTAAGTATTATGTCCAGTAATACCAGGTATCAATCATCTTCCTTTTATTTTTCAGATTCATAATGCAAATATATTCAGATTTTGACCTCATTTAAACACACTCCATTCCACTTAAATCACAGCTACTTTAGATCACTGCTATCACCAGAGATCACATTATGTTGAAATTTCAATTATAACTATATAGTGATTTTCTGCTAACATGAAGGGAAGAAAAAGTATTTCTTGGGGTACGTCTATACCTATTATCCACTCAAGTATAACTGACCCAGCAACAGAACTACAATGTGGATGTTCAATTTAGTTATTGTCATAGTTTATGATTCTCGGTTCTATAAAAATGATCTTTTTTTTTTTTTACTAATATTACATTCATTTATTTGGGGTGTGGCACACATGCCACACACAAGTGTGGAGGTCAGAGGACATCTTGCAGGAGTCAGTTCTCTCACTCCACCACATTGTTACCCTTGGCAGCAAGAGCCCTGCTCACTGAACCATCTTTCTGGCCCCAAACCATGACTTTATACGTGTTCAATTCTGTTATAGGTTACAGTAGTCAAAGTAGGAAAACTGGAAGATGCTCGAATATGCAAATAAGTATGAAAATATAAAACGAAATACACTGAGTGTGTTATTTAACAGGGCATGGGGACCTTCGTCGGTACTTTTGCACCAGGCTCCTCAACTCTTAAAGGAGACCCTGTTAAAAAGTGGTTTGAAAAAAAATGTGGTTTGAGGAGCCACAGAGGTAACTCAGTAGGTAGAGTGCTTCCTGCCCAAGCGTGAAGCCCTGAGTTTGGGTCCTAGCAGTCACGAAACAGCCCACAATGAAGGCATACCTGTCTACAACCCTAGAACTTGGGTGTAGACAGACAGATTCCTCAGAACTCTGGCTTTTCTATCTTATTGCATCTGGCCACAAGGTGAAAAACTTACTCCACTGTGTGCTCCCTATAAAACCGTGTGCTCCCTATAAAACTGTGTGCTCCCTATAAATGGCCTGTCTCTGGCACACTGTTTGTCACGGAGCCGACTAACACACTCTGCAGAGATCGCTCAGCAACTGAAACCGGAACTGGCATTCTGACCCTTGCTGTAGCCTTCTATAACTCTTATATTGGGGGCAGGGAGCCATCACCAGGGTAATTACAAATGAAAAACATCAAAGACTTAGAGAATATTAAGAAAATCCATGAAACACCCAATTTTTCCAGAAAGGTTTTTCTGTTTTAGTAGTAACTTTTGGGGTGCTCCACCTGCATGTTTATAAATTCTCCCCAACAGCTTCTGAAATCACTAGAACTTTTTAATTTTTCTTTTAAAGACTCACTTTATTTGAGAGAGAGTGTGGGTGTCCACAGAAGCCAGGGGTGTTGAGGTTCTCTGGCACATCACTTACAGACACTGGCTCTGGCTCCAGCTCCTATCCCAGATCAGTGTGCACTCTTAACCCTGAACCATTTCTTCACCTGAACTTGAAAATGAAGACTCTAAGGTGACTCTATTTAAATGTCTGTCATATCTGTATATGCCTTAAGAAGGTTATACAGTAGTAGGTTTCCATGTGATTTTTCAAAAGGACTTTAGTTAGTTGTCCCTCCCCATATTTCCTCCTGTACCCTGCTCTCTGGTTGCCTTCCATATTTAATCCTCCTATTCCAGTTTCCCCCTAACACTGCACTCTATTTCCCCTTCCTCGGGAGGTCCTCTTCTTTCCCCCTGTCCCAGCAAGTTTTATATCAACTTGACTCAAGCTAACATCATCTAAGAGGAGGGAACCTCAACTGGAAAACAAATGCTTGAGATTGGGCCGTAGGCAGGCAAGCTTGTAGGGCATTTTCTTAATTACTGATTGATGAGAGAGGCCCTGGGCTGGTGGTCCTGGGTTCTATCAGAAAGCAGGCCGAGCAAGCCATGAGGAGCAAGCCAGTAAGCCCTAACCCTCCATGGCTTCTGCATCAGCTTCTAGGTTCCTGCCTGGTTTGAGGTTCTGCCTTGGCTTTCCTCAGTGTATGTGATTCAGGACATGCAAACCAAACAAACCCTTTCCTCCCCAGGTTGGTTTTGGTCATGGTGTTTCACCACAGCATTGGTAACCTAACTACAGTTAGGTTATCCTCTGTGGGTCTTCATATTGTAGCATACACATTGAAAGCTTAAAAGCTAACAACCACATATAAGAGAAAACATATAAGAGTTGTTTCTGGGAATCTGGATTAACTAACCCAGAACGTTTTGCCCCCTAGCTTCATCCATTTGCCTGCAATTTTCATATTTCTTAACAGCTGAAAAATATTCCATGGTGCAAATGTATCACACTTTCATTATCTATTCATCAGTTGATCAACATCCAGGATGGTTCCATTTTCTGAATATTGTGAATAGAGCAGCAATGAATATGAATAAGAAAGTATCTCTGCAGTAAGATCTAGATTCCTTTGCATATATGCCTAACTAAATATCTTGTGCCACTAAGTAAAATCTCCAGTACTAGGAATGGGTTACATCTTGTTAAATCACTGGCCAAAGGGGTCCCATGGAGTACCCTTTTCAAACATTACAGGCAATTGCCAAGTTTATTGGTTATTCTCCAAAATCTCTGCTAACACTTCTCTCTAAAAAGTTCCTGTTATTCTTTCAAATGTAATACTTTCCTCACAGTTAACAAACTGTAGAGTTCTTAGGACAGGTTAGTTTGGCAAACTTAGGGCAATGATTGATATTTTAATTCAAGGCCTATGAAAATTTTGTGGGGTGTATAGTTGAGCACATGTGTACTAAAGTATGAAAGCAGAGTCTGATTAAGTAGCAAATATATTATAACACTTGCCTTTGAAAATGTCCTCATACAAGTTTATGTATAAAATACAGCATCTGTGGGAATGACTTCAGTTCAGAAAGCAACACTGCTGTTTACTTTCAAAGTACACCTCTTTTAATAACTTACTCCATTCAAAGGAACAGACTTCAAGTATCCATTAAGAAATTGGAGCAACAGAGACATTGGATCCAATTCCCTTTTCCATGACCCAATATGAATAAATGTAACATAACTATATTCAACTCAAAAAACAAAGACAAACACAGGAGGCTCAGCAGTGAGGCCTTCCATGGGAGTAGCAGAGACTGGCCAGCAAGACCCTATGTGGGAACAGTAGAAACCCAGAGGTCAGACCCTTGATGGGAACAGCAGAGGCCCATCAGTGAGGCCTTCCTTGGGGACAGCAGAGGCCCATAAATGAGGCAGTCCATGAGAAAACGAGGGGGCCATAAGTATAGACCTCCATGTGAACCACAGAAACCAATAAGTGAGGCCCTCCGTGGGGAAAAAAAGAAACCTAAAAGTGAGACACCACATGGGAGCAGCCAAAGTCCATAAGTGAGGCCCTCCTTGGGAAGAGCACAGGCCCATATGTGAGGCTTTCATAAGAACAGCAAGTCCCTGCATGAGACTGCTATGGGAAAAACAGAGTCCCATACATGAACACTACATAGGAACAGCAGAGGCCCATAGGAGAGGCCTCTATGTGGTGGGGAGCTGTTCTGTCTATGACCTTGAAGCACCACCCCTAGAGATGCAGCAGGTCACTGCTCCACCTGCCTATGACCTTGAAGTACATGCCCCTGGGGTGTGGCCTCTTGATGACCCTTAAGACCTGAGATCCACTCTCTCTTAACTCCTTCGTGGGACTTGGAAGCAGGATTGATTCAGGAGGCCAGAACAGCATTCCAGGACCTGTATCAATTGTGTCCTCTACAATGAGTTTTTCTCCTTAATAAATTCTTTGCCTTCTTAACAGACTCTGTGGATTTCTCACTTTATCTGGCACACTATGTGAATGCGCTATCCATGGTGCTTATCCATGCAGCTAAGCTTCCACAGGAGATAGCCTTTTTCCCCCACAGGTTCAGATCCTGCCCACAGACTCCATGAGCAGCCTACACAATCTGCTGCGTAGTAGCAGCAGCTCAGATTGCATCCGTGTAGACTAAATATCCTTGCTTTCAAGCTGCACACCGCCACTGCCAGGTCCCTCCCTGGCCCCTCCCTCCTGAGCCACATCTCAGGTTTGGGCATAGCCGCTGTTGCCTTGTGCTGCAGCCCTGCTGCTGGGGAGGGACAGACAGCATGAGGGAAGGAGAGAGTGACTGAGCAAGTGAGCCTCCTCCGTAGCCGCCCTACCCCCTCGGGCAGTGCCCTTCTTGACACCATGGCCCTGCCTGAGTCCAGCCAGTGTTGCTCCCTCAGCACACCCCCTGTGGCTACACCTGCAACACCTGCTGACTGAACACTACTACACCCAAAAACCATCACAAGAACTGGGACGTCCTGAACACCTAGGACAATTAGGACCACCTCTTAAGGATCTCATCTGAGGTAAAATTACTTCATAATTTTACACCTTATAGTGATGAATAAATAAATTAGTAAAATTTTTCTTTACAGATCTTGAATATTTCTCACACTATGACAGATAATATCCCCACTCGGGATTTTAAAAACGTCTTTGTTTGTACTATGAAAGAAATTCTATAAGACATATACAGCTTTCCTGTGATGTATATAGTGTTTGCCATAATCACAATTAGCATAGTGATTCATACCGGAGCTTCCATTTTTCTAAGATGGGAGTGGCTTGCCGACCCCTCTGCAGTTTAGAATGTTGACTGTGTGTGCGCCCGTGTTTGTGGAGACCAGAGGTCAGCCTGGGATGTCATTCCTCAAGAGCTGCACACCTTGCCTTTGGAGATAAGGTCTGTCACTTTTGTCTGTGTGTCTGCGTCTGTGTGTGCCTGCATGTGTAGGTCAGAGGGCAACCTTGGGTGGAAGACAGTCCCTTCTGGGCTGCAGTTCCACGTGGTCTGGGCTGGTGGCCACTGAGCCTCAGGACGGAGTTATCTTGCTTTCTCAGCCCTGGGATTACAAGTATTCACCACTTTGTGTAGACTTGTACAAGGCAACCCTCCTGTGAAGTAACTTTTGTGTGTGGACTTCGAGAAATGCCTTTGTGTTACCACCAGCGGATGCCTGTGCCTCCAGTTCTCGATTTTCCACCCCGCACCTGGGAGCCACAGGACGTGGATCACATTTCTCATGTGTCCTTCATCAGCACCGACATCTGAGCCTCCACTCTGAAAACATAAGCAGTTTGAGCAATTTAACTTTCTCTGAGTTGGCTGGGTACTGTCCACTTCGTGACATCCGGGTTGCGTCGTTGGCTGAGACTACTTGAAGAGGAAAGGCGCGATGCTCACTCCTGTTGAGGTGCATTTGAACACTTCCTGCACACACTGCAGCCCAGGTGTGTGTGTGTGTGAGACAGTGCAGTGTTAAGTTCCTCCCACACTTTCCTCTTGGAGTCACACAGTGACTTATTTCCAGTAGGAG
This sequence comes from Peromyscus leucopus, assembly GCF_004664715.2. NCBI lineage: Eukaryota > Metazoa > Chordata > Mammalia > Rodentia > Cricetidae > Peromyscus > Peromyscus leucopus. The sequence continues at coordinate 79,611,601 of NC_051073.1, forward strand.
TGCTGTGCAAATGAGCCAGAAATATGTTTAACTAGCTTACTCTCTTGTGTGGTTTAACGTGTCCTCTCTGTGAGTGTTATATGGATTTCCTCATTGAGTAATCACCCACCCCCTTCCTTGTACTGGGAAGGCAGAGTAACTTCTGACTCGGTTCTATTATAAGTACAAGTACCTATTGTCTTGTTATTCAATGAATTTCTATCTTGATTTGTTCTAGGTTTCTCATGGCCCCAAGCTCAGGCAGCTAGCGGTGTCTAGGTTGTCCTATCCTGAGCGTTTAGGATGCTGAAGCTTTCGGATGGTAGAAATCAGCTGTCACTCTAGCTGTTCAGCTTCCGTCATGGAATGTAGTATGATTCAACCGGTGGAAGTTGAAAACTCATCGATGAAAATGCTCACAGCTTATTATAGTGAAAACATTTCCCTTTCGGTACTTTTATTTGGAAAATATTCTCCAAGAATAATGGACTTCAGTTTCATTTGGGGGCCATTTGACATGGATTCTGCATTGCTTTCTAAACTTACTATAGTTTTTCTGTTTGAATTCGAGACAGTGTCTCTGTGTAGCCCCACATTGGCCTAGAACTTACTCTGTAGCCCAGGCTGGCCTTGAACTTGTGTCAGTCTCCTGCCTCAGCCTCCTGAGTGCTGGGATGTCAAGTATGAGCCCCCAGTCCAGCTGAGTGTGAGACTGAGTCTAACAAACTGCGTTCCTGGGAGACAGGACAATAATCTCTATAGTTGGTAGGCAAGAGAGGCTGGGGGTGGATCATGATGTGGGGGTCTGTAACCCCCACATCAGCTCACCAAAGGAAGTGTTACACCAGCTACCATCTACATTTATTTCAGTTCTAATGAAGAGGTTGTATTAGTTACTTTTCTCTTGTTGTGATAGAAACTTCATGGCCAAGGTAGCTTGTGACAGAAAGCGTTTAATTGGGCCTGTGGTTTCAGAGAGTTGGAGCTGCCGCTGATCTTCCCCCTACCTGTGGGTGCCCCTGGGATTCAGGACCTGTTTCTACATACAGCCTCTATATCATTTACTCCAAGGGATTTCTAAGTGGGAACCATTGGGTGAATACTGGGAAGTCCAAAGGTAGGTAAACCAGAGAGCCTGTCAGCCTAGAATTCAAATTAGCATGTAGTTCCTGATCACTCTTGAAATGGCTGGGGACAAGGTCCAGATGGAGCTTGTGGGGCAGGCAGTAAACTGCACAGGCATTGTAAAAGTTGTGGACGTTGGGAAATCGGCAGCCCCATAGTCTCCTTGAACACCCATCCCAAAGGCCTTGTCTTGAATCAAGTCTCTCCTGGTCCTTCTGAGTGGCTCCCTCCAGATCTCAGTTTATCCTCTTGGTCATGGACTGACTGTCTACCTATGCACGGCAGCTGTGTCTGTTTACACCCATAGTAGGAAGGAATGACATTCTCCTGGTATGGGTTCATCAATGCCTGGGTGCCAGCCAGCACGTGGGGAGTGGTTCCTGAGGATTGAAATAAATTGTATCTAGTTTATTGTGTTTGATTTTGGTACCATTCTTAGGGGAAGAACACATTCTGATGAGCTAAGTTACCTTTGTAGATTGAGAGGCAAGCAGAAAAACTTTTTGTTTTTTAGTCTCCTGTAGCCCAGGCTGGCCTTGACCTCAAGCCTCGACTTCTCCATTGCTTGGACCGTAGGCTTGTATCACCACACTGGGAAAAATCCTCTTCTTTGTGTCTCACTGCTAAAAAACCTATCTGAAATGTCAGCACTCCTTTCCAAAGAGTAGTCTCGTTTTTTAAGAAGGCCATTAAGGATAGCAATAACATTTTTAAACTAGAGGAGGCTGAGTACGTGGTTCTCCGTGTGGCCTGTGGGCCAGGCACATCTGCACTAATGTTAGAAGTTAAGGTGGGGTGGGAAACGTGAACGTAAAGGATACGCTGACGGTTGCCCAGATGATGCACAGGTGCACCGGGAGTGACCTCATGGTCTGGGGGCAGCCTTGTGTAGACCCCACATGATGGTAGAGTGCAGTCAGTGCAGCGGACATAGGTGGGCGGAAATCCAGAACACACTTCGTATTGTCCTCTGCAGTGTCTTCTTCCTGAAAGTTGATTAAAGAAAAACTTTAGTCGGGGTTTCTTGAGCAGGCAGTTCTGCTTTTCGCAATACTGCAGTTATAAACATCCCTCCAGGAAAGATAACACCCTATAAAAGCAGTTGGGGGAGGGGCTGGCATGATGGCTCAGTGGTTAAGATCTCTTGCTATTCTTACAGAGGACCCAGGTTTGAGTTCCAGGACCAACTCCAGTTGTAAGGGATCTGGCACCCTCTTCTGGACTCCATGGGCACCAGGCATGCACGTGGTCATGTGGTGCAGGTGAAACCCCAACATACATATAAATCTTGAAAAATAGTTTTGTGGATGTGTGTGTGCATGCTCGACTGTGTGTTTGTGTGCATTCCTGTGTGTGAGCCTGCAGAGGCAAGGCATCAATATTGGGTGTCTGCCTCTATTGCTTTCCTCCTGGGTTTTTTTTTTTTTTTTTTTTTTTTTTCCCCTTTAGACAGGGTATCTCAGAAAACCTGGTACTCAGTAATTCAGCTAGCTAGAATGGATGGCTGGCCAGCAAGTCCTGCGGATGTGAGGTTACAGGCATACGCTGCCATGCCCAGCTTGTGTGTGGGTGTGGAGGATTGGAACTCAGTTCTTCATGCGTAGGCAGCAAAGACTTTTTTCCTCCTGGGCCCTCTTCCCAGCCCCAAGGCAGGTCTGGGGAGATGGCGCAGTGTGTATCTTGCCTTGCAAACGCGAGGACCTGAGATTAGAACTCCAGAACCCACACAGAAAGCCAGATGCATACTTGTAGCTGTAACCCCAGTACCCCTGTGGGGAGATGGGAGACAGACAGGGAACTCCGTGGACGTGTGCGGCTTCCAGTGCGGCATACACAGTGGGGAAACAGAGAACCCCGTCTCAAAGCGGAAGGCTACAGCTGACACCCGAGGCTGTCCCCTGACTTCATATGCATGCCATGGGATGGGGACATTGGGATGAGCACCTAGAAAGTGTGTGCGTATGTTACACAGGTGTTTCAGGGCAGGGGTATTTTCTCATACCAGCAATGTCACACTTGGATGTTAACTTCCTTATTCAGGGCCTTGGCATCAAATACATCGGAGTGGACCAGTAACATGTGATTAAATAATGTAGACATCCATAATAGTTTAAAAATAATTATAGGCATCCGTAGTAGTTTAAAATTACAAATTTTGCACCAAGGCCGGCAAAATCAGCATGTGTGTGTAGTATACACCTGGGGACTGCCTCCTCAGAGGTCTCGGTGGTGAGGGGAAAATGCTATCGTCCCAGGGACAGAATCTAGTGTTTAATGAATACTTGTACTTTTACAAATTTAGACAGGAAAGATTTGGAGAGCCTGAGCTACTCAGACTGCCTCAGGAGGTTCTTGAACATCTTCCTCACAGTTCACTTCCTGGGGTAAGCCTTGGGGTGGGGACCTATCTGTGACTGCTGTTGCTGGAGGTGGTGAGAGCTAGGAGGTTTCTGGAAGACATGTGTGTGTGTGGGTGGTGCGTGTACTTATACGTGTATCTGTGTGCGTGGAGGTCAGAGGTCAATGTTAGGTGTTGTTTTCAGTTACTTCATCTTTTCAAATATTTAAAAATTACGTGGTGTGTGTATGTGTGTGTGTTTGCGTGAGTGCGTGCAGGCCAGAGAACGTGTCACAGACCAACAGAGCAGACTGGAGGATGAGAGCCCAGCAAGTGTGTGTGCTTGTACTTGATGTGAGAGAAAACCAGTGCCAGGTGGGTTGCTCCAAGAGCTGGCTGCTGACAGACCCAGAATTAGGGCTGAGGCTAAATTCTTTCCTCTGAGCCAATGAGATGCTTCAGCAGGTGAAGGCATTTGCGGTCATGCCGTCAGCCTGATTTCGATCCCCTGGACCCACATGGTGGAAGGCAAGAACCACCTCTCTTGCAGGTTGTCCTCTGACCTTCACACCTGAACTGTGGTGCATGCAACTGCACACACACAAAGTAAAGAAATAAAATGTAAGGAAAACAAACAAACAAAACTGCTGTTTTTAGCAGGGCAGGGTGGCTGACTCTTACCTCTAATCCCAGCACCAGGAGGCTAAGAAAGGGGAATGACAGCCAGTTTGAGGACAACCTGTGCTAAAGAGCGGAACATCTCAGCAAACCAAAAGGGCTGTTTCTAGTTAAAGAATTGGGTGTGTTCTTCACACCGAGTTCTAGAGGCAGAGCTCCTGAGCTAGAACATCAGAGACCAGTTTAAGCAATAATGTTTTTCTCCAGTGGTAATTTATTTGGTAATTGCCGTAGAATGTCTAGAGCACACTGCCCCAGAATCCGAGTCACTGTTTAATCTGAACCTCTGAATTGTGGCAATTTTGTACCAGTTACTCTGAGACTTGTCAGTGTGTGTGCCTGGCTCTGTACCAACAGGACCTACCTGCCAAAAAACACTTGCTACAATAGTTTGATCCAAACAATACTTCCGTTACTGAGCAACATGTCACCATCAAGGCTCCTAATTGACAGTGTGCTCTGAGTCAGAATGCAGACTGGGTTCCCGACAAGACACAGCAACACACTCCAAGTGCCTGGCGCCCACCCTCAGGACCCTTCCTGACCGCCCAGGCTGGAGGTGCTACTCTTTCCCGAGGAAGGATTTTCAGAGAGAAAAACACGCTTGGCCACTGTTTCTCCTGGCTCCCTGGGAACTCTGTTCTGTTTGGACATCTATCTGCTGCCGAGGCAAAGAAGGGCAGGAAGAATTCCCGTGTCTGTCTCACCAGTAGTCCAGCTGTTTGAAATGATGTCATTGAAAGCTGCCTAGCTGGTACCGTGAGGGGCAGTAACTGCACCAGGCCTTACCACCCTTGGAGTGAGGCAGGTCGGGGCTCACATTGCAGCAAATGCAGCAGAAGCCCGGACTGCTGGCCTGGGCAGGCCGTGAGAGCAATAAGGCTCGCAGCCAGGTTGGAGCAGGTCTTCTGGCCTATTTCCCACTCACCATTTGCCCAAACTCACAAGCTGTGCCAACTCGGTCACCTCTACAAAAACATATTCGAAAGCCCTGATCCACGAAATTGGAGTTACAGTCGGCTGTGGGCTGCTATGTGGGTGCTGGGAGCCAATCTGGATCCTCTACCAGAGCAGCCAGGGCTAAGTCATCTCTGCAGCCTGGGGGACCATGCCTTTAAAGCAGCGAGGACCTTAGGGGTAGGTTATCATAGAAGCCATCTACTACAGCAGACAAGTGACAAAGCGACATGAGGTCTGGGGGTCTGAAGCCCTATGAAGATATGCAGGGGGCATGGGAAGGGAGGAAGGGCAGAGTCAGTCTGTTTTGTTTCTCCAAGAGGGGACTGAAGGATGTGCAGGGGTGAAGGGCTTGAATCTCAATCATGCATGATCTATGACATGGAGAGCCCACCTGCAGGTCTGTGCCTCACAGGATGGTCGAGTCACAGAAGTAGAAGAGTGCGCCTCACCCTCCAGCTCTTCAGCAGGGACAGGAGGACACCTGCTCTCCTCTCCCAAATTTAGCAGTATCCAGGAGAAGTGGGAGGATCCTGCATCTGAGAACCTGGAGGTATCAGATCCTGCCCTGGATGAGACAGTGCCCAGAACCTTAGCTGTGGCACAGGATACTCTCCAAGGTGCTAATGTACCTGCTGCTGCAGGTGCTAGCCAAGCAGGTGGCTGGGAGCACTCAGACTTCACACGCACGCACGCACGCACGCACGCACGCGCACACACACACACACACACACACACACACACACACACACACGCACGCACGCACGCACACTCACTCACTCACAAATGCACCATGTATTTTCTTGGTTTGATTTAGTTCACTTTGATTTGGTTTTTGAGACCAGGTCTCATTATGCAGCCAAGGGTGGCTTGGAATTCACTACAGTGTTCAGACTAGCCTTGAACTAACAATCCTCCTGCCTCAGTGTCCTCCATGCTGGGGTTATGGGAGTGGACCACCACACCTAGACCCTGTGAGCACTTCAAACCAGCTTTTGTTCTCCAGCTACCAAGATAATGAGAAGAGGCCAAATTTGGATCCTTGAGGGATTCCAGTCCAGGCACAGAGATCAACCAGGCAGGGTCGGGAGGCTGTAAGGGGTCACAAGGCTAGAACAGTACGGGAAGGTGGAAGGACAGTGAACGTGGGCTCTGGGGAGCCCACGCAGCCTGGAGAGACAGGTCTGGTTTCCTGAGTCTGCACACCCAGGTAATGAGGCTGAGACGTGGTTGGCCAGGTGGATAAGGGGTTTCCATGGAAAACCGCAGTGGGACGTGGGTGGAGCTGGGCTGTGGAGAACTGGCAGGGGTCACACCCATCAATGCTAACAGAATGGAAAGCTGGCCGCAGGGTGTGCCCTGCCCACTGGACATGCTAGGTATTGTCAGAGTTCCACCCACTTCCTTTTGCTACTGCTCCTCCTCTTTTCCACCACAGCTAGCCAGACTTGGAGGGCTCTGTCTCTGCCGGTGCCCACCAGCCAATGGGAACCTTGCCGGAGTGCTCAGCCAGCCTCAGCTCTTACAGCAGCTCCTGCGAACCCAGCTCAGCACTCAAGGACTCCCAAGTGCCTTACTTCCTACGTCATTGTACCTGCTTTCTCCTGCCTCTCCTCCAGCTCCAGCACCAACCCAGCTTCACTTTGCATCTCTGTTGTCCATCGAGTGTACATCTCTGTTGTCCATCGAGTGTACATCTCTGTTGTCCATCGAGTGTACATCTCTGTTGTCTATCGAGTGTACATCTCTGTTGTCCATCGAGTGTACATCTCTGTTGTCCATCGAGTGTACATCTCTGTTGTCCATCGAGTGTGCATACGTGTGGATTCCTCGATTCTAGGTTATCTGCTCTGTCCTTACTTCCAGACCCCACCAACACTACCACTGCCTCTCTACCCTTTTTGTCTGTAGATTAGGATAGTTTTGACTATTACATTACTTTGACTTCGTATCTTCCCAATTGCATGTGATTCCTTGCTGGGCATGGTGGCTCTCGTCCGTGTTGTCAACACAATGGAGGTGACAAGAAGATGATCTGGAGTTCAAGGCCAGTCTGGGTGACAGAGTGAGTTCTAGACCTGTCTGTGTTGTAGGACAAGACCCTGTTCCAGTGCACACACACACACACACACACACACACACACACACACACACACACACACACGTTTCTTGCAGGTAATCGAGGCATACACTGAATTTTGTGACCCTCCTACCCAACAGAAGTTCTGACACATGGTGAGCATCAGGTCATTTTTCTGAACATAGCATTTTATTTTGCCATAAAAATCTCTTCGTGCTCCTCAGGAGAGATACTTGGACCTGCCTTGGCAGAAAACACCGGACTCACGGAGCTTAACCTCAGTTGGAATCACCTTCGAGGCCCGGGAGCCATTGCCTTTGCCAAGGGTCTGGAGGTATGAGGCAGCAGCCCACTCAGTCCCCAGAGCCCGCCTGTCCTTCGGGAAGCTGTCCCTGAGCCGTCCTCAACGATACAGCTCTGCAGACATGAACTGCGGCCCCTTCAGCACAACTTTCATGGTGACCTTGGATGACCTCTTTTCCCACCCCGTTAAATGACAGTGTACTGTACCGAGTCTCATGTCATTTCATGACTAGATAAATGTCAGCTGCCTCCTCCAGACATCAGCTGGCGGGGGACATCTGTGCAGTCTGGTGACATTATTAACACAGAGATGCTTTTCCTGGTGCCGGCACACCCTCCCAGGGCTTCCCTGAAAGTTCACAGACCCGGGAAACACATGTTTCAAGCCCTTCCAGGGTATTTTGAGCATCTTCATTGTCCACAGTGACAGTGACCTTGGAAATGACGGGCATGGCCATGCCCTCTCACAGGGCTGACTGCAATTGGTGGGTGGGGGTAGTCCTGACCCAGAAAGGGTCAGGTTAGAGCACTCAGCCTTCCCTGATCACAGTCTCTTGGGCAGGCTTCATACAGCACCCTGCCACCAGGTCACTGGGCCCATGCAGTTTCTCTGTGCCTCAGTTTACCTGCCTTGGGAATTTCCCCATAGGTGTGGATTGATCATCTCTGAGAATCGTCCGTAGCTCTACCCATCATCCTCTGCTGCTCTTCAAGTTGTTTGGCCCTACTGGTCAGTGCTGCCTGAGAACTCACGTAACTGTGTCCCAGGACCTCTGTCTTTCATCATTGCTCAGGCGCTCCTGGGCTCTGAGGCTGCAGCCCTGGAACTGTGGCTTTCTGCACCATCAGACGTGAACTCACGGCTCTGCTCTCTGTGTCCTAGGCAAATATATTCTTGAAAGTCCTAGACATCTCTCATAATGGCTTTGGAGACTCTGGAGCCTCTGCAGTAGGTGAGGCCCTCAAGGCCAACAACGTGTTGGAAGAACTAAACATGAGGTGAGAAACAAGAGTGCTGCTCTCGGGGTCACACGGTGACTCAGATGCTGTTCATGCTGCTCCTGCTGTGTGGCTTGAGTCTCAGGCCTACGCAGGCTCTGTCCTCCTTCAGGCTGCTGCTGCTGGGTGGGTGGGGGGGGGGTGGCTAAGCTGGAGGAAGACTTGGCCAGCGTGCCGGAAGGCTGTGGGTAAATCAGGAGTGGTGTCTTACGGTTCACTTCCGAGGCTGTGACGAAACACAGTGACGAAAAGCCACTTAGGGGAAGGTCTATCCAGCTTGCAGTGCAGTTAGATTTCAGGGGACTCCCTCCCACGCACAGTCAGAGCGGCGAGCAGAGCGTTTGCCAGGCTGCTGCTCACCGCTGTCTTCACAGCTTCTCCCGTTTTACAGTTTACCTGTGGTGCCACCCACATCCAGGTTACCTCCTGCATCAAGTAACCAAGACAACCCCCAAAGACATGCTGTAGGCCAACCTGATCTAGATAATTCCTACTCATTGAGACTCTCTTCCAGGTAATTCTAGATCATGCCAAACTGACAATAAAAACTGGCCAGCACACCCATCCTTCCTTAACTTGACACACAAACACTTTAAGCCATAATTTCCCATCCTTGGTCCCCCAAGGCCTCATGTTTATTTTACAATGTAAAATATAGTCCTTAAAAATTCCAACACTTGCCAGGCGGTGGTGGCGAACACCTTTAACCCCAGCACTCGGGAGGCAGAGCTAGGCGGATCTCTGTGAGTTCGAGGCCAGCCTGGGCTACAGAGCGAGATCCAGGTCAGGCACCAAAAACTACACAGAGAAACCCTGTCTCAAAAAAAAAAAAAAAAAATTCCAACACTTCAGGTTCCTGGAGGGAGGGCTCAGTGGCAAAGAGCATATGTTGCTCTTGCGGAGGACCCAGATTTGGTTCCCAGCACACACATGGTAGCTCACAATAATCCATAATTCTAGTTCCAGAGGATCTGATGCCCTCTTCTGATCTCCATGGGCACCAGGCATTCATGTGGTGCATATATATACACATACACATATACATATATATGCAGGCAAAATGCTCATATACATAGTTTTTAAAAATTTCAACAATTTAAACATATAATATCTCTTTGAAAGTCCAAAGTCCCAGCCAGGTGGTTGTAGCACACGCTTTTAACCCCGGTACTCAGGAGGCAGAGGCAGGCAGATCTCTGAGTTTGAAGCCAACCTGGTCTACAAAGTGAGTTTTAGGACAGCCAAAGCTACAGAGAGAAATCCTGTCTCAAAAACAAAACAAAAAATAACTAACAAAAACAAACAAAAAACCGAAACAAACAAGAAAGTCCAAAGTCTCCTTACAAACACAGTCTCTTGGATATTCAAAACATGGACTACTCTTTCAGAGGACCCAGGTTTGGTTCTCAGCATGAGCATCAGATGGCTCACAACTGTCTACAACTCCAGCTTCAGGGGGACCGGGTGGCTTCTTTCTGAACTCCTCAGGTACTTGTACTCAAACGTAATTTTAAAAAAGACTTTAAAAGTCCAGAGTCTGTTACTAGAGTCTTATCAAATCAAAAGCAGGCTACATATGTAAACATTCTTATTCCAAGTGGGAAGTGCTGGGAAAGTAGAGACAATCACACCTGAGCAAAAGTAAAATGTGGCCAGGTGGTGGTGGTGGTGGTGGCGGCGGCGGCAGCGGCGGCGGCGGCGGAGCACGCCTTTAATCCCAGCACTCGGGAGGCAGAGCCAGGTGGATCTCTGTGAGTTCGAGGTCAGCCTGGGCTACAGAGTGAGTTCCAGGAAAGGCGCAAAGCTACACAGAGAAACCCTGTCTCCGGAAAAAAAAAAAAAAAAAAGTAAAATGTGGCAGTGTGACTCTAACCTGTAGCCATGTCCACCACCCGAGACACGTCTCCAGGCCCCATCTCTGCACCCCACCACCTGAAGTACGCAGCTGTCCTAGGCTCCACAGCACACCTGAGTCTTGGACATCCCAGTCCTGACATTCCAAATAGCTGGCGTCTCCATGGCAACCGAGGCCTCCCTTCATCAGAGGCGCCTTCGGGCCTCCCCTCACATGACCAGGAGCGTGCCTCAGCTGCTCTCCATGGCCTCCTCAACCATCCATCGTCGTCCAGGCTTTCAGAGCCAGTTCTTCACAGGCTCCACTTGGGACACTGCCAGGTTCTGCCGGCTTCATCCACATGAGATGTAGTCTGGTCTCCTCGGATTAGCTTCTGGTGCCGACCCTGGGGGACACTTCCCTTTTGTCCCTGAGATGCATAGGTCTCACCTCAGTGGTGCTGATCTATTATAATCGCAGCTGATTCTTCAGCTCCAGCTGATCAGCACACACGGGTTTTCAGCCAAAATAGTCCAATCAATGATAAAGTCTTTGCTCCTTTCTGAGATGTGATCTGGGGCTTCTCTGCTGCTGGCGCTTCAGCATTTCTGTCTTTCAAGCACCCTCAGGAACTATCTGGAAAGCTCTGGCCATAACACTCAATGGCTTTTCCAGTCTGAACTGCAGTGTTTTCTAGACCTGTCCACCAGCACTTAGGAAGTAGAGGCAGGAAAAATAAAAAGTGCAAGGTCATCCTCAGCTACAGAAGAGTTACAGCCTCGACTGGAATGCATACGGCTGTCTTATATTTCTTTTTCCCTTGAGACAGGATTTCTCCACCTAGCCCTGGCTATCCTAGAACTCTCTGTCTCTCTGTAGACCAGGCTGGCCTTGAATTCAGAGATCCACCTGCCTCTGCCTCCCAAGTGCTGGGATTAAAGGCCATCGCCGCCACCACCCAGCAGACTCTATCTTAAGTGGGGGAAAAAGAAGAGGATTCCTCTTCTCATCATTAGGTATGCAGGCGTGGCTTCAGAGACGGGCGATTTGGAGGGGAGGAAGGAGCAGGCTCCAGAGCAGACGCTGTTGAGGTAATGGGTATGTGTTGCCAGTGGGCACAAGACACACGGGAGCATCTTCCAAGCTTAAAGAGCCCAGGAGCTGGCACCCCCTCATCTCCACGGTGGGGCGCACTTCAAGTGTGCCTGCCACCCATGAGGCAGCCGCATACCCGTGTTTTAGACATTGGCTGGGGCCTGGGCATGAGTGGGGGGCTGTGCTGAGAAGCCCATTGTTAGTGGGATTAGATGTGATGGGTCCATACATGCCTGCAGAGTGTGCTGACCCAGTTAGCCTCCATTTATTTATTTGTTTTCACTTTTCTCCTCTTCATATGCTTCCTGATCTCTGATAACTACTAGTATATTTTCCAGGCTGTTGTTGTTAATGTTTGTGTAGGAGAGAAAGCTTGTTCTCAGGCATTCTGTCTGGTTTATTTCACCTAACATAATCCCTCCTGTTCCGCCCATTTGCTTCAAATGACATGGTGCTTCTTTCTATTGTAGATACAGACTGCATTTGACCTATCCATCCATGTATCAGCGGGTACCTAGGCTGATTAACTATGATCCGTATGTCTCTCTTGTTGCAGAAACAACCGAATCTCCATGACAGGGGCCCTGAGCCTGGGACTGGGTCTGCAAGTCAACCAGACACTGCGGATTCTTATTGTAAGTTTCGAGCCTGGTTGGGGAGGCTCCAGCATGGACTGGTCCTGTGTGGGTCTCTTCACACAGCCCTTTCTCCCACCAGCCCCAGACAGCGCATGGGCATCTCATCATCTTAGCCTCTGTGACCACTTCCCACCTCTGACTCTTCCTCTCCACCTTTTCCCACTGTGGGAGAGCAGCCAGCGCATCCCCCAGTTTCCTTCTGTCTTCTCCCCTGGACTTCCGCCGTCCCCGGGGTCAACTCAGGGGTACTGACTGGCCACAGTTTAGACACGCCTGAGGTTTTTTGTGTCCAGGGGGTCCTTTCCTCAGGTTTGCAGGTGAGGGGGGCGGGGCCACGAGACGGGGTGCCAGCAAAGGCAGAGGGGAAGGAGCCAGTGAGGTGAGCAGGTCTCAGCTGTACCAACACAGCACAGAGGAGGGGTTTGGCGAGTGCGGGTGTATCTCCAGCTTCCCGGACAGGCGGAGTGCACCTGGCTCTGCCTGGCCCTTAGCTTCCCACTCATTAGCAATCCCACCTCCTGTGACAGAGGAACCAAGACCTATTCAAGCTTGAGTCCACTTATCTCCAAGTCACAGTGAGTCTCAGAATCCCACCTGGATGAACTACCCGCTTCTTAGGGGACTGCGCGCGCGCGCACACACACACACACACACACACACCCGCAGATCACCTTCTCACCTCCACACCTGCAGAGCTCCCTGCTGCTGGGTCCTCCCTCTTCTTTACTTCTTCTGCCTGGGCTCTATTGACCTGGTTCCCCAGCCCTTGCAACCCTGGTGGTTTTCTCAATCAGAAACATGCCCTGCTATAAACCTTCTTTTCACCGTCGTTGTCTTGTTAGATTTGGTTTCGTTTGGTTTGGTTTTTTGAGACAGGGTCTCTCTGTGTAGTTTTGGTGCCTGTCCTGGATCTCTCTGTGTAGACCAGGCTGGCCTCGAACTCACAGAGATCCGCCTGGCTCTGCCTCCCGAGTGCTGGGATTAATGACATGCACCACCACCGCCCAGCTTGTTTTTGTTTTTTTTGTGTGTGTGTGCCTGGGTGTATAGATGTAGCAGGGCACCAGATCCCTGGAACTAGAGTGACAGGCAGCTGTGAACCGCCCGTGTGGGTGTTGGGTACTGAACCTGGATCCTCTGCAAGGGAAGCAAGTGTCCTAACGGCTGGGCCACCTCTCCAGCACTTTCATTTTTTTGTGTTTTGTTTTAAATTTTAAAGATTTATTTATGTTTGAGTGTTTTGTTTACATGTATGTCTGTGTACCACATGCCTGCCTGGTGCCTTCGGGAGCAGAAGAGGGTGTCAGATCCCCTGAGACTAGTGTTGCAGATGGATGAGAGCCACTATGTGGGTGCTGGGAATTGAACTCAGGTCCTCTGGAAAAGAAGCCAGTGTTCTTAGCCATTGAGCTCTCTCTCTAGCCCCTAGTGGGCTCTTACCTTGGTAAGTAGTCTTGAACTGCTGATCCTCCTGCTTTCACCTCCTGGGTACTGAGACTATGGGCATGGGTCCTCATAAGAGGCTTTAGTATCCGAGTGTGTTCATCCTTCTCAGATCTCCAAGAATCCCATTCGAAGTGAAGGATATGTCAGCCTCCTTCAGTCCATCCGGAACAACAGATCGTCTGCCCTGGAACTACTGGACCTGTCTGTAAGAGCTTCTGAGCCTCATCTGTGATCTGCCAGGAGCTCTGTGAGCTACTGACATCTCCATCTTAGAGGGATGATATGGGAGTCAGCTCTCTCTCTCTCTCTCTCTCTCTCTCTCTCTCTCTCTCTGTTTTTCTTTCGTTCTTTCTGACGAGGTTTTTCTGTAGTTTTCTGTAGCTTTTCAGCTTCCTGAAACTCAGGCTGGCCTCGGACTCCTGAGTGCTGGGATCAAAGATGTGTGCCACCACCGCCTGGCGGAAGTCAGCTCTCTTAGCCCATGCAGATACACTGCCTGGTAGACTTGGCATTTCAATCCCAGACTGTGGGCCATAAAGCCATTCCAACTCTGTGTCATTGTATGTTGGAAGTACATAATTTAAAATTTTATGTTACATGGGGCTACAAATAAGAGATTGCCTTGAGTCTCTGAAAGACTTGGACTTTTAAACAGTCTTCTTTTTATTTTATTTTATTTTATTTTATTTTATTTTATTTTATTTTATTTTATTTTATTTTATTTTATTTTATTTTATTTTATTTTATTTTATTTTATTTTATTTTGAGATGGAATATCTCTATGTACCCCTGGCTGTCCTGGAAGTTGGTACATAGACCAGGCTAATCTTATATACTTGTGTGTATATTCACAGAGATCTGTCTGCCTCTGCCTCCCGAGTGCTGGGATTAGAGGCATGCTACCACACCTGTTTTTTGTTTGTTTGTTTGTTTTTGTTCTTTTGAGACAGGGTTTCTCTGTGTAGCTTTGTGCCTTTCCTGGAACTCACTCTGTAGACCAGGCTGGCCTCGAACTTACAGAGATCTGCCTGGCTATGCCTACCAAGTGCTGGGATTAAAGGCGTGTGCCACCACCGCCTGGCCACGCCTGGTTTTTAAACAGTCTTTTTAAAAAACTTTTTAAAAATTTATTTATTTATTTATTTATTTATTTATTTATTTATTATTTAATGTCGAATGCTGTTTATTGAAGAGGGAGGAGGTCTTAAATACAGGCTTACAGCACAATGGAAAAATCCCCGGAGGGCAGAAGTTTGCTACCAATGTTTTACAGTCTTACATTTAAGCTGCTAATGCCCATTATGCAGGATACACAGACAAGGAACTTCCCTTAAGCACTTAGGAGGGTGGAACCCGGCAGGGAATTAGCATAGGGATGATATCAAGGTCAAGGTCAGCAAGCAAGGCAACAGTTACCCAAAATGGGGGTTAGGACCCTATAGGTCCCCCTTTTACTAAAAAATGAGCTTCTGACTTAGGTTGCGTGGGACGTCAGCAGGTCACCTTACCTGTCATGGAGATGCCTGCCCAGGTCACACAGACATTCTGTCTTAGGTTGGTGAGTGCCCCCCAGGCATTACCCGTCTCTGAATACTCATTATCATACAGGCTCAATCAAAGTGTGTGAGTTGCAGAGTTAACTGCTGCCAAAGATCTCAAAGTGGCACTGGGCTTGCAATCTGTGTGTTCGACACAGAAAAGACCAACAGAAGTCCTAACCCACCCATAGCCAGTAGGCTAAAGGCAACTGAGCCATTCCCTTCCTTAACAAGCCTTACTGCAAATTGGAGTCCTTGTAAGATGATATCCCAAAAGCAAATGGAACTTGAGTTTATAAATTTATAATTTTCAAAGCCAATCGAAATGTATATAACTATTGAATTAAATTTATCATGCCCAATAGAATGAAAGAGTAACTAACCGTGGTAGCTACTTTTGCTGCCAGGGTCTCCACTGTGCTAGCTGTAGTAAGCAATTATGAAATGTTAATCCCAGAAACAGTAGCATCAGTGGCCGCCACTGTCGTAACCGCAACAACAGCAGCAGCAATGTCAAATTCTCTTCTGGAGCATGCGGGCATCCACTGGCATGGATACAACTCCAGGAACACGAACCGCCAAGGCCCATAAACAGTCTTGAGACTGAAAGACTGTGGGAACTTTTGAAGTTGGACTAAATGCATTTCACATTATGATATGGCCACAAGCCTATGAGGTCCAGGAAGTGGAATGTGGTGGTTTGAATAAGAATGGTCCCCATACACTCATATGTTTGAATGCTTAGTCCCCAGATGGTGGAACTGTTTGGGAAGGACTAGGAGGTGTGGCTGAGGTGTGTCATTGGGAGTGGGTTTTGAGGTTTCAAAAACCCACAGCATTCTCAGCATGCTGTCTCTGTCCCTGTCTCATGTTTGTGGATCATATATATATATGCTCTTAGCTACTGCTCAGTGCCATGCCTGCCTGCCTCCATGCTCCCCACCTGATGGTCATGGACTCTAACCAGTACTTGGTGGGGTGTATGCAATTGGGCAGTTCAGAAGTTCAAGGCTGGCATCAAGTACACAGTGAACTTCAGGCCAGACTGTACTACATAAGACCTTGTCACAAAACATAAACAAACAAACAAAACAACAACAACAAAAACTGGATTGAAAGCTGCACATAGATTTAACATAACTATCAAATACTCATGTAACTGAGCCAGATCAAGAAATAGAACACACATGTCTTAGCTACTTTCCCACTTCTTTTTTTTTCTATTTATTTATTTATTTTCTATTTATTTATCATGTATACAGAAGAGGGCACCAGATCTGATTACAGATGGTTGTGAACCACCATGTGGTTGCTAGGAATTGAACTCAGGACCTCTGGAAGAGCAGTCAGTGCTCTTAACCTCTGAGCCATCTCTCCAGCCCCTACTTTCCCACTTCTTACAAAACACCATGACTAAGGCAACTTATAAAAGAAAACATTTAATTTTGGACTCATGGTTTTAGAGAGTGAATTCATGACCATTGTCTTAGTTAGGGTTTCTATTGCTGTGAAGAGACACCATGACCACAGTAACTGTTATAAGGAAAACATTTGATTCCGGCAGCAGCTTACAGTTTCAGCGGTTCAGTCCATTATCATCACCATGGAGAGCATGGTGGTGTACAGGCAGACATGGTGCTGGCTACATCCTACAAGCAACAGAGGTTGCCTGAGACACTGGGAGGTGTCCTGAGTGTAGGAAACCTCAAAGCCCGCCCCCACAGTGACACACTCCTCCAACAAGGCCACACCCACTCCAACAAAGCCACACCTCCTAATAGTGCCACTCCCTATAAGATTATTCAAGTTACATTGAAACTACCACAGCCATCATGGTAGGAGCACAGCAGCAGGCAGGTAGGCATGGCACCAGAGCAGTTGCTGAGAGCTCACCCCCTTATCTACAAGTGTGAGGCAAGAAGACCTAACCTGGAATGGTGTGGGATTTTGAAAACTCAAGCTGTACCTGGGCCCCTGCCACCCCCAGTGACACACCTCCTACAACAACAACACTTCCTAATCCTTCCTCAAACAGGTCAACCAACTGGGCATCTCATATTCAAATATGTGAGCCTAAGAGGGTCATTCTTATTCAAACGACCACAGGGACCCTTCTAGCTCCTTTACTAAAGGCCTCCTTGAGTTCCCTTACTTTCCTGCTTTAATAGTATGGGGGGGGGTCATGAGATCATGGAGGAGGGGTCATGAGATCACAGGGAGGGGTCATGAGATCATGGGGAAGGGGTCATGAGATCGTGGTAGTCCACAAGAGAGAAAAATGCCCCAAAGAACTCTTAGACCTGGGTATGCAAATGAGAATAATCAAATCCTCAGAAAGTGCTAATAACTGTCTCCTAATGGCTCTTCTTAGGATGTCCAAGTGAACAGAGAGTGTGATGACCTCGCTAGCTCAGTGAATGTAATTCTTCCAGGACTTTGTATAAAGAATAACACTTCCAGAAGAAAAGACTATCCACCAGCCTCCACGCCATCCCAGCCAGCATCTGCCCCAAGTGGCTCTGGTCTCATCTCTAGTATGCCACTCTGATGTTTACACTGATGCCCATTCAACATGGCATCTGCCATAATCTGGGCTTCATTTGCTATGGCTCATTCATTCAACCAAAAAACCTCCCATGACCAACACAGACACAAGGACAATGACATCCCTGTCATCTAGGTGTTCATGTTCTGGTGACCCTGTTAGACAAAATATAAGGAGAGATGTAACTCTCAAGCTCTTGAAAGAAGGCAAACAGTCACAACCCACTGGAAGGCAACGTTCCATTACTAACGTTCCAAACTGTAAAATCACCCATGTGCTTCAGTCTAGCTGACAAACTAATCTGCTCTACAGAAATGACCAGAGCTGCAGAGAAAATCGCTGCTGACTGCCAGGAATGTAACTCAGTAGAGTGCTTGCTTAGCATACAGAAAGCCCTGGGTTTGATTCCATGGCACCAGATAAAGAAGCACTATTATCTGTGCACTCCAGAAGTGTTCTCCAGAAGTGTAGGCAGGAGAAACAGAAGTTCCAGGCCATCTTCCACAACATAGTCCAGTTTGAGGTCAGCCTGGACTACATAAGACCCTGTCTCAAAAAAGAAAAATAAAAAAGGTATCTATAGAGCTGGTAGCACTTGCCTGTGATTCTGGCCCTTGGAAAACTGAGTCAGAGCATAGTGACTTAAGACCAGACTGGGATACACAGCATAAACCTGCATAAAAGAAACACTCATGTCTGAAGACATTCACTAAAGCCAGCTATTTGTAATGATGAAAACTGGAAACAAGCGAAATGTCCAATAACTAAGATTTGGAACTCTGCTAATGTTCAGAGCCAGTAATCCAAGAACATAGGACAATTCATGATGATAAACATAATTAATGTTGTGCGGGAATATCAGAATTACATATGGTTTTCTGGTAGTTCCCTAAAAGGTTCATCAGAATTACCATGTATTAAAATATGAATGTTTTCCAGAGAAATGATAACACATCACACAAAAACTTGTGAGTGGAAGCCAGGGTGGCAGCTCAGAAGGCAAAGGTTCTTGCTGCCAAGTGATGAGCAGAGCTTGCTCTCCAGACCCCACACGGTGGAAGGGAAGAATGGGTCCCCACAAGTTGTCCTGTGACCTCCACACACACGTGGTGGCAATGTGCCCCTCTGCACACACTAATAAATAAATGTGACGACATCATTCACAATATCCAGAATGTCCAAAAGATAGCAGTGGATAAATACAATTGGTATATACACACAGTGGAATACTATTTGACCACAACAGAATAAATTTTTGGAGTGAATAATGTTATAAAGTTGATTATGGGTGATTGTTATACAACTGTGAATATCGTAGAAGTCATTCTAGTCAATGCACCACTTTGAAAGAATGAGTAAGTTACGTCACAATAAAGTTGCTTTTGAAGGAAAACAGTCCCTACATGGGTGGAACTTTAAACATGCTTTGAGACGTTAGTAAAAGATCATGTATTGTGCCGGGCAGTGGTGGCGCACGCCTTTAATCCCAGCACTTGGGAGGCAGAGCCAGGCGGATCTCTGTGAGTTCGAGGCCAGCCTGGGCTACCAAGTGAGTCCCAGGAAAGGCGCAAAGCTACACAGAGAAACCCTGTCTCGAAAAATCAAAAAAAAAAAAAAAAGATCATGTATTGTATGATTCTCTTTCTGTGAAATGTCCAGATTATACCAATCCACACACATGGTAGACTCTAGGGTATGGATAATCCAGGACTGACAGCTACTCTACTCTGGGGTATGGAGAATCCAGGACTGACAGCTACTCTACTCTGGGGTATGGAGAATCTGGGACTAACAGCTGCCATACTCTGGGGTATGGAGAATCCAGGACTGACAGCTACTCTACTCTGGGGTATGGAGAATCTGGGACTAACAGCTGCCATACTCTTGGGTATGGAGAATCCAGGACTAACAGCTGCCATACTCTGGGGTATGGAGAATCCAGGACTGAGAGCTATAGGATATGGGTTTCTGTTTGTTACTTTTTTATTGATGTGATAAATCACCATGAACAAGGCAACATATAAAAGAAACTGTTTGGGGCTGAAGAGATGGCTCAGCAGCTTAGAGCACTGAATGCTCTTCCAGAAGACAAGGGTTCAGTTCCCAGCACCCACGTGGCAGTTTACAACCATCTCTTAACTCCAGTCCCAGGGGACCCAACACCCTCTTCTGGCCCCCAAGGGGCACTGCATGCATGTGGTACATAGGCATACAGGTA
This sequence comes from Peromyscus leucopus, assembly GCF_004664715.2. NCBI lineage: Eukaryota > Metazoa > Chordata > Mammalia > Rodentia > Cricetidae > Peromyscus > Peromyscus leucopus. The sequence continues at coordinate 79,631,374 of NC_051073.1, forward strand.
GGCAAAAATACCTACACACATAAAAAATTTAAAAAGTAATGAAAATAAAGAAAAGCATTTAATTTGGTTTACGGTTTCAGAGGGTTGGAGTCCATGATGAGTGAATAAAGGAAAGCTGAAAGTTCACATCTTGATCCACAACCACAGGCAGAGACAGCACTAGGATTTGGAGTCTTCTGAAACCTCAAAGCCTGCCCCAGTGACACACCTGCCCCAAGGCCACAGATCCTAATCCTTCCTGTGTTAGGGTTCTCTAAAGGAACAGAACTGATAGACTGAAATATATATATGAGGTTATTTACAGTAGCTTACAGGATACGGTCCAAATAGTCCAACCAAGTCTGATGGAAAGGCCAAAGGGGACTGAGACCAGACGTCTCAGCAGTTCTGTCTGTGACTGGAATCCCAGAGGAGTCCTAGACAGCTGCCATCTTCAATCTACATTAGAGTCAGTTCTAACACTAGCAAAGGAACGCCTCAGGAACAAGATAGATGATCTTGCCAGTAAGACTGAGTGAGGTCAAGCAGGCAAAAAAGCAAATACTTCCTTCTTCCCAGTCCTTTTCTGTGAGGTGCTCTACATTTACAGTAGTTCTTCCAATCTCAATTGATCCAAGGGTGAGTCTTCCCACCTCAAATGATCCAGTCAAGGAAAACTCCCTTATAGGTGTGCCCAACTGCTTGAATTTTAGTGGATTCCAGATGTAGTCAAGATGGCAACCAAGATTAGCCATTACAAGTCTACTCCTTGTCAATACACTCATATCTCCTGTGTCATACTCATATTTCCAAATGAAAACCTAAGTATGCCTAACATAATATAACTATTCCATGTATAGCTACAAATGCATTATATATTTTAGAATAGGCGGCAATGTTCCTTGAGGGACAGTCTCTTAGTGTTTTATAACAAATATGATAGCCACTGATATTATCTCAATTGATGCTACATTACATGATAAATCAAGGAAAGAAGACACAAGTATCTGTACAAACACATACTTAACAAAATGACATAAATACTCATGTAAGTTTTAATTTGTCTCTGCAAATGGTCACGTGGCCTTAGCTAGTATTTCTAACTACCTTCCTCCACTACCCATTCTGCACTTCCTCCATCCTCAGCAGGTCTTGACTTTTCCTGGAGGAAACCACACCTTCCTGAAGGGTCTGTGCCCTTTGTCATCCTTCCTGGATCAGGCTGTTGTCATTTCCCATTGACTTTAATCACAGGACTTGGTGGCACCAAGAGACCCTAAAGGATCTCCTGCACTGCAGACATAATCTGTCCTCCTCCACTGGGAGAAGCAATCCAATTTCCCCTTGGTAATCTGGATCAGTCACCCCTCTTAATATTGGTGTGTCTTTCCTAGTCTGTTGGCTTAAGGGCATCAGAAGCCCACAGTGGCCAGGGGGAAGTCAGCTTCCAACCCAGTGGAATGTTGCTGTGTCTCCTGACAGGAGAGCTTCTCCATCTAGAACCTAAACTTCTAGGCCAGCAGAACTTAAGGTTGCAGGAGCAGGAAGCAAAAAATGTTCCTCACTATCACCTAAGGGTGATAGTGAGTGGAACCATTTCCTCTTCCACCCCTTGATTCCTGGACCTGTGGATCTTGGCTAGGGGAGAAACTGTACCATATATTGGATGCTGATTCAAAGCATATAGTGCCTTAAGGAGAGCCTGCCCCAACTCTCCAGGGTGCTGCCACCTAATTGGTGCTGTAGTTACGTCTTTAAAAGGTCCTTCCAGCTTTCTGTCAGGCCAGAGGCTTCAGGATGGTGGGGGACATGGTAAGACCACTGGATTCCACGAGCTGTGAAGTGAGCTCATTGGTCAGAAGCAATGCTGTGTGGAATCATGTCTATGAATAAGACATTCTACAAGTACTGCTGCCCTGAGGACCAGCCTCCTGCAGTGCAGGGCTGATGGGGATCCAGTGGGTCGGTGAGCTAAGGCTTTTTTATCTGAGGGGTAAGGGGAAAGACACACACTCGCTTGATGGTTTTCTTCTGACTTCGTCTTTATTCTTCTTCCTCTTATTTTTCCTCTACATTTTTCTTGGTGTTTCCTTCTCTCATTCTTGATGTCTTCCTTCTAACTCACTTTATTTTTCCCTTACACCTTATATACCGCAGTAGAATCTTTGAGCAATATAAAAATTATAATGTGGTTACATTCTATTTTTCAAATGAATGATTACAATGGATACAAGTAAAAACAAGCATGTTTTCCATATCCCTTACATGATTAAACATTTTAGGTATTACAGGTGAAAAACAAGTTGTCCCAAGAACCCACATACATTCATGTACAAGCAACTTGTTATATATTAACAGAGTGTGAGCAAGAAAGGCATTTTTCTCAGCCAGTTCTTTTGCTGGCAAGCTGCATTTTGCAGTTACAAAGAGAGGACAAATAAAATAATCATTTTATTATTTATTTCAAAAGGCAATCTTATAAGAAATCTTTGAAGAATCACAAATCTAAACTTTTATATATAAAAAACAGTCAGTCAGCTTTACTTTAAATCTTTAGGGTACACACCCACTCATTAACAGTTTTTTATGATCAGGAGGCTGAGAGTAGAAATGGGTAGAAGGAATTGACATCATCCCATCCCAACAAGAAAGGCACATCAGCTAATAATAATTGGACTGCTTTGTTTTTGATCCCTGACCTTAATGAGTCCCTCACCCAGCTACATGTCTTTCTAAAACTTTAGATTGTCTTCTTGGGTTTTTCACCTCAAAGCTATTTGGCAAAAACATATTAGTCTAACCTTAAGTTATCTTCAAAGCTTCGTTTCAGCTATGATGCACTCTGAAACCTGTGAACACATCTCCCAACATTAAGATTAAAATAATTTAAGTTGGCTGGGCTTCTGGGATTCAGTTGTTTTTCTTTTTTGGTTTTAGTTTTTCAAGACAGGGTTTCTCCATGAATTTTCGGGGCCTATCCTGGATCCCGCTCTGTAGACCAGGCTGGCCTCAAACTTACAGAGATCTGCCTGGCTCTGCCTCCCAGAGTGCTGGGATTAAAGGCATGCATCACCCCTGCCTAGCCTCAAAATTTTATTTTAACTGACACTATTATTGTATAAAAGCATTTCTTCAGCTAAACATTACAGCTTATGAGGAAATCATCTTCATAATAATCCACAGGTAAAAATTCCCGGTAGAATGGGTTATTTCCAAGAGACGATCATATTGCATTAAGGACAGTGGGGACTCTCCCCACGCCCATTCACACCATGCCGGATACCAGAGAAAAATGGCAGCAGCAAACCTGCACAGACACAACAGTAGCCAGAGACCTCCTGGGGCCAAGGCTCTCGGAGCCTTGCTTATCCAAGATTCACTGGTCAGGGGTTTGTCTCCTGGAGGGCCGATCCCCTGAAGCCAATTGCCCTCACTGCTCCTCTGACATGGCCACCGGCACATGGGTGGTGATTTGGCAGAAGCATTATGTAGAAAGGCAAATTCATAACCAGAACAAGTATCTGCTCCAGTAAGGACAAAGCGTTGCCCTTCCCACAAAGGAAGTGGTCCAATGCAGTCTGCCACAGACTGCTGGCAGGTCACTCTGGGGAATGGCGCCATATTAAGGACTATGTTGATCTCAGCAGCGGATCAGTCAGATTGGTTTTGCTGAGTGGAAGTCCATGTTGTTGAGTCCCTGCATAACCCCATCTCTGCCACCAGGGCCACTTTGTTCATGGGCCCTTTGGTCAGTGACAGGGATGGCTGGGGAAAGAAGCTGACTGTCCACAGAACGGGTCATCCCACCTACTTGATTATTGAACTCCTCCTCAGCTGAAGTCACTTTTTGATGAACATTTACATGGGACACAGTATCTTTACATATTCACCCCTTTAGACAGGATCTAGCCACATACTTCTCCAAAAATCTTCTTCACCAATTTTCCAATCATGCTCTTTCCAAGCCCCTGACCATCCAGCCAATCTATTGGCTAAAATCCATGAATCAATGAACAATCACATATCTGACCATTTCTCCTTCCAAACAAAATGTATGACCATGTGTACTGCCTGAAGTTCTGCCTGCTGTGAAGACTTCCCCTTGCCAGTGCTTTTAAGGTTGTCCCAGAAAGGGGTTGTAATGCTGCAGCTGTCCACTTCTAGGTGGTGCCTGGTGCCTTCATGATGTACAGAACCATCAGTAAACCAGGCCCTAGTCTTCTCTTCCTCAGTGAACTAATCATAGGGCACACCCCATGAGGCTGCAGGTGCATGCTTGGAAGCAGATGGCCACTGTAACAGGAGTAAAAACCAGAAGCATTTGGGCAACTGTAGTTTGGAAGTTTTCCTGTGTCCCAGCTGGCCAGTGGTTGGAACAAATCTCTCCCACTCACATCCCCCAAGTAAACACACAGAGGCTTATATTAATTATAACTGCACGGCCATTAGCTCAGGCTTATTACTGACTAGCTCTTATGCTTAAACTAACCCATAATTCTTATATTTGTTTAGCCACCTGGCTTGGTACCTTTTCTCAGTTCTGCCAGGGCTACACAGAAAAACCCTATCTAAAAAAACAAACAAACAAACAAACAAACAAACAAACAGAATAACTGGAACAGTCTCACTTTTTTATGGTATTTTCCTTTTTGACACATGGTATTATGTCGCCCATGCTGGTCTCTGGCTATGTAGCTAAGGATGACTTGGTTATATCTATCTATCTATCTATCTATCTATCTGTCTGTCTGTCTGTCTGTCTATCTATCTATCTATCCGTCTATCTATCTATCTATCTATCTATCTATCTATCTATCATGTATGTATGTACCTATTTATCTATCATTCATTTATGTATGTATGTATGTATGTATGTATCTATCTATCTATCTATCTATCTATCTATGTGTATGAGTGGTGTGCCATGGTGTGCATGTGGGTCAGATGAGAGGACAACTTTTGGCAGTCGATTCTCTAGCTCTGCAATGTGGGTGCCAAGGATAGAACTCATGTCAGGCTTGGAAGTAGGCACTCTTAGATGCTGAGCCCTCTCTCTGGCCCTGAGGATGACTGAACTTATGGTCTTCCTGCTTCTACTGCCTCAGTTCTGTGCCGCCATGCCCAATCTTGTGCTGCTGGGGATCAAATGCCAGGCTTTCTGCATGAATCACGCACTTTATGAACTGAGTTACATCCTCAGTCTTTGCCCATGTGTGGGGGAGTTTTAAATGCTTCCCTTTGGTGTAGGAGTGAGTAGAAACTGTGTTCCTAGCCGGACGGTGGTGGCGCACGCCTTTAATCCCAGCACTTGGGAGGCAGAGGCAGGCAGATCTCTGTGAGTTCGAGGCCAGCCTGGGCTACCAAGTGAGTTCCAGGAAAGGCGCAAAGTTACACAAGAGAAACCCTGTCTCAGAAAAAAAAAAAAAGAAAAGAAAAAGGAACTGTGTTCCTGTGGAATGACCTGTATGTGTCAGGGATCTGAGTTGACTTTACAACCATAAGCCATAAACTGCTTTTTGTGTACTAGATGAGGCGGCTTCTGCCTGTGATCCCAGGATTTGGGAGGCCGATATGAGAAGATAATGTGTTTGCGGCCAGCCTGGGCAACATAGCAAGACCCTTTCTCAAAAAAACAAACCCGACGAGTTGTATGTGTGGTTTATGTGTCACACTGTGTCTTGGTTATTTTTCTATTATTGTGTAACAATAATGAACAAGGTAACTTACAGGAAAAAGAGTTTATTGGGGCTTACCTCTGCAGAGGGTTAGAGTCCATGACCATTGTTGTTTCTTTTTGGGGGGCCCACCACCCAACTCCCAAATAAATTCACACACAGAGGCTTATTCTTAATTATGAATGCCCTGCCTTAGCTTGGCTTAGTTTCTAGACAGCTTTTTTTTTAAATTTTGTTTGTTTGTTTGTTTGTTTTTTCAAGACAGGGTTTCTTCATGTAGCTTTTGGAGCCTGTCCTGGAACTCACTCTATAGACCAGGCTGGCCTTGAACTCAGAGATTCACCTGCCTCTGCTTCCTGAGTTCTGGGATTAAAGGTGTGTGCCGCCGCCGCCGCCGCCACCACCACCAGGCCTAGTCAGCTTTTCTTAACTTATTCCAACTATCTTTTGCCTCTGGACTTTTCCCATTTTCTTATTTCTGTAAATCTTACTCTTACTCTGTGGGTGGCTGTGTGGCTGTGTGGCTGTGTGGCTGTGTGGCTGTGTGGCTGTGTGGCTGTGTGCTGGCCCCTGGAGTCCTCCTCCTACTCTCTCATTCCTAGATCTTCCTCCCAGATTTCTCCCTCTATAGATCCTCTCTGCCCGCCAGCCTCGTCTATCCTTTCTCCTGCCACGCTATTGACCAGTTCTTCATTAGACCATCAGTTGGAGACAGTCCCAGGCACACAGAAGTGAGTGACGGGGAAAGAGTCCATGATGGTCTGAGTTCAGCTTTGGTTTCGTTTCCCCATTACTCTGTTGTTCACCAGAGAGATTTATAATTTTTTCCTTTTTCTTTTTTGTTTTTGTTTTTGTTTTTTTTTTTGGGGGGACAGGGTTTCTCTGTGTAGCACTGGCTGTCCTGGAACTTGATCTGTAGACCAGGCTGGCTTCGAACTCAGAGATCCACCTGCCTCTGCCTCCCAAGTGCTGGGATTAAAGGTGTGCACCACTAAATGAAAGACATTTTTGTTGTTGTTGTTTGAGACAGGGTGACATATTTTAAGTTGACAGCTTAACAGAAAAGTATAAAACCAGCAGATTCCAGCTGAATGGATATAGTAAGTCTCTACATATGAAAATTACACCCCGCCGGGCGGTGGTGGCGCACGCCTTTAATCCCAGCACTCGGGAGGCAGAGCCAGGCAGATCTCTGTGAGTTCAAGGCCAGCCTGGGCTACCAAGTGAGTTCCAGGAAAGGCGCAAAGCTACACAGAGAAACCCTGTCTCGAGAAAAAAAAAGAAAGAAAGAAAGAAAAAGAAAATTACACCCCTAAAGAGGTTGTAGGCAGGAGCTGGGTGTGGTGGTCCACACACGGAATCCCAGCATTTGGGGCTGAGGCATGAAGCACTTGCATTTGAGACCTTCTGTTCTATAATTACCAAGCCTGCGGATTTGAGAAAATGAATTTTCTCAGTGAGACACTGGGAAGGTGAAGACTTCAAGGCAGCTTCTGTTGGCAAGTGATGTGGAAAATGCTAGACCTTGGTACCTGGCCAAGGTTTTCTCTCAGGTGAATGTATAGTCCTGTGTGCAGGTAAGAAATCTCACTTATGTGGAAACATAATTGCAGCTTATCTTGTCCCCAAAGAAATAGTCTTTAAGTAGCAAATGGACCCTGTTAATCTCTGTGTCCCAAGTTCTTTGTTTGAAATGTTTTTGTTTTCTTTTGGTTTGGTTTTTGGTTTTGGTTTTTCGAGAAAGGGTTTCACTGTGTAGTTTTGGTGCCTGTCTTGGATCTCACTCTGTAGACCAGGTTGACCTTGAACTCACAGAGATCCTCTTGGCTCTGCCTCCCAAATGTTTTTTTTTTAAATGTTTATGTATATGTGTATTGGCCTACAGGTATGTCTGTGCATCATGTGCATGCTTGGTTCCATGAAGTTCAGAAGAGGGTGTTGGTGCCCTGGAACTGGAGTTACAGATGGTTGTGAGCTGCCACATGGGAACAGACCCCAGGTCCTCTGCAAAAGCAGCTCTGGTACCTTTACCCCTGAGCCATCTCTCCTCCCATTCTCTGTCAGTTTCAGTGTGGACTTAGAGAAGCACTGCTTTCCATGTTTACAAATGTTTCAATTTTTAGCTGGACATGGTGGCATGTATCTATAATCCCAGGACTAGGGAGCTAAAGGCAGGTAGATCAGGAGTTCAAGGTCACCCTTGGCTACATAGTGAGTCTGATGCTAGCCTGGACAATGATAATCCTGTTTCAAAAAAGGAAAAAAACAGGTTATCTTAAATTATAGAAATGGGGCACAATATTAACACTGCATGAAGACTAGGCAGCTGAAGCCCTCCTTCCTCCCACAGCCGTTGTCCCCTTAGAGAGCAAGGAGTGTTCTGTGCATAGTCAAGGTGTGTCACAGCTCTTGTTAGACAGGTGGTGCTGGGTGACAGTGAGGCCAACAGGCGTGCAGAAAGATTCTTGTTCCTTCTGACTGAACAAGGGGGTTGGACTAAATGCATTGTTTTGAATTTAAGAATGAAACGTTTTCAGGCTGTGCTTTCCTCTTGGTCTTACGGGAGGGCTAGCGAAGGGCCACAGGGACCGTAGGCATCTATGTATCCAAGGACTACGGAACCCAGAAAGCTGGCAGCACTGCTCCTGGAGAAAATTTCTTGATCAGGGCAGGAATCCTGGTGCCCTCTCCCTGCTCCTGTGAATGCCAGCCTGGCTGTCTTCCCAACTCTTGTTAACTGCTGTCTGCTCAGGAGGGAAAGGTCTCTACCTGGGCACATTCCCAAGTGTTGGTCCTCTTTTGATTCCAATATAGTCTTTGTCTGAGTTTACTATTACAATAGTTTTTTCCCCACACATCAGTGCATTTCTACTCCATTTTCTTTATATATACAATATACTTTATCTATATACCAGGATAAAGTTTTATCGCAAATCCTAATTGGTCTTAATGACAAAAACTCAGATATCAGCGTAAATGTGAAAGATCAGAGAGACAAAGGAGCAAGGCACAGCCACCTCTTACCTCGACAACTCCTCAGCCTGAAGGGGCCCAACTCCTGTCTCCGCCCACCTTATATTCTTTACTCTCTCTGCTCAGCCATATCACTTCCTGTTTCCTCCTCCCTAGTGCTGGGATTAAAGGTGTGTGCCACGACTGCCTGGCCTCTACGGTTAACTAGTGGCTAGCTCCGTACCCTGATCTCCAGGCAAGCTTTATTTGTTAGAGCACAAAGTATCACCACGTAGAGTTCTTGTTCTTTTCATGTGTTGTACTGTATGGTTGTGTAATACTTTCACTGGTCCTATTTCCATTTTGATATTAGTGACTCAAGCACATATAATATTAATGGTTTTTATGTTCGTGTGGGTGAACTGAAACATGAAATTTTAAAGGGTCAAAGAATGTTAAATGTTAGTAATTTCTAAAAGTATAATACTACTTTTTACAGCTCAAAGTGGGTCCACAGTTCTTTTAACAAACTGTCATTTATAAAGCCAATCAGTATAAACTTCACTGTTTTCCTTTTTCCAGTAGGTGGGCATTAACCACCAACCCCCTCTGTGGTCCCTGGGGGAGACCTGGCCCAGGCACAGCAGGTCATATGCATGATGAGCAATACCACTGCCCCTGAAGAGGCCTGGGCTCAACTGAATCACAAGTTCAACCTCAGGTATGCCAAGGAGGCCTTTACGCATGTGCATGTGAGAGAACATGTGGAGAGGTGTTCTGAGGCCCACAGGACCTGGCAGAACTGGCGAAGGGTATGTAGAGATGGCTGTGGATTTTGCAGAGTCAGAGGCTGAAGAACACTGAGCGCAGCTCTGTGGCTGGCAGCCATATCTTTATTCCTCCCCAATGTTAGCATTACTTTTATTGTGTACAGTACTTTTTTTGAAAAACAAAGGTCCCTGTCTAGACACCAACCTTTCTTAGAAGGGCCAGTTAGCCAACTAGTGAACTCCTCTTGGGCAAATACATTTGCTTTCCCTAGGACATTAATAAGTATGTCTGTATGCTCCGTTAAAAGCTTCTAACTAGACAAGGGAATTAGGGCAACCCACATTATTTAATGTGAAGAACGAGTCCGTGTGAACAGCATGGAGTGGCTCTTCATCCCGTCTTGTGAGGGGGCTGAGAAGAGTGCAGCTGGCGCTCCACTCAAGCTGTAGAAACCTGGTTTCTGACACGCCATTTCACGCCATTTCTTCATTGGCTTCCCTCCACTGAACGGCGAATGGAAGCATCCTACTCACTGCATGTCCCCAGATGGTACTCGGTCACCTCTCTACCTCCTTCCTGGTATGGAAGAAGCACTGGTCTTTATTTAAAGAATTTGATCTAAAATGGACCCCCCAGGACTGCCAGATGTCACAATAAAGTAGATGCTAGAAAGAGATCCTGTAGTCTGGCCCAGCTGGGAGTGCCAGGTTTCTCTTGAGATAGTGCCACAATCCCAGTGGGCTCAGACGCTGGCAACCGACCTCTCGGCGTGTTTGCAGTCCCTCCGCTTACGCAGTTCATTTCGTTACTCTAAGAACTCTTTTTTGTCTTTACATTTTACTTTGTGCATATGTATGCATGCACATGTGCAATACGTGGGGTCAGAGGGCAATTACTGGGCGTTGATTCTCTCCTTCTACCATGTGGGTCCGGGGAATCAAACTCAGATCTTCAAGGTTGGCGTCAAGTGCCGAGACACCCGCGGCCCTTGGCGGGGTTCCTTCAGGCTGGAGCCAGGGTTTTCTTGGCGGTGGATCTTTTTCAGCCAGAGCGTCCGCTCACGAGGTTCGGGGAGCGCTGCAGACCGCACCCAGGCTGCAGCGCGCAAACGGCGAGCGCTCAGCAGTTGCCTTGGATACACAAACAAAGCCGGCGAGCGACCGCACAGCCGACCCGGGAATCTCCAGCTCCTCCCCGCACTCACAACATCCGGTGGCCCTGCCGCCAGGGTCGCTTCCGGTCCCGCCCCTTGAGGGCGGTCGCCACCGGCGACGGAGTCCCTACGCTACCAACTTCCGCATTGGCCCACCCATCGCGAGACTTTGGCGGCGCAGCAATGGCCAGACCGTGAGTACCGCTGACGGGAGGCTGTAGGACGAGTGAGGGCGGGCTGGGCCCCGGCTCGGCCGCGGGGGGCCGACGGGCTCGGGCCCTCTGGAGGGAGTGGCGGCTGGGGCGTGAAGGCAGTCCTCCCGCCCGCCGCCCGCCGCCCGCCGCCCAGTTCCCGCCCCTTCCCCAGATGCCGCGACACTGCTCCGCCGCCGGCTGCTGCACACGGGACACGCGTGAGACTCGCAACCGCGGCATCTCCTTCCACAGGTCAGCGCGCGTGCGTGGTGGCGCGCGAGGGCTCACACGCGCAGGCGCCGGTGGGGCCGCGCTTTAGGCCGCGCAGGAGACGGCGCCTTCCCGAGGTCGGAGTGAGGCTTGAACTTGTGAGCGGGAGGGTGAGAGGGGCGGTCGAGGAGTCTCGAGTGCAACCGCAAAGGACCGGACGCTTGCTTGCCTCGGACCTGGAGCGCCCTCGCTCGTCCTCAGTTTCCCCCTCGCGGGTGGTAATCAAGGGGTCGTGGGGCGGCGTGCGGGTCTCGCCTGGGAGCGTGGGCATCCCGCGCGCAGGCCGCAGCGGTCTGACGGACGCTCGCGGTTTTGTGGCTCTGCAGACTTCCCAAGAAAGACAACCCCAGGCGCGGCTTGTGGCTGGCCAACTGTCAGCGGCTGGACCCCAGCGGCCAGGGCCTGTGGGACCCGGCCTCGGAGTACATCTACTTCTGCTCCAAACACTTCGAGGAAAGCTGCTTTGAGCTGGTGGGCATCAGGTGGGTCTTTCTGCCAGCCGGCACCACGCACAGGGGGTGAGGCACCCGAGCACTGGGTCGGGGGGCCGCCCTGTGCCCCGGGGAAGTCATGAGCTGCCGGCATGCTCACAGACTGCAGACCTGTTGTCGGGGGCTGTGGCGGCTTCCCAGTTCTGTACGGTGAAGCGTGGCCCCAGGATCACCGGTCCAGTGTCGGCAGAGAAAACAGCATACCAGTTGGCCGACTTGGTATGCAAGCGCAAGCACTTGAATTCAAATTCAAAGACCCCAATAAAAAGCCACATGGGGTGCCTGTTCTTTTAATCCCAGGCCTGGAGAAGACAAAACAAAAGGATATCCTGGGCTCACTGACAGCTAGCTAGTCTAGTTGAGTTGTTGAGCCCTGTGTTCAAGGAGCCCTGTCTTAAAAACAAATAAATAAGGTGGGTGCACTGGAGAGATATGGAAACAGATCAAAGCACTTGTTACTCTTCCAGAGGACCAGGGTTCAGTTCCCAGCACTAGGCATCCCTTGCCTTCTTCCTACCTCTGAAGGCACTGGCACATAGGTGGTACACATACACATGTGCACACAGCAGACATTCATATTCCTGAAATAAATAGGACTGGCCTAGGTGACTCAGGATAAGAGCACTGGCTTCAAGCCAGGCGGTGGTGGCCACGCCTTTAATCCCCGCACTCCAGGAGATAGAGGCAGGCGGATCTCTGAGTTTGAGGCTAGCCTGGTCTAGAGTGAGTTCCAGAACAGGCTCCAAAGCTACATAGAGAAACCTTGTGAGAGAGCACTGGCTTCTAGAACCTGGGTTCCTTCGCCATCATCCACATGGTGGCTCACAAGTCAGAAGACTCTAGTTCCAGGGATCCATTGAGGAAAGCCTCTGGTCTCCACACAAAAGAAAAACAGCTTTCCCCTGGGGTACTCAGCGCCTAGTTCTTTGAGCAGGCCCCCCTCCCCCCCCATGAGAGAATTCTTTTGACTGGCTCACCTAGCCCTGCTGGGAGGTTTTCCACTCAACTCTGGAAGCTCATTTGCAGGGAAGACTAGTTTGATTTTACCTCGGTGTCATTCTTCAGATTCATAAGTGTGCCTTGGAGCCTCAGCCCTGGTGCTGAGGGACCTCAGTGGGGTCCCAGGGGAAGTGGCAGCACTTTTTCTCCAGCTCATCTGGGCTGCTTTTCCCCACAGTGGGTATCACAGGCTGAAGGAAGGGGCAGTCCCCACCATATTTGAGTCTTTCTCCAAGTTACGTCGAACAACCAGGACCAAGGGGCATGGTTATCCACCTGATGTCAGCCAGCTCCGGCGATGCAGGAAGCGGTAGGTGCTGCAGGAGGGGGGTGCCCCACCCTCCCCCCAGGGCTGAGGGACTGGACTGTAGGGTGAATGCCAGTGTCTTCACTGAACAGGGTTCTTGCTGCCTAGACCCAGTGAAGGGGCTCAGTGTTAGGAAGTCTGAGTGGGTGTATGAGGGGCCCGGCATGCCCCGAGTTGGCTAGTCAGTTTCTTTGTGTCTCCCCTCCAGCTGCTCTGAAGGTCAAGGACCCACAGCTCCATTTTCTCCACCTCCTACTGATATCATCTGCTTCCCTGTGGAAGAAGCCTCAGCACCTGCCACTCTGCCTGTATCCCCAGCTGTGAGGCTGGAACCTGGCCTTAACAGCCCCTTCTCAGATCTCCTGGGCCCTCTAGGTGCCCAAGCAGACGAAGCAGGCTGCAGTGCCCAGCCTTCGCCAGAGCGGCACCCCTCCCCTCTTGAACCACGGCCTATCTCCCCATCCGCTTACATGTTACGGCTGCCTCCGCCCGCCGGGGCCTACATCCAGAATGAGCACAGCTACCAAGTGGGGAGTGCCTTGCTCTGGAAGAGGAGAGCTGAAGCGGCTCTTGATGCTCTGGACAAGGCCCAGCGCCAGCTGCAGGCCTGCAGGCGGCGGGAGCAGCGGCTTAGGCTTCGACTGACCAAGCTGCAGCAGGAGCGGGCGCGAGAGAAGCGAGCGCAGGCAGATGCCCGCCAGACCCTTAAGGACCACGTTCAGGACTTCGCTATGCAGCTGAGCAACAGCATGGCCTAGGACACACCAAGGCTCTGGCCGTGCTTCCTCAGAGGCACTTGATAGGAACTGCATCCACCAGGCTGGCCAGAAGTCACAATAAAGTGGATGCTAGAAAGAGACCCTGCTGTCAGGCTCTGCTGGGGGTGCCAGGCTTCTCCCCAGACAGTGGCCAAAGTCCCAGAGGGCTCAGGCCCTGGCACGCAACCTCTTGGCCATGGGCACTGTTTGCAGTCCCCCTGCTTATTTACTCTTTCAAGTAAGAAGGCCAGCGCCGGAGTTCAGCTCCGCCCCTCCCCTCCTTTTTCCAGTCAGGGTTTCACGTAGCCCAGGCTGGTGTCATTGAAGCCAGAGAAGACCTTGAACTCCTAATCCTCTTGTACCTTCTGAGTGGTAGGCATGTGCCATCATGCCCAGTGTCTGACTCGATACTTACGGAGAGGCACAGCAAGCCTCTGCCCACAGGCCAAACTTAGGGAGCTCAAAACCAACATACACTTGTCAGGCTGCAAGGTCACACCTAGAGACACGTTAGTCTTTTAGATACGGCATTCAGGCCCTAGCCTTGGTACTGTATTTATCTTGGGAACTTAGGCTTACTATAGCTGTATCCATGGTAAACACAAAGCACATGGCTTCTCCCTGCTGCTCCTTGGCCACATAGCTCAAGCACAGTTAAGTTTCTGGCTGAGTTTGTACACAAGGTTCTCAAAGTTTTCTTTTTGGAGCCCTAGGTGAATGTTTATTTGTATCCTGTGTAGAGGGGATGAATGTCCAGTTACAGGGGTCAGCAAGATTTGCCGACCGAAGTTTTCAGGTGTTCCCCGAAAAGAGGCTTGGATGAGGTCACAACCCTGGGGGGAGGGCTGACAGCACAACTGACTCACACCCAGCCTGCCTGGCTGCCCACCATAGGCGGGACCCTCCACTTAGCTCAGCTCAGCTGCCATCAGCTTGTGCCTAGTACCTCATCTTCTAACCAGACCACTTCCTGGATGTCTGTATGGGACTGCCACCCAGGGCACCTTTCTACCTGGAGCCCCACAGCATGGGGTGATGGAGCACAGGAGGGAAATGTTTTAAGTCCAAGGAAAAGTCAAGCATTTCTCCAAAATGAGTTCTGCCTTCCTAGGACAGAATAGGTTCCTGTACGCAAAAAAAAAAAAAAAAAAAAAGGGTCCACTATGCTGTATTGGGATGTCAGGTAACAAGGATGGATGCCCCGGACAGTCCCGGTCTCTGGAGAGATATCTCGGGTACTCAGTTTTCTCTCCCTTGTGACTGACACCATGTGTTGACATGGGCAGAACGGGAAGATGTGCTAACCCCACATCTGGGGAATCTCCTAAGCCATAGAACTGTCATGGGCTTCAGGAGGGCAGACCAAAGGTGGCCGCCATGCCAGCCAGGTGTGTACATAGCATTGCCACAGCTTTATAGGAGGCATGTCAGTGGCAGAACACACAGGAGTGTTTCTGCTGACTTCTCTCTGGCCCAGATACGCACACTGGGTGGGCCACAAATGCAGCCTCTCTGGGAGGCTTAGCTACACTTGCTGCCCTGTGGGCTGGGAGCAAAACCTTCTAAAGTTCATGTCTAGGATCAGATCACTGTCACTGGTCCCCATTAGGTTCTGGGTAAGGAGTGGAATGCACCCTATTGTTAGTTAGAGTAGCTTGCCAAGCCCTCACCCCTAACAGTAGGATTCTATGTCTGGATCCACAGCACACATCATCTTTCTACCGCTGAGTGGCGTCCCTGAGCCTTGGTCTCCTTGGGGGAGTCTGCTTCACTTGCCATCCCTGTGGGGCCTGTGTCCTCAATGAGTTCCTGTCACCTCAGTGCCCTGTGGGCGCTGGGAACCACAGGTGTGGTCACTGTAGGTGGAGATGTGGCCAATCGGTCGAGTGTCATCACTCTCCAAACAGAGTCTTCCAAGATGCTCAGATGTCGGCACCCAGCTCTGCACACTGCTTGTCAGAGATGTGGGAGGCCAGGGAGTCTATGATGTCCAGCAGCAGCTGCTGGCTCAGCAGCCGCAGTGTGGGCAGCTTAGAGACCTGCACAGATGACCAGAACTAGATGAAGAAGCCAGACCCCAGGAGGACCAGGGGGGGCAGCCGAGTCCTCTGGGGGCCCAGCCTGGTGGGGAGGACGGGGACCTAGAGCACTGGGGCCAGAGCCTGACCTTGGTGAATTGGTGCACAATGATGTGCAAGCAGTGCCGCTTCATGTCCAGTGCCTGCGTCTTGTCAGCCGCCTCCAGAATCTGCAATGGCAGGAACCATGAGGCGCTGCCCCAGCTCACCCACAGATGAAGGTGTGGCCTGAAGGGTACCAAGGCTCTACCTGTAGCACGTTCTGCACGGTCACGTTCATCTCCAGGTTCTGCTTGCAGTATGCCTGCAGTCTGTTGTTGTAGAAGCCATAGTAGTAGGGGGCCGCAAATAGGTAACTGGGCACAAGTTAAGGAGCTGCCAAGTCAAAGGACATATTCACTTGCAGCCACCCATCCTGCCACATCCCTTGTCCTCCAAGGGAGGGTACTGACAGAACTACACAAACCTCAGAAGCCAGAGCTCCAGTTTGGGCCCCACCTGGCTTACTCTCTAAACTGGTTCTGAACCATTTTAGGCTCAGAGGCCCCATTCAAGATCCAAAGAAAACCTGAATCCTCTCATTCCCATGTTCCCATTCACAGAACTTTTCCAAGTCTTCTCGGGGCCCCACCAGGTGTCCTTGCACCTCAAGTTCAAACACTACTGACATAAAGCATGAGGAATCACTTTGTCCAGGAGGCCCAGCACCAGCACCGGACACTCTAGAATTAGGTACCAAGCCAAGATCGCCCAGCCAACAGAACGGGAACCAAACATGTCTGAGAGGTGCTAAGACTTCTCAGTGGTGACCCAGGAGCACAAGCAGGTAAAGGATGCAGGGAGTCCTCAGGGGGCATGTTGACCTCTCCATAGTAGATGTAACGTAGCATGGACTCAAAGGCCTGTCTGCTGGGCACCATCTCCCCGATAGAGATGTTCACCTGCCCATCCTCCGGCATGAATGAACGGAACATGGCCTCAAAGTAGCTGCAAACGAGGAGGTAGACCCCAGCTCTCAGAAGAAGAAAGCATCAAGGCCCTGCCCCGCCCCTCATCCACCCTTAGCACACCTAGAACGGGCAGCGAGGATGGCTTTGTGGGCCGGTCGTGGGTGGCCGTCCAGTAGCAGTGTGATGTCACAGAACTCCGAGCCTGCCCCCTCCAGGTATGCCTTCATGTCCTGGATCAAAGATGTGCCTGGGGGTGTAGAAGGACCTTGAAAAGACTCCCACCTCTACCCTGAATGAAGAGGCTACCTTTGTTTTCTGGCCCTACAGTAGGCACCGCCCACTGGGTCACCTACCCAGTGACCATGTTGCTGTTCTGTGCAGTTTCCCCGAGTCAGAAGTACCAGTTTGTCCTCTCCTCAGCCCTCAGGTCACCTGGAAACTGGCCCTCAGGAATGCTACACCAATCACTGACCTTCCACGATGAGCCTGCCCTACATGCCCAGCTCCCAGTCTCATGCTGGACTCCCCTCCAGGCTCATCTTTTGAACTCTCATGCCAGTGGCAGGGACTAGTGTAACCCCCAAGGAGAGTTGGGGAGGTGCTATCAATCTTC
This sequence comes from Peromyscus leucopus, assembly GCF_004664715.2. Lineage (NCBI taxonomy): Eukaryota > Metazoa > Chordata > Mammalia > Rodentia > Cricetidae > Peromyscus > Peromyscus leucopus. The sequence continues at coordinate 79,648,564 of NC_051073.1, forward strand.
TCCATCGGGTAGGCTGGCACACTGACAAGATGTAGCTGCAGCTGCTTGGCTCACTTGACATCAGATCTGACCAGCCAACCAGAGAAGGCACACGTCACCCCGAGGAGTGGGTTTCGGGGTCTCCAGGCTCACTGGCACACAGCTTGCTGTTGGAAGCCCCCATGGATTCTTTGAGACGTGCCTGCCTCTGTCCCTCCCAGCCTTTGTGCCTGCAACACCCGATGGGTCACAGAGCCACCCTTACCCCAAGGGCCTGGCAGGTAGGTAGCTACTAAGTCTCTCATCACTACTTCCCTACCAATGTCCACGGGTTGATCCGAGGGTGCTCGAGGGGGCGGCTGCTGCTTCCGCCGCACGATCTCTACGATCAGTGGGGATGAGAGGCGCTCGAACTCCTTCATCATGATCACCTGGTTGAAGTGGGACTCCCTCACTATGAAGTTCAGGCAGTGCTCCTGGGACAGACGGGCACAGGAGGCAGCTGGAGTCAGGCCCAGGCCCAGGCTGGGCACCAGAGCTTGCAGTGAGGAACAACGGAATACACCCCACCCCACCAAGGAAGGCCTGGGCTGGCAGGCCTCCCCAGCTGCCGGGCTGACCCCGCTGCACCTTAAGCTGGCCCAGCTGTAGCCTGGCGGCACTCTCACACACAACCAGCACGTTCTGGAGATCCACGGAGGCTTCGATGTACTGCCGACACAGCTGTTCAAGACGGCACAGCTGGAAGCTCAGCGCCAACTTGTACACATCCATGATGAGCAGCACGTCCTCGACATGGCCTGCACCAGAACGCCCCTGAGCCTGGGCCCCGGGAAAGGAGGGCTCCCTCCAGGAACACGAGGGTCGGGGCTGCAAGAGGGCAGCTGGACTGCATGCCAGCTGACTACGGCTTGTGCCTCGGGCACACCTCTAACAGACCTGGCAGCACCCCCTGCCTCCGCTGCCCATCCCCACCCTGGTCCACACCACCCATACCCGAGGCAGACCTTTCCGTGGGTACTTGATCTTGTCTGTGTAGAGAAACTGCATGAGCACCTCGAATGGCCGGGCCTCGGCCTCCCGAATGGCCACACGTAGCAGGGGTGGCCGCGCCCTGCCCACAGCTGCACCAGGGACCTCCCTGGGTGCCAGGGCCCCATCCTCCTCCAGCTTCTGTGGGGAAACGGGAGCTCAGGGCACCCTAGTAGACAGTGGGCAAAGCTTCCCGGTCACGAGGGCCAAAGGAGACCTTACCTGGGCCAGCCACTCTCGAGCCTGCAGGATCTTCCTGCGCAGCCAGCGGCTCCGTGCGGTGACGATGGCAACGTGGCCTTGCACACACTCTTCCTTCTGCGTGGAGGACGAGTGGTTGTGGGTGAGAGCACAGGGCCCCGGCCGGGGGACAGAAGCCAGCAGGCCAGGGCGCAGCTCCCTGCACTCGGCAGATACAGTGGGAGGCTGCAGAGTCGCCTACCTCGCCCAGCACAAACTCCACGTCGCAGAACTGGCGGCCCTCCCACAGGCGCCCGTAGTCTTCATGCAGCGTGCACTTGGGGTAGCAAGAGAACTGTGGAGGAGAGGCAGTGAGGAGCGGCAAAGGCCCCCGAGACCCGCAGGGTCAGCTGAGCCTGGCTGCGGACTGGCGTGCCTGCGCCACGACGAAGAAGGCCTCCACGTCCACTGTGATTTCTCTGACAAAGGCTCCCAGGCTTTAGGCAGGCTGCACTCTTTCTAAAATCCCGGACCCAGGTACTCAACAACCCCTTCCCACCTCTCCCCACCACTGAAGCAGCTTTATCCATGCCTCCACGACGCCAGGGGCCCCTGTCCTAACCACCTGTTCCTCCAGGCCTGGGAAGGGCCTCCAAGACAAGCTCCTGCCAGCCTTCTCCAGGCCGGTTTTCTTGGAGGCCCCAGCACAGAGGCCAGCTTGCCTCTGCTTTGCCGGTGCTGTGTGCTCTCCTGACACTCTGCTCTGCTGGCCTCGCTCTGCACTAAGGCTCCCTCCCTCCTGGTGTCACCTCTGCCCACCTGGAGCTACAGCACCCCAACCCTCTGCACCAGACGACTCAGAGATACCGTCATCCCACAGGCCTAGCTCTCAGTAGGCACCTTACACAGCCCTGACCCCACCCACTGGCCCACCTACCCCAGCAGGCCTCACAGAACCACTGGCTACACACCTGGAACCTGTACATCTCCCCGCTGCGAATGTTGTTGTCCACAGTGCCCCCAAAGATGTACATGGCGTCCGAGATGACAGCAGCTGCATGGAAGAGCCTCCCACTGGGCAGCTGAGGAGGACAAGCAGACGGAAGGATGGGACGGGGCAGACTCCAACAGTGGGTCTGGCTTGGCCAAGCTAGTGTCACGGATCCATGTGGCCACGAAAGAGGAGGCCAAAGATCCCAGTCCCCTGGACAGAGGTTCCCTGGGGTGGGGCAGAGGGCAGGGCAGGTTGTACAGAATCCCAGGTTAGCAGTGTATTTGGGCCAGCATGTCATGCTGACTCCAGGGTAACGCCTGGGAACTCCAGAGCCCCGCGCTGCTCTTGCAGGAGTCCTGCTCTACCTGTCTACCAGAGGCCCTGCTGCAGAGGGTAATGGAATTTTAATAAGCGTCCTTGACACTCACCTCTGATGCCAGGTGGACAGGCTGCTTGGCTGAGGTGGTGCCAAAGTCTAAGCCAAACACATCTCTGGACTTCTTCAAGCTGCTCCGCTCCTCTGAGGTTAGGATTGATGCCTCCTCAGAAGAGGAAGCTCGCTCAGGCACCTCAGCCCCACCAACCTTGAGGAAAACATATGCAAGAAGGTAACAATCCAGCATCCCTTCCAGGGCTTGCTATGGGCTCCAGAGGAGGGACAAGACACTGAGTAAGGCTGTGAGGGTGGTCAGGGTGCTTCCCAGAGGTCTGCAGGATAGCAGCACAGTGCAACTGATGGAATGCAGGCATGAAAACCTGAAGGATATAGCACTAAGGGCCTTGAGGGTTCTCAGGTTGCTCTTCTTGGTTACATGGAATCAAGGGAACCCAGGTCAGGACTCACCTCACTGTCAGAGCTGGGCTGGACAACCTCCCAAGTCTGGAAGTCCACATCATAGCAGTGCAGCTCATTGGGCAGTGTATTGTCCGCCGCACCCCCAAACACATAGAGATGACGGTCAAAGGCCACCATGGTGTGTCCATAGCGCCGCTGTGGCGGGGGTGGGGAGCCCCGGAGCAGGTGCTCAGTGGGGATGCGTGTCCACCTGGGGCCATGACCATGAACCAGCACTGGAGTGGGGCTCTGCTCTCTCTCACACGCCCCACAGGAGGTCCTCCCACGAAATTCCCCTAAAGTCCTTGCAGTGCCAGCCCATGGTCTACAGGGAAGGCACAGGCCTGTGTGTCCAGCATCCCTTGACCTGTTAAGCTCAGGTATTGGCCCCACTCAGCTCCATGCAACCCACCGTGGGCCCTACCCAGGCTCCCTCTCGTCCCGCCACCATAGAGCGGACAGCAGCGGCAGAGCAGGGCCTCTGGGGTCTGCTCTGGGGATGGAGAGCTACAGACCTTGTTATCCAAACAGCAGCGCCCCACCTGGGAGATGCCTGCCCAGGCACTAATTCCTCCAGTCCTTCTACCCTCCAAGGGCTCCCAGAACTTTCCAACAATCCCCTTTTCTGCTACATTAGCCGAAGAACCAAAACAGATGCAGACTCACTCACTCCACGCCTGCCCCACACTCAACAGGATCCCTCCACTACCACTTCCGGCAGCTTGAGTCCCCCCACCCAAGCCCGATTCCTTTTCCTCTGTTACTCCAGCCCCATCTCAGGGTCCTAAGGCTAGTCAAAGTAGAGAGCCTACTTTCCCCTGCCTGTCTTCTGCTCTCCCATGAGATTAGTGCTGGCCACATTTGTTTACAGTGTCAGTGAGCCAGCCACACACAGGGCAAGGGACCCTGACTCAGGCCACATCTTGCTGAGCTACAGCCATACCCCAAGGGCCCATGAGGCTGGCAATTGCCCATACTCCAGGCTGTATGCTCCTGCTGTATGTGGGAACTAGGGGAGATCACAGCCGTTACCAGTCACAGGAATGAGCAAAACCCCCAAAACCCAAGGAACTCACGTCTTGTCCTTGAATTCGAACTGGAAGAGGTTGTTGGTGATCTTGGCTCCGCTCTGCCCCGAGAACACGAACATCTTATCCCGGCACACAGCCACAGGGAAGTTGCAGCAGGACGGGGGAATCTCCCCACTCTGGGCCACCTGCAGTGGGGGCACAGCTCAGCCAGGGCCTCACAGGCCTGGGGCCACACTGTCCTACACTTTGGAGTGAATAAATATAGCTTACAGCCTCCTCACACCTACCACATGGGCCCAGTTCTGAGGCTAAAATCGTGAGGTTCATTTGGAACTAAAAATATAATTTCTACAAGAGAAATAAAGCTTCAGGGGAAAGGAGTGAACTTTGTGTTGCTCTCGCTGTGTTCACACGAGGGTGGGAACAAGTCATGCCTGTCCCATGTGGCACTCTGCCCATTCTGAACTCGGAGCTGTTTCCTTCCTCAGCCTCCACTTTGACTCCTAGGGACCAAAGCCAGGGATGTGCTGTGCTACCATGGGCTACAGCCTCAGCTCCAAAGCCTTTTAGGATTCATTTATTTATTGTCATTTGGAGACAAGGTCTCTCTGTGCAGCTCTGGCTAACCTAGAACTCTCTATGGAGCCCAAGCTGACCCCAGACTCACTCTGCAGCTGAGGATCACCCTGAATTTCTGACCCATCTCCCAAGTACTGGGATTAGAGGATCAAACCCAGGGCTTCATACATGCTACATTACTAATTCAACTACATCCTCAGCCCACTTGGAGTCTCTAGTTAATACCAGAATTGGGCTGGGGGGAGGGTCAAGGAGAGAAAAAGGTGGCCTTGGTAAAGGGAAGAAGGCAACCTCTGTCACATGCCACCCTAGCACCTCTCACCCGTATACCAGCTTCCTTTATCCCTCACCTCTTGATGCTGCAAACCCCCCGCCCAGTGCCCTTGACTTCCCACCTGCATCATGCTCCCTGCACCCCTCACCTCCTCCCAGCATGTGAGCTCTCGGTCTTGGAGGCCAATTGTCCACATGTCGTTCAACCTGCATCAAGACAGAGGAGTCAGGATCCTTTGGTCCTGAGCCTGGCTGGGAGAGATAGCCCCAGGGAAGGACCATTTGCTATGTGTGTCAGGAGACAAGTGTGCCATCTTTCTTAAAGAAACAGGAACTTCCGGGGAAGAAGGCACGATATCAAATCCCTGCACCCAGCACCTAGCAGCTTTCACTTCCTGCTGGCTCTCTGACCAGCCAACACAGAAGTAGATTGACACATACTATCTGGGGTAATGAGACAGGGCAGCCCCCGGGGAGGGAAAGACCGTGCGTCCCACACAGCCTGCTGCCGCACTGTGCCGTTACTAGTTTCTGCAACGTCAAGTTTAGAGTGAGCACCACCATTTGGTTATCAGAAAAATACAACAAAACAGCGTTTCTAAGACAAGGAGGAAGCCTAGTGTGGAGGTGCACACCTTTAAACCCAGCACTCAGGAAGCAGAGGAAGGAGGTGCTCTGTGAGTTTAAAGCCAGCCAGATCTACAAAGAGGGTTCCAGGACAGCCAGGGCTACATAGAGACCTTGTCTTAAAATAAAAACAAAAGTAAAGCAATAAATAAATCAATGAAAACTGTAACACAGGGAGGAACCCAGGGCTGGATTTGAGCTGAGATGCTTCCGGCCTCCAGGCCCCTGTGGTTCCAAATCTCCTCATCAAGGAAATCCAGGGATCACAGAGAAATCTCACTTCCACACCCCTCTCCTGAGAAACTCAACACCCACCAGGGTAACTTACCCCAGTATGACCACTCAGGTGCCAAGAGAGCTTATTCTGCCCCCACGGACATGGCCAGCTACATGCCTACCTGGCATTGCCATCATAGCCAGCAAAGATCCAGAGCTTGTCACTGTACACCGTGGCCCCATGGGCTGACCTGGCCACTGGCAACCTAGAACATAAAGAAAAAAATGAGGAGGGGCTGGAGAGAAGACTCAGCATTGAAGAGAACTCCCTGTTCCTCAGGAGACCCAGGTTCAATTCCCAGCACCCACATGACAGCTCACAACCATCCCCTGTAATGCCAGTCCCAGGGGATCGGATGACTTCAAGTCTCCTCAGGCACCAGGCATGCATGTGGTACAGACATACATGCCAGCAAAATACCCAAACACATTTTAAAATATATATATATATATATATATATATATATATATATATATATATATATATATGAATGAATGAAAGGTTATCAGAACGGGCAGCTGCACAGGGCTCCATGTGTCCAGCAGCTAGGGCCACAAGTGCCCAACACTGGGGCTCAGAGGCCAGTGCTGGGACACTGGAATCAAGCAACAGCACAAGAGGTCTGGGCAGCAGATGTGTAAAAATTTCAGATGTTGAAACAGGGCATGATGGTATATGTCTGCAAATCGTGAGGGAGGTGAAAGGAGGAGGGGGTCAGAGGTTCAAGACCAGCCTCAGCTACATGGCAAGTTTAAAGTCAGTGGGACTGTGTGACACCCTGACTCAAAACAAACAACGGAAAACACACGAAGGCAAAACCAAAAAACCCTCCTCAGGGGCGGGGACGTGGCTCAGTTTGGAGGTTGCTTTCCTAGCGTACACAAAGCCATGGGTTTGATTCCCAGCACCACACAAAACCAGGCATGGTGCTGTACACCTGTAACTCCAGCACTCAGGGGCTGCAGGCAGGAGGATCAGATGTTCAAGTCATCCTCAGCCATACACAACAGGTTCAAAATTAGCCTAGGCTACATGAGATCCTGTCTCAAATATGGGGGAATCAGATATAGGCCTTGGAATATAGCTCAGTGATAGAGAGCTTGCCTAGTACAAAAAAGGCCCTGGATTTCATCCCCAGTGCTGAAAAAACAAAACAAAACAAACAAACAAAGAAATTCTGTGGTCCACGCAGACCCAGCACCTTCCCAGCTGCCAGGAAAGCACTGGAGTACTCCCAAAGCAGCCCTCCGGGTTCCTGAGAAAGAAGGGATGTACACCTGGAAGCAGGCTGAGGCAATGGCTGGGTACAGCTCCTAGCTTCGGCCTGCTGCATACACCCTGTCCAGCCTTGCCCCCATGGGACTCAGCAGTGATGAAAACCAAGCAGTCAAAGTCTCCCAGCCCCAGGGTCCCCATCTGAAATGGGGCAGGAGGCACGTCCCAGGCTGAAGGCCATTCCTTACTGTGAAATGCTCAGCAAACCTCTTACCTCCCTTCAATTTTCCACTCTGTCCACTGGCCGGTTGCAAACTTGTATTCAAAGAGGTCATTCTTATTCTTCAAGTTAGAATTAGAGTAGATGTCTCCAGTATAGCCCCCTGGGTGAAGAGAATGAAAGTCAAGTGTTATATGTGGGGCACTATTTTGGTATTTAAATGTGGGGGCCCTAGTTAACATGTACAAACCTCTAGGACCAACTGCCCACCCGAACTACCCCTGCACTGGGTCCTGGGGATGCAGACAGGCACACTGATGTTTCTTGCCCTAGCCATCAGAGAGGACACCCCCAGTTCCATGAGCTCAGGGCTTTAGGAAAACAGCCCCTCGAGCCAGAGGTTCAGAGCACTCCAGTGGAGTAAGCCAGCAGGGTAACGCCCAGGCAACAGCTCAGAGAGCCCCAGGGAGTGGGGAGGAGGGGGGAGGAGGGTGGAGGAGGGTGGAGGGGTGGAGGGGGTGGGAGGCTAGAAGTCTGTGGGTGCAGGTGGGCAAAAGGCTGCTTACCAAAGACGAACATGCTGCTCCCGTAGACGACGGCTGAGTGGTGGTAACGGGGGCTGGTGGGGTACCTGTGGTGAAGGCTCTGGGAGGCACGGGGTGAGGTCAGTAGGTCAGTGAGCGTCAGCCTTGACACCTCCACACTTTATTTTCCTTCCTCCCTTCCTCCCTCTTCTCTTTCCCCCCTCTTCTCTTCTTTTCTTTTCAGGTTATGGTGTTGCTGTAAGTAGTGCCGGCTGGCCTGTAACGCATTATGCTATTAAGTCCAGGTTGGCCTCAAATTTACCATCCTCCACCTCAGTCTCCTGAACACTGGAATTAGGGAGCGGTATCACCGTGACTACAGTCATTTAACTCTTTCAGACAAGTTCTCATTACAGTGTCCAAACTGGCTTCTAATTTATGGTTCAAGTGACCTTTCCCTCAGCTGTCCACAGACATGGGAGAAGAGCTGTACAAAGCAGGGCATCAGCTTTGCTTTACATCTGTATTTCTAAGGTGCCGTTTCTCTCCTAGAGCCTTTAAAACATCACTAACCAGGAGAAAGCCAAAGTAACAGGCATTGAACTCTTGCAGATGCTGCTAGGAGGAAGCCCTTGCCCGGCACCTTCCTATGCCTCTAAGAGGCTTCTCGGATCCCCCGCCCCCCAGACAGGGTTTCTCTGTGTAGCTCTGGCTGTCCTGAAACTTGCTCTGTAGACCAGGCTGGCCTCAAACAGAGATGCGCCTGCCTCTCGAGTGCTAGGATTAAAAAGCCACCACGCGGTTGGTGATTTAGCTCAGTGGTCCTGGGTTCGATCCTCAGCTCCAATTAATTAATTAATTAATTAATTAATTAATTAATTTTTAAAAAGCCACCATGTACTGGGCAGTGGTGGTGGCACACACCTTTAATCCCAACACTTGGGAGGCTGAGGCAGGCGGATCTCTGTGAGTTCAAGGCCAGCCTGTTCTACAAAGTGAGTTCCAGAACAGCCAGAGTTACACAGAGAAACTCTGTCTTGAAAAAAAAAAAAAGAAAAGAAAGAACAAGAAAACCACCATGCCTGACTTCTTCCCCCTTTAAATAGGGTCTTGCTATGTAGTCTTGGCTGGACTAGAAGTCACTGTGTAGACCAGACTGGCCTCAACTCACAGAGATCTGTCTGAGTACTAGGATTAAATGTGTGAGTCACCAGTGATGCCTGGCTGGGGGACTGGTTTGTTCTTTTGGAATCGTTTGGAAGATATTTTACAATTCGCTTTTTCAAGAGAGCAACAGAGTCTGACTTGGTCCAGGTATCAAGATACCGGGATTATGGGAATGCCCCACTCTTCTCAGCTTAAGCCATTTATTTTTGCTTGTCTTTTGAGAGGGTCTTGCTATGTTACAAAGGCTGGTCTCAGATTTGCCTGCTTGTTTCCCAAAGGCTAGAATGTCAAGTGGTCTACCACCACAGCTGGCTATATGTGAATTTTGTTTGCAGTGTTGGGTAACGAACCTGGGAACTTGTGGATCACTTCTCCACAGTGTACCCCGGGGAGGGGAGGGGACCCTTTGTGGAGTAGTTCTCGCCTCCACCTTCACTTTTTCTGATGACTAAACTCAGCTCTTCAGGCTTGCTCAGCGCTGGCTTCATCTGCTGAACCAGCTTGCTGGCCAGTCAAAGAATTTTTTAAATTAATGAAGGACTGGATCTGGACATGGAACTCAGTTAGTCAAGTGCTCACCTTGTCTGCACTAAGCCTGTCTCAGCCTGCCTAGCCACAGCTCTGAGTTAGATCCCCAATACTGCATAAACCAGGCATGGCAGCAGATATCTGTAATCCCACACTTGGGTGTAGATGTAAGAGCGTAAGAGGTGAGGGTCATCCTTACCTACACAGCAAGTGTGGGGCCAGCCTCGGATATATATGAGACCCTGTCCCAAAAAAAGAAGGCTAGGGATATAGTTCAGAGGTAGAGTGCCTGCCTGGCATGCACCAGTCCCTAGATTTTATATCCAGCACAGAAAAAAAAGAAATCAAAGAACTGGTAGCAGTTGTATTAAAATCAAGCATGAGAAAAATTATTTCTGCTGCTTGGCCAGTGCTGCCAGGCAGCCCAGGCAGAGGGCAGGTGTCCCAGTGGGTTGTGGGGTTTTGTTGTTGTTTTTCCTTGTTTAGTTTTGTCAACTTGACACAAGCTAGACTTATGAGAATAGGGAAACACAACTGAGAAGACTCCATAGTATCAGGCTGTGGGCAAGCCTAGGGGGCATTTTCTTAATTAGTGATTTATGTGGGAGGCCCCACCTCTTTATGGGTGGTACCTCCAGATACCTGCCTTGAGTTCCTGCCCTGACTTCCTTCAATGATGGACTGTGACATGGACATGTAAGCTGAGATTAACACTTTCCTTCTCAAGTTGATTTTGTCTTGGGGGGTTTGTTTGTTTGTTTGTTTTTGAGACAGGGTCTCGCTGTGTAGCTTTGAAGTCTGTCCTAGATCTCACTCTGTAGACCAGACTGGCCTCGAACTCACAGAGATCGGCCTGCCTCTCCCTCCCGAGTGCTGGGATTAAAGACGTGCGCCACTACTGCCCGGCTCAAGTTGCTTTTGGTCACGGTGTTTCAGCACAGCAATAGAAACCTAAGACAGTGCATGATGACAAATGGAGCTGCCCTGCCTGGCTGAGTGTCCAGAGCAGTCACACAATCTCCAGAGCCCTGCATCCTCCTCTTTCAAAACAGACCCCATCCTAGAAGGCTCCTGAGGACCAAGGGGAAGTCCTCCAGACTACAGAGTATGCACCACAAGGGTCTGTGTGGCACTGTGCTCCTGCGTGAGCAGATGATAGAGCTAGCCAGTCCGGTAAACCCTGACCCTCAGGTCTGTGTAAGTTGCTCCCAGACAGCGACTGCCGCAGGAAACACAAGCATGTGGTACCCAAAGAGGGCAGCTAGCTCTTGTGCAAGGCCACCCAGCTGAGACTGTGGTTCACAGGGTTTGCATGCCGCTCAGAGCCTGTATGGGGTCTACTGGAAGGCAACCAGCCCTGAGACAGGGGCAGGACAGCCTGGAGGTGGCACTTTGGGAAAACTAATTAACTGAGGCCCACCCCTGCCCTACCTGAGACCCGACAGCAACTCCTGGCCCAGAAGAAATTCTGGTGACTGCAGGTCCCTCCCAGGTAAGAGTCTAAATACCACCCACTAGACCAGAGAGACCCCTTAGTTCACAGGATTTAGGATAATCATTTTCACAGAAAGCCGGGAGAAGGAGGAAGCCATCTAAGGCTCTCCTCTGTTATATTTATCTCTCTCTGGCCCTCCACGATGAGCTGACGATCAGCCAGTGGACCCAGGACAGTGCTGCTGCTCTCCAGGAGGACAGGCGGGTCCCAGGGCCACCCACCTGCACCAGGAGCAGTCCTTGACATCAAACCGCAGGAGATCGTTGAGCATCGTCTTCCTGAAAGGCAGGCAGAGAGAGGGTGACAGTAGGCAGGCTGCTTTGTCAAAGTGTTACCTCACTAGGACCTTAGAGATGGCAGGGGCGTACGGCTAGGGTCACTGACCTCTGGACTTGTCCAGAGTCAGCAACCCAGAGGACAAAAGCAGTGGCCAGTGATATGAGCAACTAGGGCCCCCCCTGACAGGCCGGCCTGGTCCCCACCACCAGCAGCCCACCGAAGGCTGATATGAGAGCAGGACCCGGCCCAGAGGCTGGCGTCATCACTCACACCTCCCCCAGCCTCCAGAATTCCTACTCCTGCCTTCAACCCTTCCGAGTCAGACCGCACTTCGATGAAACGCTGGCTCAAACACACATCTTCCTGCCCCCTGACAGAAGAACCACACCAAAGTCCACTGTCCACTGGGTCAGCTTGCATTACTGGCACGTTACTAACCCTTATTAATGTGGAAGAAGAAAGCGAACTGACGGGATCCCAAGCACTCCCTTCAGGCCAGGCCTTTACAGGGCATCCTGCCTGGCTCAGTCTGTGCCAGCTGCATACCCTCCCTGACTTCGTTTTATAGGAGAGGAAGCTTGGCCCACAGCCAGGAGGGCAAAGCGTAGAGGCTGGGTCAGCCTCCCCTTGTTTAACCCCCACTTAAACTTAGTGGTGCTGGGTAAAATAATGGGAGGCCACTGTTTTGAACTAAGTTGCTATGCTAGGCCCCCAAAGACCAGGCAAACCAGAACAGCTACTGGTCCAAACGCCTCGTAAACTCAAACGTTACGGAACACCCCAAAACCGGAGACTGCAGGCTACCCATGTCTGCTGAAGCCCTGAAGAACTCTAACCACACCGACCAGGCCCCGCCCCCACCCGGGGTTTCCGTGAAGCCAAGCTGCTACTGCCCGGTAGGAACTCATCTTCCACTCTGTTGAATGGAGGCTGCCCTGGTTTTTCTTAAGTCACGGCCAAACGGATGCATAATTAAACTTTCTCTGACTCTCTGTTGAGACTGCATACCAAAACCACTGCTGCTTATCGCCACAGTTCTCTACCTGCTCCAGGAAATGCTAATGACGGCCATCCTAAGCTACCACCCACCACTCTATGTTGGACACTGGTCTTTTTGGCGTGGGGAATTCTTTTGAAGGCTCATCCTTTAACTCAGTAAACGCTGACTGTGACATCCGGGCACTGGCACAGAGAAGTGAGAAGACAGGAAGATGCCTTGTCTTGGCAGAGAAACTAGATCGGCGCCAGCAATCGCAGTCTGGGGGTGCAGACGGAGCTGGTAAGAGAGGACACGGAGGCCTCACCCATCAGGAACATCAGAAGGGCAGCGAGACGTGTGTCTGGGGGGAACAGCATCGCAAAGGCTGGCTGAGAATCAGGACCTCACAAGTGTACAGCAGGCCTCACACACTCCTGTGAGAACTCGGCTTTACAGAGGTGCCGGGACGCTACGGGGCTATGGGCTGACTTGCAGTTTTAAATGGATCCCCAGCTGCTCTTGAGAAAGATAAGATAAATGCCAGAGGACCATGGCCCAGTTTGCATGCCCTAATAGAGTCCTGAAAATCTCACGTGCTCTAGATCAGCTACCCCAGGTAGTCTACAGGACCAAGACTGTAGTCCCCTTCCTGGGCTTGAGGCCAGGTCCTGGGCCTGAGAGGAGGGAGCCATATACAAACATATAACTTCAGCTTAATTAAGAAGTCTGCGTGTGCCGGGCGGTGGTGGCGCACGCCTTTAATCCCAGCACTCGGGAGGCAGAGGCAGGCGGATCTCTGTGAGTTCGAGGCCAGCCTGGGCTACCAAGTGAGTTCCAGGAAAGGCGCAAAGCTACACAGAGAAACCCTGTCTCGAGAAACCAAAAAAAAAAAAAAAAAAAGAAGAAGTCTTCGTGCATGGAGATGTGCTCACCAAAACTGCAGGTCATTTCCAGGAAGATTATTTTCCAGGAAGTTAAAGCAAGGCAGGGAAATCTCCACCAGAAGCAAGACATGCACAGCACCAATAAAACCGATTTTGGAGGCAGTGAGATGGCTCAGCAAGTGAAGGCATTTGCCCCAAGTCTTTTTGTTTTGTTTTGTTTTTCGAGACAAGGTTTCTCTGTGTAGCTTTGCGCCTTTCCTGGATCTCGCTCTGTAGACCAGGCTGGCCTTGAACTCACAAAGATCCGCCTGGCTCTGCCTCCCGAGTGCTGGGATTAAAGGTGTGGGATTAAAGGCCACCACCGCCCGGCTCACCAAGTCTTGCAACTTGGATTCAATCCCTGGTACCCACCCGCCTGGCAGGGGAAAGATGAATCCTGCATGCTGTCCTCTGACCTCCATATGCACCCCATAAATAGATGTAAAAACAACAACAAAACATGATCTCCATACTTTTGGTTCAAAGCAAGCGAGTGGGCAAAGTCTAGAGAGAAGTGTAGGGGAAGAAAAGTGCCGTAGGGCTATAGGCCGTCTCCTCACTCAAAACAAGCATATTTCTAGGGACAGAGCATGTGCCGCCATTCGAATGCCAGGGTGAGAGGGCTTTAAGGGCCAGATCTGCCTCACCATAACCTGGGAACCAGGTACAAGGTACCTCACAGACAGGGAAGCAGAGGTTCCCAGGACATGGCTAATGACCCCCATTCTCAGACAACAGTCTGTCTCATTGTCGACGTCCCCTGCCACCACTCCCATCAAAACAGGCAAACTCACCCGTTGTCTCCGCCAAACACATAGATGGCATCCTTATATGCTACGACTGTGTGCTTGCTACGCCTAGAAAGAAAGAAGAGGTGGAGGGTGGTGAGACCGGGACTCTCCTGGCTGACACCCAAGGTGGCTGTCACGTAAGTTTGGGTAAAGCCTCTCAACTGCTAAGATCTACAGAGATCCATCAGACAGCAAGGACGTCTGGCACACCGAGGATTCTTCAGGCTCCCCACCCATACCTCAGGTCCGGGACGCAAACGGGACCCTCAGAAATGTAACAAGTCTAGTGCCCTGCCTAGGGTCACTACTGCGCGGCTCCCTGGGAATCGACTACCCCCAGGACATCACACGGGTCCTCGCCCCTAGAGCCCATCCTGGGCCCCCCTCGGCTCTCGTCGCCACTCCCAGTGCCTTCAGGGCCCCCTGTTCGCTGTCGTACCGGGCGCCCACGAATTCGTCGCAGGGTGGGAGGCGCCGCCAGCGATGCACTGTTTCGAAGGGTCCAAAGTTGAGCGTCAGGTACTCGACACTGTCTGAGCAGCTGTGGTCAAAGTCCACGCTCGGAGCCACCTTGGAGCGCACCCCTCCTGCCAGGGCCCCGGCTCCGATCGGGCCCCCCGAGCCTCCGGGCCCAGCCATGCCCGGTTCAGGCCGGATGGGCCGCCCAGGTTGCAGGGCTCAGGGCCGCCGCCCGGGCCGAGCCGAAGGACTACACTTCCCGAAGAGCCCTGCGCCTACGGCGGCGCACGTCCAGCCGGCGTGCGCGCTAGGCCCGCCTTCCGACAAGCCTTGCGCTCCCCGCGGCACGGCGGGCGGTCGAGGGTCCTGGCGGCGGGGCTCCTCACGGTGTCCTCAGCGAGCGCTTCACACTCTGAAAGCATTGCTGGGCAGTAATCGCTTGGGTTCCTCCTTTCGGGAAACGCGGTCTGACCAGAGCATGCCTTGTAGTCGAGCTTTGCCATCGCCCGGAAGCCACCACCCCCGGAACTCCAGACTGAGGTTTCCGGCTTGCAGGCGACTCAACCGGCCACCTTCTGCTTGCACCCCCAAACCTGGGCTCAGTGCTCCCCTCTCCCTTGGCGTTCTTATTGTCTGGGACTCTTGGTGGCGGAGAACCTCTGTGTTCTCCGTTCCTGTTTATGGGCAGGATTTTCATTTTTTCTCTCCCCTTTTCTGCTGTGGGCTTTGAACCCAGGACCTGATGGGCAAGCACTACCCTAGGCTACCCCACAAACATTTAAAACGTAGTTTGATGCCAGTTGAATGGTTTCTTCGTCTGTAAAATGAGGACTCAGAAAGTTTAGACAAAAGGGATACGTGAAGTCGTGAAGATGAAGTCGTAAAGCTAACTGGTTTTCTAGTTTCAACTTCGTTGTATTTGTGTGTGTGTGTGTGTGTGTGTAAGTGCTTATAAACGTAAAATGGTAAAAGTGAAGTCACGAGCAGCTTCACAATGGCTGTTCTAGCTGTACAAAAGATCATCAAGATTATAGACTGTGACTGGGTAAGTTTTTGAGTGGCCACTGTAATCCAGCTGAATATTTTTATTTCTGAGTATATAACAATGGTGATTTAATAATAGCAATAAAACAGCTCAGATTGCTGTGAGGAGCATGGGGTCTGCCTCAGGTCACAGCTCCTGTCTTTCTTAGGTGGGCAAATACAAAAGCTGCCTCTGGCTTCTTGAAAACAAAACAAGATCTCATGTAGCTCAAACTTCTGTTATTACAGGCATGTCACACCATACCTGGCTCTCCCTCAAGTGTTGGCCCAATTACACTGGGACACAGATCTGCAGAAACATATGTTTTAATTTCAGGGTAATGTTGCAGGGTCTTGCTGGGAAGATAGTCCTAAGAGAGGAAACAGAGGCAGAGCCTGTCCTTCCGCTAAAACCAGCTGTCAGTGACAGCTGAGGCCTTGGGAACAGACCATCTTCTGGAGGCAGCAGGAGCCTCTCTGGAGGGGAGCAGACAGTTGAAGGCAGGCCGTGGGAGGACTCAGATTCCACCCTGGGGGATCCTGGGAAATTGGAGATTGGCACTTGCCCCCAGGACTTGGTCTCTGACCTTGGTGCCCCAGAGGCCTGCCCAGGTCCACCACATGAGAGCTCAGGATCCTTTCCCTGTGAGCCAAGACATGTCACCGGTTCTGCAGGGATGAGAGGATGATGAGTCGAGGCAGAAGAGAGTAGGCTCCCCCCTCTAGGCACCGTGAACAGCAGCGGAGACCGCTATGTGTCAAAGCCGGGTGCCCAGCGGGGAGATGGACTTGGGCGGGTAGGAGGCCCGATAACTGGGCTGGGGGAAGAAGGGCTCAGAACAGTCAGTGGGGAGGACAGAACACACGTACTTGCCGTGCAGCATAAACAGCCTTTGCGAAGGCAAGCGGGAAACAGAAGGCCAGAGAAAGCATGTCATTTATCAGGTCTACCCTGGCTCTTGCGTCTTTCCGCCCTAGGATTTACCCGTCTGATAGCCTTCAGCCCCTCAGTCACCTCGGGCCTTTCCCTAGTTCCTGGAAGTTCGCTGTACACAGGTCAGGCTACGGGGGACTCTCACTGGCACTGTGCTGGTATACGGTAATGGCTAGTGTCCAGTGCCCCCCAGATGCCCTACAGCCACCCCATCCGTGTATGGCATATATGGAAGCGTCGCTAGCTGTGTTTGCCCACCTAGGCTTAACACAAATCACATTGGTCAGGAGTCCCAGGCTTGGGCTCCCTCAAGTAGTGGACTTTGCCTCCATCTCACAGCACTGGCTCCGCTCTGGGGCACACACCTGTTTCCCTTCTGGTTCTGCAATCACATCTTGTCGGCTTTTAATCACAAATTCATCCCCCATGCTAACCAGGAGCCATGAGAACTAAAAGTGAGGGAAAGAACTCTACAGGAGTATGGGGCAACAGGCTGCCATGGGAACTTGAGAGACCCTACCCAGGACACCCACACGCACCCCCAAGACCTCCCACACCCACACTCACTCCACCTCCCGCTTCCGGATGGTTCGACCCGAGGCCAGCACCTCAGCCACCTTGGATACGATGGGATCGTAGTTCATGCTGGCCACAGCAATCACTTCATCACCTCTATAGAGAGAAGGAGCCTGAGGCTGAGGACCACTAGCAGTGATCCTTGAAGATCCTAACACCTTCTGTTCTGGGGTGCTGGGAAGCTCTTGTCCAGGAAAACAGGATGTCCTGAGCACCCGGGTCTCTACTGGTCCCAGCACTGTCAGCTGCCCTAGGACGCCCCAGCCCTTGGCACGGGGCAGGGATGGACCCAGTCTTAGCATCACCTCTTCTCTACCAGTGTGCCTCTCCTAGCTGTAGACACCTACCTCGGTTTCAACACTTACCTCAGATGTCCGGAAGACTCAGTATTGTCTGATGGTGGAAGAGTTATCACGCCTCCTCATCTTTGCAATGCCTCCTGCTCAGCTACCCCTCTTTCCCATTCTCCTCCCTTCAGACAAGCCCCCCTGCTTTGCTAACACTGACCATCCATTCCCAGCAGCACGCCCCTGCTCCACGCTCCCACTGCACCCCATTTCTCTCACTTGGTGTAAAAAGCCACAAACTTCAGCTCTTCCAGATCCCCCTGAATGATGACATCATCGAAGCCTTCTCCGTAGCCTGTGGGAGGGTGCCCATGTGAATTGGGAAAGGGGACCGTCTTCAGAGGCTGGCTCCCTACCCTGCCCTCTCAACTCCTCTCTCCTCTTCACCCTCTCTAGCTCTGTCTTGGTTTTTCCAGACAGGGTTTCTCTGTGCAGCTCTGGCTGTCCTGGATCTCACTCTGTAGACCAGGCTGGCCTCGAACTCAGAGATCTGCCTGTCTCTGCCTCCTGAGTGCTTGGCCTAAGGCATTTCCTTTTTTAAAATTTTTAATTACATTTATTGTGTGTGTGTGTGTGTGTGTGTGTGTGTGTGTGTGTGTGTGTACACATGCATGTGTGGAGGTCAGAGGACAACTTGCAGGAATTGATCCCCTCCTTCCACTCTGCAGGTCCTGGGAATCAAACTCAGATCCTGAGTTTGGCAGTAAGAACCCTTACCCACTGAGCCACCCCACCAACCCTCTTCTGAATAGTTTCTAGCTAAGTCTCAACACTGAACCCAAATTGACCTTCAATTCCTGATCTTCCCAGTTTGGCCTCCAGACTGCTGGGACTATCGTTCACAACCACACCTGCACTAAGCCAACTTGTTTGCCAATTCTTAGTTCATACTGGACCCAACCCCCACACTTAATCCCACAGTGCCTCCGGCCCCGCCCCTAACTGCTGTAGGCGGCCCCGCCCCCACGATGGGCTTTCAGCTGCCCTCTACAGACTTAGTTACCCGCATAGCGGAGACTCTTGCCAAACATGGCAGTCCACAGATAGGGCACCGTGTTGATCTCCGCCTCCTGCGCCAGCATGTTCTCAGCTGCTACCCGCCCTGAAAGACCCAGGGTGGTTAGAGCACAATCCTTTCCCTCACCACCCCAACACCGCCCGCCCTCAGCCCACTCTGGGGACCCTTGACAGTACGGTTGTTGTCCAGGACTCCCAAAAAAAGGCATCACGTTCCGCCATAGCCCATCTTTGGATACGTTAACTGGTTGGGGGAAACAAACACGTGGCCCCAAGAGACCCCCTGACATCACTCACTCCTCTTTGAATGATCTGAAAGGTCTACTGGGGTTGTGAACTACTTCACAGTTGTGTACACAGAAAACTAACCAGACATATCAGGTCTAATGAGGGACTAAACTGGAAGACGGAGGCCAGAAGAAGAAACGGCAGCCCGTGCAGGGCCTGCAGAGTCAGCATGGGTGGCTGTCCACTTCCTGAAGCCCCACCTGAAGCCACCATTGGGTACACTGAAGAAGCTCGGGCCAGCCCTAAGTCCTAATTATATCTGGCCGAGGAGTAGCCTTTGGTTCCTTATTCTCTAGCAGCAACGTTAGACCTTGGATTTGAACAGCTCCTGGAATTGGGGGTAGCATTATTATCAGCCCTCCAGATAACGGTGAAGGAGAAATGAAAGGAAAGTAGACGTATGGGGGAAGTCCCTGACGTGGGCAACACGCTGCTCCCTGGATCTCAGGGACTGAGAGAAGCTGTACGGAGTCCACGAGGCTCAGGAAACCCCGTGGCTGCCAAATGTTAAGGGGGGGGGGGGCAGCTCCACAAACAGCAAATAACCCAACCCAGTCTGGGCTACATCGCTGCCTCCAGGGGTTCATAAAGCAAGTGAGCTCACAGAGATATTATAGTGGTGCAAGAGACAGGCCCTGAGTAGAAGCTAGCCTACTAAATAAACCCCTCCTCTCCCTCCGTGGTGAAGGCTGGTCCAGGGGGAATTCTGCCACATTATGACCTTGATAGTAAAATGGCAATCGGGATTGGAGAGGGTTCTGCCCAGCTAAATGGCATTCGGAGGAGATGGGCCACCCACACTGATGGTCACTGGGCGAGGCTTGTCCAACAAGCCACCACCTGTCCTTGAACTTAAGACCTCAGATCAAGAACTGGGGGATGGGCCTGAGGGTGGCTGAGGCCCTGGGATGGCCTTCCAGCCCCTAACTTGCTCCGGGCTGGCCGTACCCTGGGCGTGGGCCATCTGCCAGTGTGGGATGTTCACTTTCCGATTGTTCCTCCAGGCCAGAGGAAAGGTGACGGCGTCACCAGCAGCAAACACAGCGGGATGTTGGTCTGCATCATCTGCGGGGAGAGGACCACGGCTCTGACAGGGGCCTCCGGCCACGCCCCCCCAGCGTCCTGCCCACTTCATCCAGCCCCACCTTGTTGACTGGGATGAAACCTCGGGAATCCAGACCAATGCCACTCTGCCTCAGGAAGCCTGTGGCAGGCACCGCACCTAACGGGACAGAAGCCGTGCATCTACACTCCGGTCCTATCTTTCTCCTGCCTGTCGCTCTCCAGCCTGCTCCAGATCAATCACCTACAGGCTACCCACCCGGGGCTTAATGAATCCTACCCTCTGTGCCCCCATTCACAGGCTGTGCATCCCTTTAGCCCCAGGAGCTGTCTGCCCCCATAGATGCTACAGAACTCTCCTGTGGGATCCACAAGCCATGCCTCTCGGGGCCTGTGCTGCCAGCTCGGCTCCTCCCCTATGTCAGCAGGCATAGGGACCAATCAAAGGCTTATCTGTGCCCTATGTATCAGCTGGTAGCAGTCACCTGCTCTGTGAAAGGCCGGGCTAAGCCAGGTACACACTTTCCCGATGGTCCTGTGAAGTGGGTAGGTACCATTGGGGTCCCATTTTACAGACGTGGAAACTGAGGCTCACGTAAGGGATCCAAGGTCACCAGAGAGTGCATATGGGCAGTTCTGTTCACTAGTGCCCACTTGTCTACTCACCAATGCCCACCACGCAGACATCGGCCCGCAGAACCTTGCTGCTTTTCAGCACCACCTCCTGCAGCTGCGGGGAGGGGGTGGGTGAGCAGACGGGTACAGTTCCTGAGCCCAGGAAGAGACACAGAGAGCAGCAGCAGAGAGAAAAGCCCACCTTGCCCTCCTGAGCCCGCAGCTCCAACACCTCTGTCTGCATATAGAACTTGACCCGGTTGTTTTCAAACATCTGTACAAGCAAGCAGGCACATGGCAGTGGGTGAGACCACGGCCTGAGCTGGGCTAGTCAGTCAGGGTCAGTCACAGGCCAGGCACCGGAAGAGGCTCACCTTCATAAGGGCTCGACCGACACGTTCCCCCAGGAACCTCCGGAAGGGGGTCTCCTCCAGCTCCACCACAGACACTGAGTGGGCCTTCTCAGCCAGATAGGCAGCCACCTCCATCCCTGGCAGGTGGGCAAGGGCGGCAAGGCTGGCACCCTGACACCTAGGGCCAGCGTGTCCTGGGGACTGGCCACGGCGGTTAAACACCACGCGCATCCCTGGAAGCTACTCACCCAGGAAGCCGGCTCCCACAACAACAGCGTTGCGGCCGCGGGCCAGCCTCACCACACGGTTGGCATCCTCGGGTGTGCGGATGGTGAACACGTTCTCCACATCTTTGCCTCTGCAGGTCAGGGTCTTAGGGCTGAGATTCGGTGAGTGGTGTTAGTGAGGGCCTCCCGCCCTGGGGATACCCTGCTGCCGAGTCTGGGCGAGGAGGGACATGCACTACCTGCTGCCTGGTGCCAGCAACAGCCTGCTGTACTCCATCTTGAAGCCGTCCTTGAACACGACCTTCTTATTCCTCACGTCCACTGTGACCACCTGTGACCCCGGGGGCAGTGAGACCAAGCGCAGGCTTGCGCCTTGTTGCTCACGTCTTACTTCCACAAGATCCCCTGAACCCGGAAGTTAGGCTCCTTGCAGCAACCTCAGGGCAGTCCCACAGCCTGGGCGTCCTTCTCTAAACGCCAGGCATGCCCTAACCCCTGAAAGCTGTCTTTATACTTCCAGGTCCCATCAGGTTCTCTTGTCTTAGCTGAGATCAGACCGTCTCCCCAACCACCCTGCCGGGAAGAAGGGTCAGTGCTGGGTCCCAGGCCTGGGCTGAGCAACCATCACACCCGGGGTGCACATGGCTTCATGTCATTCTGGTTCCCTTGAAGCTTTTTCTTCTTCTATTTTTTGGTTTGTTTGTTTGGTTGGTTGTTTTTCCAGACAGGGTTTCTCTGTGTAGCCCTGGCTGTCCTGGAACTTGCTCTGTAGACCAGGCTGGCCTGAAACTCTGCCCTCTGCCTCCTGAGTGCTGGGATTAAAGGTGTGCTCCACCAGTGAAGCTTTTTCTTTGCCTGTTTCCACCCTTCCCGTCGTACCTGGGCTTCAGTGAGCATCTCGAGGCCATAGGCCCGGAAGAATTCCTTGGGTCTCAGGGCCAGCTGTTCAGGTTGTGCATCCAGGGACTAAGGAACATGGTCATGAGTCAAGTCCAGGTGGTGAGATGGAGCTATTCCATTATACACACACACACACACACACACACACACACACACACACACACATGTATATATGTATATATATATATTGAGACAGGGTCTCAGTTTGGGGCTCTGGCTGGATTGGAACTAGCTACGTAGATCAAACGCACAGAGATCTACCTGCCTCTGCCTCCCAGGTGCTGAGATGAAAGTTATGTTCCATTTTACTGCAAAGGGCACAGAGCCCAGGGAGGGTCAGGTCAATCTGGGTCACATGGGTATATCGGACAGAACTCAACAGACCCAGAGCTCTTGGGGCACCACAGCCGAGCCAGGTGGACTGGAGAAAACAGTCAGCTAGCCCTCCAGGTCGTGACAGGCAAGGCTCCACGCGGACATGACAGGGATCTGGAGGAATAACGATCCACGTGCTGTCCCATGCCCACCTTGCTGAGCTTGGCTCGGTCATAGGGCAGATGGCGGTCCAGTGTGCAGAGGACAATCCGGTCTGAGAAGCCCTCCTGCCTCAGGGTCTCCGCACACACCAGGCCAGCAGCACCTGAGGGACAGGATCATAGACCAAGGTCTCTCCCACCCTCATGCTTCCTTTTCCTCCATGAACCAATACCAACCTGCACCCACTATGAGGACATTGGTGCTGCTGCTGTGGCCAGCGCTCGGAGAGATGCACTTGGCCATCACCTTGGTCCTTCGCTGTAGCTGCAGGGCCTGGGAGTGGTGGAGGGGGAAGGGCAGCTGGGGACGGTTCCGGAGGCTCCAGCCCAGCCTCATCTTCCACGCCAGGCTCCCTTCCACCGCAGGGTTTTGGAGATGTCCTCCAACCCTTCCACTCAAACCTGGGTCTTGGTGACCCCTGAGTCCCCCTGGTACCTGCTTGCTTGCCCGGACAGTCACCTTCTCCTTCTCAATCTTCACCTGAGAAGGCGCCACAGCACAGCATCAGCACCAAACTCTGAGATGCTTCGGTCCTGACTCCATACCACAGGCTCCCACCACGCCACTTTCCCAGCCCTACCTGGAACTTATGTAGACTGTCCAGGCCTGGGAAGTCCTCTAGGTCCCCAGTACTGATGTTGAAGCAGGCACCATGCCAGGGGCAGCGCACACGGCCCCGGGACAGCACACCTAGGCGAAGCAAGTGGGTTCCGGTCTAGAGCCGTGCCCAGAGACTGCTCTCTAGGGCTCCTTGGGTATTGGACCTCTCCCCAACCCAGCGGACCCCACAAAGGGATGAGGGTCCTGGGGCCTGCTGGAATCCCTATACAGGCATGGATGGCACGTCCCACCTCCCATATATGCCCTGCCCTGTCTCACCTTTCACCAGGGGTGCTCCATAGTGAGGACACTTGTGGCCCAGGGCATGGAATTCCCCATTGTCCTTCACCAGCAACACCTTCCCCCAGCCCAGCTCCACTTCCCGCATCCTGGGGGAGGGGCTGGGTTCAGTTAGAAGCCAAGTCCTCCTGGAAGCACCTCCTCCCAGGGTCCGGGCTTTGGGAAGCTCAGAGCAGCTGACGCCCAAAGGCTGCACCCAGGGAGTCAAGAGCCACAGCCCATTCCAGACCACTGCCTCAGCCCAGCCCTTCATGTGTGGCCTCTCCCATGCCATCCACCTCGGGCCCGCCACCACCCTCGCAGCCCAGCACCCACTGGCCATTCTCCAGGTCCTTGACGTGGCAGACAGTAGCCTCCACACAGTCCTGAGGGCTGGGGTAGGGCTGTGGGGTGGGCAGGCGCTCTTCGGCACGGAAGTGGCGCGCTGTGCCATTGCCCTGGTAAGCCCGGGGGCTGCCCTTGCCGCGGCCGCCGGCTCCTCCTTGGCCCGCTCTTTCTCAGGCAGCACCACTTCAATCTTGAGTTCCACTGTGGACAAGGCAGCCGTGAGCCCCACCCACGGGACGAGCAGAGGCCAGCAGGAGGCAGCTGACCTCGGCTCACTCGTGTACATCTCCTTCTCGCTGAAGAGCCCAGGGTCTGCGCTGAGGCCAGCACGCCACCAGCGAGCTCCAGCCACCCCAGACACTTTTCCAATGACAGAAGCAGTGACGGAGGCTCGGCTCTTCACACCGGAGCCATTCTCTCTAGGAATGTCTGGAGGAAAGAACCTCCATGCCCAGCTCATCTAATGACGGACAAAGACGAGGTCTCTGCTCGGAGACACACTTGCAGCTCGATTCACAGCTGGGCAGGGCGAAACAGAGTTCACCAGGCAGAGTGGCTCACTCCTGTAATGAGCTGAGGCTGAGCAGCCCGGGAAACAAAGTGAGACCTTATGTCAAGAAATGATAAGGGTGGGTGTGGGGACAAGAATCACTGCCCTTGGAACTTTCTCAGTAGCTTTGAAAATGTTTTGCTCTTTGGGGGTTGTGTTTTGTTTGTTTAGACAATCTCATACAGTTGGACGACTACCGCCTCAATTCAACATCTGCCTGACAGCGTCTTTGAATTCTTGACCTCAGGTAGACACTGCCTATTCCCGTTTGAAAAGTTTATACTTTTCAATTTAAAAATAAAAAAATGACTGCCTAGGGTCGGAGAGTTGGCTCAGTGGTTTAAGAGCACGTCTTGTTGTTACCTAGGACCCAGGTTCGATTCCCAGCATCCACACGGAGGCTCACCACCTCCTCAGGCACCACGCACGAACGTGGTGCATAGATGTTCATGGAAGCAAAACACTCATACACATAAAATAGTAAAAATAAATCTAAGGGCGGAGTCTGGAGCAGCCTGCCAGATGCAGAGGGAGCAGGAGCTGAACATGCCATGCTAATAAAGGTTCTTGGTCCTCACCACTCAATTTCAACTTCCCACCAGCTCTGCTCTGGGCCTTGCCTAGATCTGTAGTTCCCAAAGAGCATGCCTAAGACCCCTGAGCTCCCAACCTGCTTTCAAGGTGCCTGTGAGAACGACACCTCAGACCAACATTCAAAGGCTCTTAACCGTCTGGCCTCAGGGCAGCAACTCAGAGGCAACGGGCTTCTGTGTCACCTCTAACACCTTCCAAAGAGAGGGACAATTCCAGAATCTGTGCTCAAAGTCAACCCTGAGACAGAGCCCACCAGCACCGATTGGACTAAGAGCCCCAGTTAGACCAAGAGTGTCAAGTGGACCAAGAGCGACCCCCTCAGACACAGACGCCACTGGCACCGAGTGGAGGGAGAGATGAGCAGACGCCAGTGCAAAAATACAGTCAGCAGCATAAAGACCAATATGGCAACACCTGAACCTAGTGGTTCTACACCTGCAAGACCTGAACATCCCAATGCAGAAGAAACAGGAGAAAGAGATCTTAAAAATGACTTTAAGAAGATGCTAGAGGCCCTTGAAGAGGAAAAGCGAAATTCCCGTAAAGAATTTGAAAAAAAGAAAAATGTTGGAAGAATTGAATAAAGAACTTGAAGAAATGAAAAACAAAATATTAGAAGAACTCAATAAGGAATTCAAGGGAACAAACAAAAAATTGGAAGAATTCAATAAAGAATTTGAGAAAAAGGCATACAAAAAATGGAAAGAATTAAAGAAAGAATTCGAGAAAAAGACAGACAACGAATGGGAAGAATGCCGGGCGGTGGTGGCGCACGCCTTTAATCCCAGCACTCGGGAGGCAGAGGCAGGAGGATCTCTGTGAGTTCGAGGCCAGCCTGGTCTCCAAAGCGAGTTCCAGGAAAGGCGCAAAGCTACACAGAGAAACCCTGTCTCGAAAAACCAAAAAAAAAAAAAAGAATGGGAAGAATTCAAGAAACAGAGAAACAAAAAATTGGAAGAATTGGAGAAAAAGACAAACAAAAAATGGGAAGAACTCAAATCCCTTAAAGAAAGCCAAGAAAAAGAAATTAAACAGGTGAGGGAAACAATTCAAGATCTGAAGATTGAAATAGAGGCAATGAAGAAGACACAAACTGAGGGAACGCTGGAAATGGAAAATCTGAGAAAATGAACAGGAACTACAGATGCAAGCATAACCAACAGAATGCAAGAGATGGAAGAGAGAATCTCTGGTATTGAAGATACAATAGAGGAAATAGATTCGTCAGTCAAAGTCAAGTGTTTCCACTTTGGCTACTTCTTACAGTCTAACTTCAGTGAGGATGATGCTCATTGGTTTTTGTCCCTTCCAGGGCTGCAGACTTTGCCTCATTCAAATCCAGATAGTGGTGGGCTTATTACATTTAATAGAAAGTATTTCATTGAACAAATGAGTGGATGAATGAATGAATGAATCCTTGCAACAACCAGATTGTGTTCTCTGTAAGCATTTTGGGTAGGTATGGATTTGCTTATGAGATACTATGATGGATGTTTGAATCTGTTTACTCCATGAGACATATAAAGACATTATTTAGTGCCATTTCTAGGTTGGTAAAACAGTCTTGCCTATATCAGTTACCCACTTTGCTCTTCATCAGAGTAGGTAGGAAGTGGCTTTGATCTTTTTCAATCTCACATTCGTGCTCAATGCACTAAAATCTGTCACCACTGAGATTAATAAAAGGAATATGCCCTACAACTCTGGACTTAATCACAAAAAATAAATAAATCTAAAAGAAGGACATCTCCTGAGCAGTGGTACAGTGTGTGAAGTACGCACAGGCTCTGGATTCCACCCTCAGAACTGCAGCAATAGCAATAACAACAATAAATTGATGTTTTAAACCCAGAACAGGGCACAGCAGTGTACACCTGTGATCCCAGTGCCTAGGAGGTGGAGACGGGAGGGTCAGGACTTTAAGGTCCTCCTCAGACACATGAGGAGTTTTGAATCCAGCCTGGGGTGGACGAGTGCACAGGGCACGGCAGGCCTTAGCAGAAAGACTTAGCACAGGTGAAGTACTGGGACCAACGTCCTCAGTACCACAGAAGGGACGTAAAGCACAGGGTATAACTTCAACTGCTTTATCTGTGAAATTTTTAAAAGCAATTATTTATTTATGTATGTGAGTGTTTTATATATGTTTGTCTGCACCCCAGAAGATCCCCTGTGACTACAGTTATAGACAATCTGCCATGTGGGTGCTGGGAACTGAACTCAGGACCTCTGGAAGAGCAGCCAGTGCTCTTAACTTCTGGGCCATCTCTTCAGGCCCTTACATATGTTTTAAAAAATTATTGCCAGGCAGTGGTGGCGCACGCCTTTAATCCCAGCACTCGGGAGGCAGAGCCAGGTGGAACTCTGTGAATTCAAGCCCAGCCTGGTCTACAGAGTGAGATCCAGGACAGGCACCAAAACTACACAGAGAAACCCTGTCTTGAAAAAACAAAATAAATAAATAAATAAATATTTTATGCATATGAGTGCTTTGCCTGGATGTATGTCTGGGAAGCACGTGTGTGCATGGTGCCCACAGAGACCAGAAGAGGGCAATAGATTCCCTAGATCTGGAGATACAAACAGTTATGACCTGCTATGTGGGTCCTGGGACTCAAACCTGGTTCCAAACCCCAGTTTCAATCTCTCTCTATATATATAAATATATATGTATTTCAGTTTTGGTTTTTTGAGTCAGGGTTACTCTGTGTACCCCTGGCTATCCTGGAACTCACTCTGTAGACCAGGCTGGCCTCAAACTCAGAGATCCACCTGCCTCTGCCTCCCGAGTGCTGGGATTAAAGGTGTGCGCCACCACTGTGCAGATTTCAACTTTTTGTTTTGGTTTTGTTTGTTTTTTCGAGACAGGATTTCTCTGTGTAGCCCTTCGACTTCTTACTATAGCTATGGCCATCAGGTTGGGATTCAGTCAACACTTGCCAAACCCCAACGAGTTGATGTCTCTGTGTGCAGGGTCTGGAGCCCTGACAGTGGAGCAACACAGAGAAGCAGGCCCATGGCTTGCACACAGAGCCTGGACAGTGTCTGCGGGGCCCACTCCAGGAGAGCAGGAGCAGGTATCTGTAGACGGACATTTCCTTCTTTGAACTTTTCTGCATTCCCCAAAATCCCCATGACGTGCCTGGGGTATTTTTTTTTTTTTTTAATTAGAAGGGAACAATAAACAGAATTTTGAGCAGCCGTAATCCGGTCTCCTGGGCTGCTGCAGCAGGGAGGAGGGAGCTAAGCCCAGGCACAGCATGCGCTAGAGCAGGGAGCAGGTGGCTCCCCTCTCCATCCCCCCAGGCTTCAAAGCCTCTCTCCGGCTTTTACCTCTGAACCCCTTCACCTCAGACCTGACACCCCAGAAACAAAGGTTACAAGGACCACCCTGACTGTTGAGTCACACCTCCTGGCCTACATCTGCTGCCCTGGACCCCATCCCTCCAACTGTGGCTAGCTCATGCTCAGGCTAGCTCACGCTCAGGCTAGCTCACGCTCAGGCTAGCTCACGCTCAGGCTAGCTCACGCTCAGGTGCAGTGCCTGGAGTTGCATCCTCTGGCTCTCTAGGCCCTGAATGGGTCCTTGATCCTTGCATGCTGGGCCAAGTCCCCCTGCACAGCCAGGCATCCCAGCCTCCCACTCAGGCCCAGCGATTGCAGGGACACAGGCAAAGAGCAGCTCCTTGACTGGGCATGGTGGGGAGGACACAGCCACACCGTGGAGGCTGTCACGTGGGGGTGGGGGACTAACACACTTTATGTAATGGTGTTAGAATGTTTTTGGAAGAATTAAGAAGAAAAATATGTCGGGCTCAGCTGACATCAGTGGTGTGAGCTGTGGGAGGCCACAGGAACGGCTGGCTGGCAGGGGTGCAGAGAGACTCCAAGTCAGGCTGTTAGTCTTTCCTCCTTCCGGAAAGCTCCAAGGCATGCTCACTGGCGTTCTCCCGGGGAGTCGTTAAGTCAGAAGCAGCAGAAGAAGAGCAGGTAGTGGACACTGCCGACCCACAGGACTGGTCAGCCCCAGTTCCATGATCCCATCAGCCCACCAGACACTGTCATTGCCTCTCGGGCCTCAGGACACTTGAGTCACAAAATGAGAAAAGAGGCTATGGTGGAGGCCACCGCCGGACTCACACTCAGCTCCGTCTCCAGCAGGAGTGACTGACACCTGTAATTGCAGCGCTTGGGAGCCTAAGGCAGAGAACTGTCATGAGCTCAAGGCTAGCCTGGGCTTCCCAGGGAATTCTAGGCCAGCCTGGGTTACCATGTGAGACCCTGCTTCAAAAATGGGGTAGAGAGAAACGCAGAGCGTCGTCTACCCATTTGCTGATCATGTATATAACTGGAACCAAAGTTCCACTTTTGAAACTGAGCAGTAGTGTTTTCAAGTTTTTTAATTTGGCTTGGTTTGGTTTTTGTGCTAGAACCCAGGGCCTCTCACGCGTTCAGCACTCACTCTACCTCACATACAAGCCCTGGTAACAGATTTGCCAACTAGCTCTGAGCTTCCTGGCAGATGTGGTAAAAAGCAAAAGCCTAATAAATAATAGCCAGATCAGGAGAACTGTACTTGTGTGGGTGGACACTCAGGGTGGGGGTAGGTGTTTGTGAGCGTGTGTGTTATGGAATATGGGGGTATGCACACACATGTGTGTGTACATGTGAAGACCAGCAGCTGGGCTCAGGAGTCTGTCATTTTCTCTCTCTCTTTTTTGAGACAGGCTCTCCCACTGAACCCAGGCCTCAGTGATTGGCTACCAGGCTGCACGTCTGTCTCCTCCCACCCCAGTCCTAGGGTTACGGGTACACACACCTGGCTATCATGTGGGTCCTGGGGATCCGAATCCGGGTGTGGTGGGGACCATTGCCTCAGGTCACTTTCTACCAGTTCTGACAAGGGTAAGCCACTGGCTTAAAGTCTTAGGAAGAACAAAGAATTGCCAGACATGACGCTGGATGCCTTCAATCGCAGCACTCGGGAGGCAGGGGCAGGCAGACCTCCATGAGTTCAAAACCAGCCTGGTCTACAGAGTGAGTTCCAGGCCAGCCAGGACTACACTGGGGCCCTGTCTCAAGAAGACAAAAAACCCAGAACACGACATGCGGACTCAAGGCAAATTCTGACAACGCTAGGACACGGCCATGAAGAGCAGCAGAGAAAGGGAGCCGTTACAGAAGGGGTTGCTACAGGCTCTGGTCTCATCCAAGCCCCTGCTGACCCCTGCCGAATCAGGCCCACATCCTGAGACTTCCTGAGTTTCACCCCCGACTGGAGCCCGAGCCTGCGGCTGCAACCCAAAATCCCCCTCAGAGAGGGAGAAACGAAATCACGCCTGCAAGTACTTCTTGAATGCCAGGGTCAGCAGCAGGTACCCCTCGACCCCGCGCCGCCACGCCCCCCACCCCACCCCACCCCGCCGCCGCCGCCTGCTTTCTCCATGGGGACATGGAGGGCCAGAGAGGGGCAATCAGCCCCTGGTCACAGAGGTAGGAGGGTAAAAAGCCCAGGTTTTAACATTGGCTATTCTTACTACTCAGAGGCAATGTTTGAGACCCGTCAGAGCAACACAGAGCAATCTGGATAAAGGGTAAGAGGAGACGTAACCAGCTGTTGAAGGTCCCACACCACAAAGCCACCCACAGCCAGGCCCTCACCGGGACAGAATGTGTCCCCTCGAGTTGTAAGCCAAAATAAATCTCTCCTCCCTTAAAATACAAAGTTTTAAAGCCATAAACAGGGGCCTAAAGAAAAAAGAGAGAAAAAAAAAAACACATAAACTGGTTGACAGCTAAGGCCTGTGATCCCAGTGGGTGGCAGGCTCACAGCACAGTCAAGGCCAGCCTGGTCTATAGAGTGAGGTCACTGAGGGCCACATAGTAGAACTCTTTTTTTATAAGAGGGGAGGGTGGCTCAGAGATCAAGATTTGCTGCTTTTGCAGAAGACCTAGGCTTGGCTTCCAACTCCCATGCCATGGCTTACAACTAACCACCAGGAACTCTAGTTTCAGGGGATTGGATGCACTCTTCCGGCCTCCACAGGCACTGCACACAGGGAGGGAAACACTCACACACATAAAATAAAAACAGCCAGACAGCGGTGGCGCACGCCTTTAATCCCAGTACTCGGGAGGCAGAGGCAGGCGGATCTCTGTGAGTTCGAGGCCAGCCTGGGCTACCAAGTGAGTTCCAGGAAAGGCGCAAAGCTACACAGAGAAACCCTGTCTCGAAAAACCAAAAAAAAAAAAAAAACATCAAAAGGAACTATGATACAGCTTAGTTGGTAGAGTGTTTGCCTAGCATTTCCAAAGCCCTGAGTTCTCTGCCTAGTACTGAATACAGCTATGGTTGATGACCCACTCCTCTAAGTCCAGATGGTGGAGGCAGGAGGATCACAAATTCAAGATCATCCTCAACTCCATAGTGAGTCTGGGGCCAGCCTGGCTATATGAGATCTTGTCTTAAAAACAAACAAACAAAAAACAATCAACAGACAAGGGACGGGTCAGGGGCAATGGCTAGCTCTAGATCTGAAGCGTGAGAGTCGGGGTCCCTGGTTAGGCCAGCTCTTTGGGTGGTATCTTGTTTCTTTGGTCCTGCCAGCTGGGCAGTCCCACAGGTACCCAGTATGAGACTCACGTGGAATCTTGCTGGCACATCCCTGTCCACTCCGAGAAGGGAGACAAAGACAGTGGGTACCTGTGGCAGAGGCTGAGGGGCCTGGCACAGACTAAGGCAGGAAGGGCAGTCTCCACCACCACCTGCAGTGGCTCACAGCTCTGCTCCCTCCCCCAAGTCCTACCACAGACCCACGAAAGGGAGAAAAGCCTTCTGCGTCCCAAGGTAACCGAGCTGATGGGTATCATGTAAGGAGAGCTATGCAAGCTGGCAGAGTGACCCAGCCAGGGCATGTTGGGTAGGGTGGGTGGGTGGAACACTGACTGGGCCCTGAAGCCCTCGGTCTCCGCATCCTGTCATGGCTACGGGTCCTGCTTCCTGGAGGTTATGACTAGGGAAGAGGAATTTGTGGAGAAACCCAAAGACATGAGTCCAGTGGCAGGGCAGATCCCAAGTCCTCTAACGCCCTGGAAGGACCCTATCTGGCTGGAGCCTCTAGGACTAGATAGAGCCAGGACTTCCTATATAAATGGAGACTAGAGAAGGGCATGATGGTCCACGCCTTTAATCCAGCACTTGCAAGGCACAGGCAGGAGGATCTCTGCCAGTTTGAAACCAGCCTGGTCTATATAGTAAGACCCTGTCTCAAAAACAAAAACAAAAACCCAAACAAAGAAAAACAAAAAGGAGATGAGGCCCAGAGATGACATCAGATATCACACGGTGATGAGAAGAGGTGAAGAGACCTGCCCGTCATACCCTGTCAGCAATGAGAAGTGAAGAGACCTGCCCATCATACTCGGCCAGCCTCTTTGAGAGGTCAGTGTCCAGGTCCATTTTGTAGCGAGAGAAACTGGGCCTCAAAGAAGTCACACTGTGGCCGAGAACATCCCCAGGGCCTATCATCTCCAGGGATGGAGGAAGCAGCCCCTTCCCCAACCTTCGAGCCCCCACTGTTTAAGAGGAATCAGCTGTTGTCCCTGTCACTGACACAGTGCCCCAATAAAGAGGGGCTGCTATGGCCGAGTCCAGGAGAGCCTTCCTAGGCCTTCACCCTCTTTCCTGCAGTGCATTAACATTCTGGGCTCCTGCCTAGCCTGACCTACTTTGGAGGCTGGTGGAGTGCAGAGAGGGAGGGGAGGCTGCCCGAGAGAGGGAGGTACCTGGCTTGGGCTTGGAGAAGCAGCCGCCCATGGTAAATGGCCTGAGATCTGGCCGGGCCGGTGGGAGCACAGACGGCAGGCTGTCCAGCTGTCCAAGGTCTACGATGTCCCCTGCAGGGCTGGACCGCCTGTGGTCCTCAGAGACGCTGGGGCTGCCATGCCAGCTGGACAGATTTAGGACCTGCAGGGGAGATGGGACATTGGTGCAGGAGTGGACACCGACGAAGGCGTGCGTGGAGTCCTGGAAGAGGCCTGCACGGGAAGTTCAGAACTTGTGTGGGGGCACTCTGGGTAGCACCTGTCTTCCTTTGAGGCTTCCTGGCATAGGGACCTCACACCCCCTTATCTTGGGATGCACTGTTGGAGACTCTGTGCTCTAGTGTCTGCCACTCTCCATTAGTCTGCGCTGAAGAGACCCTGGCCCAGACTGAAGGAGAGACTCTGGGACTCTCCGTTTTCCGAGGGAAGACCTCCAAGTCTGCACCAAACCTTAGGAACCAGAGCCCCCCTCCCTCCAGTGGGAGTGACGAGGGTCTTGCCCCAGTCTTGGCACCCACTACCCTGACTAGCAAGCCCTAGTCACCTACCTCCTTTCAAGGGAGCCCTGCTCCCCGCTTCCAGCCTGCAATGGAGAGACTGGGTGGGCCTTGGACCGCAGGGCAGGGAGGGCCGGGTCCAGGAGGGTCCAGCCCTCCTTCTAGCGTGAGTTGCGGCCAGGAGGGGGCTGTGGGTGTGGGGCTAGGCCAAGCCCCTGGTCCCCAGGGAAACCCAGCTCTGTGGGGAAAAGAGCGGGCAGCCAGCCCAGGACTGATGGGGCTGGGGAAGCGGGAACCAACCACACAGCTCTGCCCGGTGCCCAGCGGCCATCAGTTCCCCCAGCCCCCGTTCGCTGTGCACTACCCAGGTCATGGGCCACAGAAGACGGAAAGACTGGGGCCCAAGGTCATCACGATCAAGCAGCAGGTGGGGTGTCTGTGTGGTCCCCGGCTCGCCACCCTAACAACTCCTAAGATGAGCAGGGCCTGGGGCGGTCCCCGGATCGCTCTAAGGCTGCATATGGTGGACAAGAGCACCTGGTCAACAGATCACTGCAGCCGTGTGTCCCCACAGGCACAGGTGGGCCTTCTGAAAGGCGTGGACTTTGGAAGGCTTGGGACAAAGGTGTAACTACCCTGTTTACAATTGACTGCTCCACATTCTACTAGGCAGCCAGCCCTGGAAAAGTTCACCTGGAAATTCTTCCTGAAGTCTGCACTCAAGGTGTGCTGAGACTTACTTGACTTGTCCAGACCCCAGGAAGGAGCCAGAGACCAAGAAGGAAGGAAGGAAGGGAGGGAGGGAGGAAGGAAGGAAGGAAGGAAGGAAGGGCCCAGCCACTGCTGGCTCCTGATTGTAGCTGCAAATAAATACAGGTTAGAAGGAACCAAAGCCACGTAGGTGTGCCCTCCCCGCTTGTCACCAAGGCGCGTCTGTAAAACTCAGACCAGAGAGTCCTTTCAGAGGTGTTGATTTCCCTGTGTCTGGCTCTGCCCACCTCCTTCCCGCCTGGTCTCAGGACTCACCTGTTGGGCCTGAGGTCCTACAGACAGACTGGCTTTTGACCCTAGGGTCCAAGCCAGCTGTTCACTGCCTTCCCAGGTGCCCAGAAGTTTACGTGTGGGGCCTCAGGCCTGGCGGGAGATTTGGTGGGGACCATGCCTTCCACCTAGGCCAGCTTGGGGCCAGTCATCCCAATTCAAAGGCAAAGTTACTTGGGCCTGCAGGGAGAGACCACTGCATTTTGTTGCCCAGAAAAGTTCCAACACTGGCCGCTGCACACTCCCCATCAGAAGCTTGCGTCCATGTCCCAAGAAGTCTAGCAGGCTCTGAGTTACCCCACCTCACAGAGGTCCCCCGGGCTTCTGCATGGCTCCCAGGACACTTCTGGATGCAGGCCAGCCCGAAGCCTGCTTCTTTTCCCCATCCAGGTCCCTCTCTTCGCTCCTGGTGTGTGTTGGGTGGGAGGGCGTTTTTTTTTTCTTGCTTAGCCTAGGCCCTCTGTGGCTTCAGGTGCCCTGGGGACTGCTGCCATGGAGCGCCTCTGCTTGTGATTCACATTTGGGGAGGGGAGGGGGGTCCTGACGCCAACGTCCTGTCCACTCTCCCTGCCTTGGCACGTGCAATTTCCTCGATATGGGAAGCCTTTTCTAGCACCCTTACCGGCTTCTTTGCGGCTCCCTCTCCAGACGCAGCAGCCAACCAACGGATCAGCACAAGGTAGGGGGCTTCAGGCAGCCGAAAGGGGTGCTGGGGAGCAGCAGCAAGGACCGGGGTCGCTCCAGCCTCCTGAGTGCCCCTCTCGGCCGGCAGGGTAGAGATCGGCGAGCTCGCTGGCCGAGGGCGCGGGGAGCGTGCGGGACAGAGCCAGGCGCGTTCACCTGGCTCGGCGGCCGCGGGCGAGCGGGCGGGCGGGCGGGCGGGAGGGCAGCGCTCGGGATCCGCGCCCGGCTGCGGCCGGCCTGCAGGGCGGAGCGGGCGGGGGCGGGGCCGGCGCTGCGGCTACACTGCGGGCCCCGAGCCCGAGGCGCCCGCCCCGCCCCGCCCCGCAGCAAAAGTAGGGTCCACGTCAAGCTTCCAGCCACCTGCCGGTGGCGGAGCATGAGAAGGCTGCGGGGCCGCATCTGAGTCACCCCGAGGCCCCCCACCTCGAGACACTGCGCACCGCGTGTGGGTCGCCAAAGCCGTCCTTTCTCGGCGGGAGCGGGGTGGAGGTTGAATTTCTGCATGAAATGTCCCGGAAGAAGAAAACCCAAACCATGCCCCCTTCTAGGTCTCCTAACTCCATCTCACCCCACTCCCACACATATCACGTTATTACATTTCTTTTCTCAACCTGTTAGTATTCGAGGAGAATTTCCCTGGACTCGCCATGGCGTGTTCCCTCCCTGAAGGCGTCTGTGGCCAGCCTGCCCAGGCTGGATTACCACTTTTTCTGGACGTTTGTTTTCACGGTCTTTCTCTGGCCGTCTCACTCCATCTCTGAGCTGTTGTGGTCAGCTAGAGGCTGCCCCTCCAGCACCAAAACCAGTGGCAGGGAAGTGTTTCTGTTTCTGTTAAACACACAGGGCCCCACAGGTCTGTTGGGAGGGAGCAGGCAGTGTTCCCCTGCTCTGTCCCAACGTTTTACAGATGGAAAGATGGCCCCAGGGACTGAATGTTGCCCAGGGCAAGAAGCAGAGGACTCAGGACAGTCTTGCTTGTCTGGCAGGGAGTATGGTTTCTACCATGGGTGCTGCCCCCGTTGAAGAGGCCCATCATTGGAGACATGCTTGTCCTGGGGCCTCACACGCACATTAATGAATTGTACCTCTCACCTCACCCTAGCAAGAAAAATAACCAAGGCTGTGACTTCAGATGCACTTCTAAAAAACACAAACACAAAACAACAGGCTATTGCCACTGTTCTTGGTTGCCCACCACAACTTACGGTAAAACTCGGTTGCTAAGGACACCAGCAAGAGTTGCTGGACAGAGAAACCAGGCTGGGACTGAGCTGAAAACTTCCTCTCAGCTGACTAGCTTTCACAGAGACAGGAGGTGCTCTGCAGGCCACTGGGGAAGAAAAGCCACCCGTGGTCTCACCGAGCTGGAGACTTTGTGCTATAGCACCACACCCACTGATGGGACAGTGGTACAAAAACCACGGGGTAACCAAGCACTTCACTGCTGGACTTAAGGCCGGCCCCTCAGGAGAGAATCCGTGCCCGTACTATAAACTGGTTAAAAGCCCACGGCCAAGGAGGTCACGGGCCCTAAGAGATCCCGCTACTGCTGTCTTGCTAGATGGACGTGTCAAATTGCCTTCTAATTATTTATGTTTATCCACATCAGTGGCCCGAGGCGCTGCTTTCCGCAGAGACCAACAACTGATGAGGGGACTCACACTAGCCGAAATGCCGAGAATACCTGACTCCGGAGGGCTCAGCCACGAATGGGATGTCTGTGTCAATCTCTGTTTGCTCACGGCTCAGGGAAAGACGGGAGAGGGGCAGAGGGGATGCGTGACCTGGAGGGTGGGGACGGATGCCGCGAAGCACTGTTTTCTGGACAAGACAGAGTCGTTGTACTCACGCACTCACTGAAGCTATGGTTACCTGCTCAAATCCTGCACAAGAGCAGGCCCAAAAGGTGAGCCAGCATTCCAGCAGGCAGCACTAATTGACTCAGTAGTTGCTATTTTGTCTTTTTTCCCCCCCCAGAGCTGAGGACGGAAGCCAGGGCCTTGTCCTTGCTAGACAAGAACTCTAACACCGGCTAAATCCCCAACCGGATTCATTAGCTTGCAAAAACAAAACCCAAGAAAGGACATGAAGGGAGGAGGGGTATGTTGGGCATGTGGGGACGGACAGTTGGAGGTGTATATGATCAAGATACATGAAATAAAAGGGGGATAAAAGATCTGTGGGGATTTTTTTTTCCTTCTGAGACAGGGTCTCATTTAGCCTAAGCTGGCCTCAGACTTGCAATGTAACCCAGGATGACCTTGACTTCTGGTTCTCCGGCCTCTGCCTCCCTAGCGCCAGAACTTTAGGCATGGATTACCAGACTAGACACTGGGGCTAAACCAGGGCCTGTCCATGCTAGAGCTCTGTCCTCAAACCCGAGTCTTCTGAACCCGGGGCTAGCTCTGTACCTCAAACCCTGGCTGACCTGGAACACTCTACATAGCCCAGGCTGGCCTCAAACTCACAGAGATCCGCCTGTCTTTGCCTCCTGAGGGCTAGGATTAAAGGTGCGTGCCACCATAACCTGCCTTAAATCTTTTTTATAATATATTCATTTTTATTCATGTGTCTAGATGCTTTGTCCATCTGTATGTCTACGCACCAGGCACATGCAGAGCCTGTGGAGTCCAGAAGAGGGCATTGGATCCCCTGGAGGTAACTGATGTTCGTAAGCTGCCATGTGGATGCTGGGAACCACTCAGCAATTGTCCTTAACCACTGAGCTATCTAGCCTACTCCAAAACTTGGAATCTTTCAGCCTCAGCTTCCTAAGTAGCTGGGCACCACCATATGCAGCTTGATTTACTATTTGTTTTTTATTTATTATTTTTGAAGTTATGGGAATCCAATCCGTGGTCTCACTTGTGCTAGAAAAGTGCTCTGCCACGACCCTGTATCTTCAACTGTTTTTGTATTTTTCTTTTTGTTTTTGATTTTTTCAGGTTGTTTTTTTGTTTTGTTTTTTGACAGGTTTCTCTGTGTATTGGCCTTGGCTGTCCTGGAACTCACTTTGTAGACCAGGCTGTCTTGAACTCACAGAGATCCTCCTGCCTCTGCCTCCAGAATGCTGGGATTAAAGGTGTGGGCCACCACTGCCTGGCTGTTTTTTTATATTTTTCATTCTGAGACAAGGTCTCACTAAGTTGCCCAGGTTAGCTTTGAACTGACTGTGTAGTCCAGGCAGGCGTTGAACTTTCCGCTGCCCCTGGAGTAGCTGAAATTAGTCATGGACCAGCAGGTATGATTAGCATTTGTTCTTCACAATTGGTCAGAGGACGGGAATCTGAGGTTCGGAGAGGTTAGGGACTCTGTACTGGCTGGTGTTGTATGCTAGAGTCAGAGAGGAAGGAGCCTCAGTTGAGGAAACGCCTCCGTGAGACCCAGCTGTAAGGCATTTTCTCAGCTAGTGATCGATGGAGGAGGGCCCGGCCCATGGTGAAGAGCGCCATCCCTAGGCTGCTGGCCCCAGGTTCTGTAAGAAAGCAGGCTGAGCCAGTCACAGGAAGCAAGCCAGTAAGCAGCACTCCTGCATGGGTTCTGCATGCGCTCCTGCATGGGTTCTGCATGCGCTCCTGCCCCAGGTTGCATGCGCTCCTGCATGGGTTCTGCATGCGCTCCTGCCCCAGGTTGCATGCGCTCCTGCATGGGTTCTGCATGCGCTCCTGCCCCAGGTTGCATGCGCTCCTGCATGGGTTCTGCATGCGCTCCTGCCCCAGGTTGCATGCGCTCCTGCCCCAGGTTGCATGCGCTCCTGCATGGGTCCTGCATGCGCTCCTGCCCCAGGTTGTAGTCCTGAGTTCCTGTTCTGACTTCCTTCAGTGATGAACAGCAATGTGGAAGTGTAAGCCTTTCCTCTCCACCTTGCTTTCTGGTCGTGGTGTTTTGTTGCAGCAAGGGAAACCCTCGAGTCACAGCTGCTAGGTGGCAGGGCTGGACTTGAACTGACTCGAGCTGAGTCCCCTGTGCTGGTGTGGGAGCCAGAGGGAAGAGACTTGCCACCCTCAGCCCAGCCTACAGCGTCCCAAGTTCTGCAGTCAGTGAGCCCATCTGCAGCTTCCCCACGACGGCTGGCAGGACAGACAGATGCAGAGCCAGGCCTGTAGGAGGTGCTTTAGGAAGCGGAATATGGGCTGCTGAGTTTGAGGTGTCAAAGGTGAGATTGGAAGGACATTAGTGTAGCACCTGTGAAGAGGAGGACCACTTGGGAAGAAACCTTGGCATGGGGGTAAGTTCATTATGGAACTCTTGGGGCCCAGGCATTAGGCTTCAGGTTTCTGCTGCCCCATGGGGCGGAAGTGGCAGGAGCTCCATAAACACTAAGGCCCAGATGAGCTAGGACAGCGACCTTTGGGAAGGCCCTCAGAGTTGAGGTGGCTCTCGTGGCAAGGGGACTCAGGAAGATCCAGAGATGCTGAGCCCTGCAGCCCAAGTCCTGGTCTTGACTCCAGCATCCCGACCATAGCAAACACAGGGAGGTGGCTTGGAGTGGCTGAGCATTACCCCAGACACAAGGTTTGGTTGCTTAGGTAATGAGTGTAGGGTCTGCTCATGGCCTGGGAGAATGGAGAACCCCATGGGCTCCCCAGGCCCAGGGCAGCCCTATCATGAAGCAAGCTTCTGCCTCCCTCAGGCTCACTCTTTTCACTCAGGTCTCCAACAGAGGGTACAGGACCATCTGTTTTCAGCCAAGAAAAGCTAGAGGCCAGGATGTAGCTCACTCAGTAGTGTTTGCCTAACATGCACCAAGTCCCGGGTTCCATCCTCAGCAATGAACAAACCAGGCTTGGTGGCACAAACCTGTAAGTAATTCCAGAAATTGAGAGGTGAAGGCAGGAACATCAGAAGTTTGAGGCCAGCCTGGGCAGTATCACAAAAATAAAATAAAAAAGAAAAGAAAAAAAAAAAGATCAGGCCAACTGCAGTGGTGCTCTTTTAATACAGTGAGTTCCAGGGCAGCGAGGTACAGAGACCCTGTCTCGTAAAAACGTGGTAGGGAAATAAATAAGACAGACAGACAGGAAGGAAAAGGAAAACAAAAAAGAAGTGAGCTGGTCCCAACAGCTGGCGTCCCGATTGAGGACGCAGTGCCCTTGGAGGTGGTTTGATTCAGAGATGTGATATAAGGAACTAGTTGGGCAGAAAATAGGCCTCCTCCTCTTGCTCTGCCCCACCACCCACCCCATGAGGGCAATAGCGAGCATCCAGAAGGCTTGAACCCTTCTGAGGGCCCCATCCTCACTCCAGACCGTGGCCAGGTTGTCCTTTTCAGGATGGGGGTCCGCTGCCCCCCACTTTGGAGGCAGAGGTGGTTACTGACAGCTGTAGCCCTCTGGGGGCAAGGTGTACAGGAGCTGGGAGATGCGGAACAGTGTCAAGTGGGCATCACGAGAACTGGCCCGCGAGGCTTGTGGTCAAGTCCAGGTGACTCGGGTGCAGCCGAAAAGTTTGGAGCAAACCTCTGTGGCACCGAATTGAGGGGGGCAGCTCTGTGCCCAGCCCTGCCTCACTTGCATGCTGCTGGGATGACGGTGCCCAGGCCCAAAGGCTCATGGTGGGTTGTCTCTGAAGTAAATGGTGGTGGTGGGCAAGCACAGGGTCAGTCTGAACCCTATGGGACCTAGCTCCTCTTTAACTCGGTGGCATCAGATGGACTACAGCCCCCTGCCCAGGGATTTCTGGAGCTGGGGCCAGAGCGGGGAGCCTACTGGCACAGTGGTTCTAAAACCTCCAACACTCATACCCATCAGTCAGAACCCCGGGTACCCACCCAGCTGCTGGCAGGGGGATCAAAGTGCTGAGGTCTAAAAGGCGGAGGTCTGGGTGCAGAGCAGAGATGCAGGCCTGCAGAGCAGTGCTTCTCATTACCTTCTAAGGTACACAAGACTTGGAGCATGCCTGCACATGCCCACAATTCCAGCACTCACAGGCAAGAGGATTCAAGGTCTACGGGGTTGAATTTCTTGATAACACTCATGAACAGGCAAGAGAATAAAATGCACATAAAAGGTGCAATGTG
Source organism: Peromyscus leucopus (assembly GCF_004664715.2). Classification (NCBI taxonomy): domain Eukaryota; kingdom Metazoa; phylum Chordata; class Mammalia; order Rodentia; family Cricetidae; genus Peromyscus; species Peromyscus leucopus. Next base: position 79,689,266 of record NC_051073.1, read on the forward strand.
CTTACTGGGGTCACAGCAGGGAAGGTGACCCTGGCCAAAGTAGTTTGTGAGGCTTTTTTTTTTTTTTTTAGACAGAGTTTCTCTGTGTAGCCCAGGCTGGCCTTGAACTCAGAGACTCGCCTGCCTCTGCAGGAGTGCTGGGACTAAAGGCGTGCACCCTCACCATCCAGCCATCTGTGAGGCTTTTAAGCAAGCCAACACAAAGTTCCCTCCCCAAAGATCCTCAGAGCTCACAGGGGGGTCCATATACAGACAGGAATGGTGGCAGGCAGCAGACAGGATGCTCCCTTTCCCTGACGGCTGAGCTCCTCTGGCCAGGTCAGGCTCAGCAGAGCCTCTGCACTGGCTCACCATCGGCGGTCTTCTGCACCCCTGCTCGGAAGGCGGAGTCCAAGTGTGGGGCTCTCCCACAGCACCCACTATGCCCAGAGAACAGCGGTTTCCCAGACTCAGGAAGCAGGAGCGAGTCCGCGTAGAGCAGCAGGGGCTTCGCCAGTTTACCGGCTGGGAGAGGTTTACCGGCTGGAGAGGCTGGTGGGGCTGACTGAGTACACACGGAAACACCGAGGCTGCCGCCGCCAGCTGGTGCAAGTTTTATTGAGACAATGTACAAACAGGCCATGGAAACAAGGGCTTTGATGCTGGGACCAGTAACGTAAAATGGAATACAAAAATAAAAAGGCACTAATCTGTTAAGAAAAGACACTCAATGTATTCTAAGAATATAAGTCATTTAATACTGTTAATTTTATAGCACAAAATAAAACAAGCTATGATCCCCAAAAATAATTTTAAAAGCTTACACAGAAAATATTATTGCCTGACACTTATGATCTTTAAGTTATACACGTCAAAAGAGTTTTATGTCGTTTTAAAACACACAGTGAAGACCGTCTAGAAGCAAGGCCACTGATCCTCCTGTCTCAGAGAACTGTCCTCCTGATCTTCTAGAATATACAAGCAGCTCAGTGTCCACGCTCACAGCAGTTACCAGGGAGGTGGTTCTCTGGTCCCATGGTGAGGAGTCCACAGAAAGCATTAGTCTTAGGTACTGTGTTAAAACAATCAAGAATCCACTCATTTTAAGAGGTTAATGAACATAATATTAAAAGATTAAATTATAAACACCTAGAACAAAAACACATCATCCCTTAAAAAAAAAAAAAAAGGCTCATTATTCTTCTGAGCAAAAGTTCCAAGAGCAGTGGCCATCAGTCTTGGCCCATCTTGTCTGTAAACAGCTGTAGAGGAAGGCTGGCACAGCGCCAGGAACCTGCAACTCCAAGGGGGGCCCAGAGTCTCTTCTGGAGAGCAGAGGCTTCTGAGTCTGGATGACCTGCGACAGGTGTGTCGGGGCAGTGCAGGGGTGGCCGGCGCCTTCAGTGCGGGAGGTCCTGCCTGGGAAACGGCCTCTAACCTAGCGGTCTCTGCCCTGAGCACCTGACCGAGTCCTTCTCGCACAGCAGCCACAGCGAGTGGGCTGTCATCCCAGCACTTTCTACAGCACAGCAGAGCAGACCATGGAACATGCCGGTCACGGAAGGAGCCACCCCGGCTCACATTCCCACAGGCGTGGGACCCAGGCAAGACGCCACTGTCTATCAGTGTGAAAGGGAAAATTTTCCTGATTGAGGAACCGACGAGCTTTTAAGTCAGGAAAGGAAATGACTACTTTCAGCACATATCCTGAGAGTTCAGAACTGAAGTCTTTATTTCCAGCTCTGGATTTCAGAGAGCTGTAGAAACATTTACATGGGCCAAATGAACTGATTTCATAAACCCAACTCCAGGCTTATGGGACATTTTGATCCTGAATCTACATGGAGTCTTGCTGGTCAACAGACTTGAGAAGGGAAATCCTCGTCTCAAAAGCGGCTGCCTGCACTGAGCTGCTGCTGTCATCAAAAGACACCGAGCCCTTCAGTTAAATGTAGTTCTTAAAAGACCTTAACAGCTGGGTGTGGTGACTCAAACCTTTGTAATTTCAGCCGAGGCTGGGATGAAAAGTTCAAAGCCCGCATGGGCCATTTATGGAGATCCCATCTCAGAACTTGAGAAAGAGCTCAGTGGTAGAGGGCTTCCCCAGCATGTGTAAGGCCAGAGGTTCTCGCCCCAGTAACATCCCTCAGGGGTCGTCCTCTGTGAACAAGGCAGGTATTCAGCGCAGGTATCCAAAGGCCTAGGGCTGAACTGGGTCACTAGCCAGAAGGCAAGTATGGTTGTAGGCAGAGTTTGGGGCCCACAGACAGGGAGACATGACCATTGGACAAATGGCCATTGTGTCACATGAACATTCTTTAATATGGCACTTATCAGCCTGATTGAAAGAGGAATGGCTCAGCAGCTAAGAGCACTGGCTGCTCTTACAGAGGACCCGGGTTCAATTCCCAGCCCCCACATAGTGACTCCAGCTCCAGAGGATCCAACCCTCTCTTCCTGCCTCCTCAGGCACGGCACCCATGCGATGCACATGCACACATGCAGGCAAAACACCCACACACCTTTACGGGGTGTTTCTGAAACAGGCTCTGTTTGTGGGCCTGTTGTCCTGTAACACACTACACAGACCAGGCTAGTCTTGAACTCAGGCTGGCCTTGAACTCTGAGATCTGCTTGCCTCTGCCTTTCTGATTGCTGGGATTAAAGGTGTGTGCCACCATGCCCAATATACACAAAATTAAAAAGAAAGTCTTGAAGAGAAATAAATATAGTGGACAAATGCTTGTGTTAGTTTTTGTCTGCTGAATGTACTCTCAGTTCTCACATCAGTTCTCACAGCCTAAGAGCCTCCAGAGCCAGGGCCACAGTTACAGCTGTTCTGTCAACCCTGGAGCTGCTCACTAGGTCACTGCTACATATCTCGGTCTGCTTGGAGTTCTGTGTGGAGGCGTGTCCTCATCAGGGTCCAGCTGAAACAGAGCATACTACAGAAAGGTTCTAGAACTCAGGGTTGCCACGTGCAGATGAGGGGCAGACACACGTTGTACCAGCTGGCTTGCATGCTGGCTCATGGTATATGGGTTAAGGGTTCCAGAGCCTGCATTTTCTTGGTTCAGGAGCACTGTGTTCTGTTCCACTTAGGCTGTGGAACCAAACAGACAGGACTCACTTTCAAGCTGCCTGGACAGGCTGGGTCTGGACAGGAAGAGCTGACAGGACTCTGTGGGGACTCACTTGAGTTCTTAAAGGGGGTGTACTTACTCAAACGCTAGACAGAACTGACCAAATGTTCCACCTGTGGCAACAGCCACAGGGTCCCCAGACCACCAGTGGTTCACCCTGGTGCTTCCAGGCTGCACCCAGCACGGCACACCTTGACCGCTGTGTGTGTGTGTGCACTGTTTGCCACATGGCACACAAGTTATCGTGGCAACCAAAAGATAAAGGCCTCTACTTCAGGGTGTCTTTTTCATATTCTTTAGTTACGTACAGCAGCTTCAGTTTGGAAGCTCAGAGACATGTATTGTTCCTTAGACTATCACAAAAATCCAACCTACTATTTAAAAATCTGTTCAGAACACACAACTCTAATGAATTAGTCTTCCAAAACCAAAACTAAACAAAAGAAAGTGGAAACAAGCCAGACTGCAGGAGTTTGGACAGAACTGTCTGGAGTTTACTTCCTCTGTTGTCCAAAGAAAAACAAGTCGGTAGCAAAGCCACTGCTCTGTGGACCAGCAACAGCAAGAGCTTGCTGAGGCTAGCCCTCTCCGTGTGGGCTGTCAGCAGGCTCACACAGAGTCCGTCTCCAATGCAGACGAGGCAGTGATGAGAAGGAAGCCCCTCCTGTGTTCAGTTCTACTGTGTGCTTCCCCAGGTTCCAGTTTACAGTCCAGAAGAACGCTAGGACCGCTACTCTGACAGGATGACTATGATACAGATGCCAAGAGGCAGCTGCTGGAGGCATTCCAAATGTGCAGGAGACCCAGGGGATGGAGCCGGCCACCAGCAGCTCGCTGTGACTTGCATGTGAGAGTGCCTCCCACTTCAACGGAGACTAGGACAGGCAGAACAAGGCAGCAGCAGGGACGGCAACAGCAATCACTCGTTGTCATCTGGGTTTTGAGGGTCAAAGATTTTAACATGTGTGAAAGGGAAGAGCCCTTTGCGCCCATTCACCTCGCCTTCCCACTGGCCATTTATATTCATCCTTGTGACTTTCACAATGTCACCAACCTGTAGGGATAAAGAAGACACAATCAGCATCACTGTGCAAACAACAAAAAGACAGTTTACATTCAATCACAAATAGTATCTACCCAAAGACTAAGACTAACCTTTCCTTCTTCAGTGTTTGGACCTGAAAATCAAATGCTACAAAGACACAGGACACCACCAGCGCGCCCAGGACACCTCTCAGGTGAAGGCAAGCATTTGTGAAGCAGCCGTCCCCCCAGGGGTTACGCATAAACGAACACACATGGGCATGTTAGGCTGCACAGAAGGTCAGCCAGGCCTGGCACTCACAGTCCCAGCACACAGCCTGGGCTCACTGAGATGCTGTCTCCAAGTAAGAAACCATGCTGCTTTGACGGTGTATTTATCAGACTGGAATGACACAGAGATGATCAGCATGGACTCCTCACAGGCAATAACACACATCTGTGAAGCATTTCATACTAAAAGACCACAACCGCCGCCGCCACCACCACCACAACAAAACAAACCAGTGCTGGCAAGATGGTTTAGTGGGCAAAGGTACCAAAGAACTTGCCATGCAAGCCTAAGGCTCTGAGTTTCATCTCCAGAACACATGAAAAAAGGCTAACCATGGCGGCATGGAGCTGTAAATAGAGCTGGTAGGGCAGAGAAAGGTGGATCCCTGGCGGTCTAGTTCCAGGGTGACCGAGAAACCCTGTCTCAAAATACAAGGTGGACAGTGCATAGACAACAGCACCTGATGTTGACCTCTGACCTCCTAATACACAAAACACAATGACAAACGTGTGCGTGAGGGAAGGGAGGAGGACAGGAGGGAATCCACTCACTTCAATTCACAGGGGTGGAAAGTCTATCAGCAACATCACCTCACCACGGTCCCTAAGCAGCCATGACACCACCCTGAGCTGTCCCTGACTTTCTATGGGACAGTCACTGTAGGGTGGGGTGCAGGTGGGGGACAGGGTCTTACTACATTCATAACTCAGGCTGGCCTGCCCTCGGTCCCAAGTGCTGAGCCTACAGGTGTCAATCACAACACGAGGCTTAGCTCCGAGGACAAGGGCACCTATCACCAAGCCTGACAACTTGAGTTCAGTTCCAGGACTCACGTGATGCAAGGAGAAAACTGACTCCTGTAAGTTGTCCTGACTGCTACCCCCCCACACACACACACATACACTCCAAATGTAATTAAAGACAAACAAAAATGCAGGCTGTGGAACTCCATCTACCGCTGGAGGACAGGCACCCAGAGTTCAGAGATTAGTTTGCTCATCTAGTAAAAGCTGGGAATTTTATCGTCCAAGAGTTCTTTGCCAGGCGGTGATGATGCACACCTTTAATCCCAGCACACGGGAGGCAGAGGCAGGTGGATCTCTGAGTTCGAGGTACAGAGTGAGCAGCCCCAAAATAAATATAGATAGATAAATAAACAAAACAAAAGAGGTTTTGAAAGCATTTTGGGGACCCAGAGAGCTATGGGGAGGTACTTTCAGGGCCCAACAAGTGTCTGATCAGGATTTTCAAAATTGTATTTATATACTCAACACAAAAAGTATATCCAGGGGTGTGCTCCCACTGACATACTTCCATGTTCTGACAATCTGCTTCTTATGCTCTTTAGGAGGCTGGCTTAAAAGAAAGACAATCCACCACCGCTTGCGACAAAATAAAGCTAGGAACCGCTGACACTGAGCTGGTGCAGCGCGTGTTGCCAAGAGTGTGGCGTGTTGTCCATGCTGCTCCCCGGCTCGTCTGCCCACTGTAATTTCTATAAAGACAGGGTCTAAACGTAAGTCTCCCTGGGTCTGCAAAGAGCTCAGCCATGAACAAAACGTGCTCTTCCAGAGGACCCAGGCTCAATTCCCAGCACCACATGGTAGCGCACAACTGTCTGTGGCTCCACTTTGCAAGGTGGTGCCTACCTTTGGCACCAGACATGCAGGTGGTACACAGATACGCATGTAGACAAACATTCATACCCATAACACTAAAAGAAATGTTTGTTACATGTATGTACTTGTATGTATTGTGTGCACATATGTATGAGTGTGGGTGGAGGGCTTATGTGTGGAATGGGCAGTTTTAGGAGTCAGTTCTTTCCACCACTTGGGTCCTAGTGATAACTCAGGTCCCTAGGCTGGGCAGCAAGCATCTCTACCCACTGAGCCATGGGGTAAATTTGGTAAAAGCCAAAAATTTCAACTTAGTCAGTAACAGAGTCCTATCAGAGTTGATAAAGGGGGGGTCCAGGGGTAAGAGTACAACGCTTGTCTAGCAGTCTAAGTCCCAGTGTTTGAGTCTGAGCAAAGGGCAGGGGAGGAGACAACACACAGGAAAAATGCCACTTCAGATTGGCAGATGTTAAAAGAAACAAAGGGGAAAAAAAAACACATACAGAGTTACATGCCGTGATGTATGTGTCTGTAACCCAGCACTTGGAAGGTGAAGAAAGGAGGACCAGGAATTCAGGGTTAGCCCCGGCTACTCAGTGAGTTCAAAGCCAGCACCCTTGGCCCTATCAAGTTCTGTTTCAAAAAGTCAAAACCAACCAACCAACCAAGCAACTCCCTTAAAAGCAAATAGAGCCGAGCGGTGGTGGCGCACACCTTTAATCCCAGCACTTGGGAGGCAGAGCCAGGCGGATTTCTGTGAGTTCGAGGCCAGCCTGAGCTACCAAGTGAGTTCCAGGAAAGGCGCAAAGCTACACAAGAAACCCTGTCTCGAAAAACCAAAAAAAAAAAAAAAAAAAAAAAAAAAAAAAAAAAAAGCAAATAGAATGATGGATGAAGAAGACCTGAAGACACTGTCTAACAAATCATTCTAATGGATACAGCAGGTTAAAGACAACAGGAAGACAAGAACAGAGGATGCAAGACACTGAAAAACATTCACTTTATATTTTCCACCAGGATTCTACCCAATCAATTTAAGGCAGTTTCTCATTTTTAAGCAACTTCCCTATCTTTGTTGCAGTTAAACAGTAAACATTCAGCAGTCCCGATTTGGCCAATGCCTGCTGAATATGTTAGATAACAATATAACAACAGGAGCTGGAGAGGTGGCTCAGAGGGTTAGGAGCACTGGCTGCTCTTCCAGAGGTCCTGAGTTCAATTCCCAGCACCCACATGGAGGCTCACAATGGAAGCTCACAACCATCTATAATGAGATCTGATGCCCTCTTCTGGCATGCAGGTAGACAGAATATTGCATACATACGTAAATAAATATTAAAAAACCCCCAACATAACAACAGTTATATATAATTATATACATAAAGTACTGAGTCAACAACACAGAATGAAAACAAGCCACTGCTTCTGCTGAAGGAATGTGGACCTATCAAGATGGTCAGAGTAGGCTAGACAGAGAGTCTGGGAGCAGCACCTGACCTAGTCCTTCCTATGACTACAAACCGTGCCATCTGCCATGCCAAGCAGGCACTCTATTACAGAGCTATAGACATATCGCCCTTTACTGTTACTAATATTAATTTTTATTGTTTTAATTGTGGGTATGTGTGTGGGTATGTGCACATGAATATGGGTGCTTACAGAGCTCAGGGGTGTCAGATCCCCCTGGAGATGACAAGCACCTGACATGGGGTCCTCTACAAAAGCAGTAAACACTCTTAACCACAAAGACTTGAAAGGATACTACTCCACAGAAAATACAAATAGTCAATATGTAAATGAAAATATGCTCAGTAAGGAAAATATCAAAGCCACGAGGGGCTGGCGACTTGGTGGGTAAGGTACTGGCTGTGCAAGCCTGGGGACCTGATTCCACCTTCAGAACCCACGAAAAGGTGGGAGGAGAGAACCGACTCTACAGAGTCGTCCCCTGACTGCCATTCATCAGGCATGCACACATGCACACACCAACCACAATAAAGCCAGGTATGGTGGTCTTCAAGCACTACCCTACCCCAGCACACAGGAGGCCAAGGTAGAAGGACAGCCAAGTCTAATGTCAGCCTGGGCTATGAATGAATGTGAGACTACCTTTAAAAAAAAAAGAAGTCTCAGGGCTCTGCTGTAAGACTGAAAATTACCAAATCAATTTCAGAATATTCTCATCCTATTTACATACTAAGAAAAACCACCTCCCCTTTTGGCATATATGTCCATGTGCATGTGTGTTACACATATATATACATGGAGGCCTGAGCCAATCTTGGGTGTCATTCCTCAGGAGCCATCTACTTTCATTTTGGGATGGTGTTTCTCACTGGGAGGTCACCAATTAGGCTAGGCTAGCTGGTAGGTGAGCCACGGGTACTAAGTATTTCCTTTTTCCTAGCACCACGATTATAAATGTACGCACCGTTCCTGGCTGTTCAGATGGGCTCTAAGGAACAAACCCAAGTCCTCACACTAGTGTGGCAAGTGCTTTATGGACCAGCTATCTCCCTAAGCAAACAAAATCCTCTGAAGAACAGTTCATTCTGATTTATAAGCAATGACATTGTGATTTGCCAATAGAAAAATTTTTTATAAAAAATGTGAGAAGCAGAGGCAGGCAGATCTCTGCGAGTTCCAGGCTAACCAGGGCTGCATAGTGAGCCCCTGTTGAGAACCTGGGACGGCAAGATGACTCAGCAGAAAAAGGTGCTTGCCTGACAGCTGAGCCCCATCCCCAGGACCCACTTGGTATAATACGGAAGAACACGGACTCCTTCAAGTTGTTCTTAGGCACACAAATCAATACGTGTAATAAAGAGCTGAGCACCCCACCACTACCACCATTCCTGACTTCAGCATCTGGAGGATTTCCTAAAGCTCTTTTAGAGGAGTGATGGGTCTGCGGATCCATCCCCAGAATTCTAGCCCGAGAGGCCGATGCAGTAGCAGGACTGTTTACCTGGAGCCCACCCTGGGCTCTAGCACGAGCCTGTACTGACAGACACCTCTATTCTTTTGGCAGCTGGGTATCACAGTATTTATGTAGCCCAGAGTGGTCTGGAATTTACCATGTAACCCAGGCTAGCCTTGAACTGCTTCAGCCTCCAGAAGACAGTGACTACAGGTGTATATCAATGTCCAGAGAACATTCTTGCCTTTGACATGGTGTTGTGATCATGGGGAAAACAAGCATCTTTGGCAGTAAAGAAATAGAAAAAATGAAAATTTCTAAAAATTAGTTGCAAGAACTGATGTAACACTCTAAAAAGACAGAAGTGTAAGACAGGTACCTGTGCGAATAGCTTCTATACTAGGGCTCAAAACCAGCCTGGGCAACACGGCAAGACCTACTTCAAGAACAAGTTAAGAGTTAGTCTGCTTAGTCCCCATGGAAAATCCAAAGGGTGATTCCACGGGCCCTGGGCACTCCGGCTCTTAAGAAGGTGAGCACCAGTCTGTGGGTACTGCAGGAGGGAAAGCTTCCGCTCCTGGAATGTGACAGAGAGGAGGGGAAGCAGCCTTACATCAGTAAGTCGTGACCTCATGTGGATCTCCAGGGCTGAGTCAGGTGCTTCTTGACAAACATGATGGAGGACCAATACAAGGTGGATATAAGCTACAGGCCACTCCCCTTTGGATGATGATCTCTGAGACTGAAAATATAACCAGTGCTACCTTGAGAAATGGTTTTCTCTCATCAGATCGTTTGCCACCAAGGGCCAATAACCTCCCCACCTTGTAAAATGTATATGCACATCTTTTAATCTCAACCTTCCCCCAATCTGGTAACACCTCCTCCCAGAACTTGGCCTATAGTAGCTGACACCTTCCCTCTCTCCTCTGTACCGGTTCTTTTTTTAAAGTAGTCAATTGCAAAAGACCATGACAGACCCCAGCCAATGGGGGGAAAAGTTACCATCTGTGTTAAATAAAAACAAAGTGAACATCCTGCCCAGCTACGTGCTAGCCTGGACTGGGTTCTAGCCACCCTATATACAAAAAGTGCTGCCTTGCTGAGCGGCTTCAGCTTTGTGTGTGTTCCTTTGTGGGACACTGAGATTATTCTAGGACACTGAAACTTCATTATGCTTGGCACGCTGCTTCATCTCAGCAAGCAAAAGCGGTGAAAAGACTGTTATTGTAAGCTACACACGGTGCACAGTACTGTGAAGCAGGAGAACCCCTCCAAGTGTAAGGCACTTCTGGAAGGGAGGGACACGGAGACACACACACACACACACACACTGAGTGAACTCAGGGTTTCCTAGCTACATAGCAATATCCTGTCTAGAACAAACAAAACAAAACAAAGCCAGAACACTGTTGTTGTGAATTTAATTCTAACCAATGAAAGAAAACCAACTGACGAAACAGAATTCTGAGAATCCCAGCCAGTCACTGAAGGGAACTTGCACAATAGGCTTTGAGGAAGCTAATTCAAACGATTCAGAGAAGAGATATCACCTGAATAGTAGGGGTTAAAAAGAAACCAAAGAGAGGGCTCAGCGGTTAAGAGCATGTGCTGCTCTCCAGAGGACTGAGTTCAGTTCCCATCACTGGGCAGCTCCAACTGCCTGGAATTCCACTTCTAGGGGATCTGACACTCTCTTCTGAGGACACCTGCACACATATGGTTCAAATACACACACTCAAGCATATACACATACACATAAAATAAAATAAATAATTAAACCTTCAAGGGGATGGTGGCAAAGGAATTCAAGAAGAAATTCCAATATAATCATGTATGACCTCTAGTGGGAATAAAGAACAATTTTTATTTTATCTTAAGGATGCTAGTGAGCTCAAAGATCACCAGAATCATACACCTGGAATATCGGTGGATGCCTATAATCCATGGTAGGTAGAGGCAGAAGGATCAAAAATTCCGCGTCTACACCACAGTTATACAATGAATTCAAGGCCAGCTGGGCTACATGAGATCCTGTCTCAAAAATAAATAAAATAGTAAAAAAAAAAAAAAAAAAAAATTAAAAAGTGAGCTGGAGACATAGATCAGTGGTTAAGAGCATTGACTGCTGTTCCAGAGGACCCAGGTTCGATTCTCAGCACCCACATGCACTTTACAACCATCTGTGCCGGGCGTTGGTGGCGCACGCCTTTAATCCCAGCACTCGGAGGCAGAGCCAGACGGATCTCTGTGAGTTCGAGGCCAGCCTGGGCTACCAAGTAAGTTCCAGGAAAGGCGCAAAGCTACACAGAGAAACCCTGTCTCGAAAAAAAAAAAAAAAAAAAACAAAAAACAAAAACAACCATCTGTAACTCCAGTTCCAGATCTGACACCTTCTGGCTTCCTCGGGTACCAGGTACACGTGGTGCACGGACACACATGCAGGCAAAACACAAATACACATAAAACAAGTCAACATTTAAAAAGAACAGGCATCAAAGATAAAAGGTGTTCTCGAGCCAGTAAGGGTGGATTGAAGACTTAAGTACTGGCCAAGCACTTGGCAAGCGAGTAAGAGTTCAAGACTGTTCTGTCACAGAGAACGTACATCAGAAGACAGTGGTGTACTAAGTGCGGTCAGGTCACTTGGTTTGTGTAAACCAGGAAGACGGTAAATCCTACAGGTGAGCTTGAAACCAAACCTGGACCAAATGCCAGAAAAGATTAGCAAACAAAAGACATCAGGCAAGACATTGCACAGAAGACTTTAGTAAGAAGATCTAAACGTTTCTTTCTCAAATCTTTTTTGTGAGGATGGTACCTGGTGTTTGTGTGGCATGCACAAAGCCCTGGGTTTGATTCTTAGTACCATATACACCAGGTGTGCTGGTTAGTTTTTATGTCAACTCGACAAAAGCTAGAGTCATCAGAGAAGGAGCCTCATTTAAGATAATGTCTCCTGTAGGACATTTTTTTTAATTAGTGATTGACTGATACGGGAGGGCCTAGACCACTGTGGTAGTGCTATGCCTAAGCTAGAGGTCTTGGATTCTGTAAGAAAGCAAGCCACGTGGAGCAAGCAGGTAAGCAGCACTCTTCTACGGTTTCTGCATCAGCTCCTGCACCTCCAGGTTCCTCCTACAAGTTCCTGCCCTGACTGCTTTCAACCATCAACAGTGATGTGTAGGTCAAATGACCACCCATCCACGCTGCTTTTCATCATGGTGTTTCATCTTAGCAAGAGAAACCCAACTAAGACAAAGGTCAATGCTGGAGTCCCAGCATGTGGGAAGTGGAAGCAGGAGGATCAGAAGTTCAGAGGCATCCTCAACTGTATAGCAAGTTCAAGGTCACGGAGTTCCTACATTAACAAAACAAAACACACCAATCTTTCGTGAAATGGTTAGCCAGAAACAGGAGAGTAATCAAGGTGCTGGATGCCTAATCAGTTACCAAGGATTCAGAAGACAGCTTTAACAAGATAAAACAAAAAATTCAAGAGGAACAAGTGGAGTCCCTGGAGCTGGGTGTGGTGTGCATCTGCAGTCCTAAAGACTTGGAGGTTAAGACAGAGGATGACTTGAGCTCAGGATTTTCTTCTTTTCTTATTTTATATGCAGTGGTGTTCTGCCTGCATGTATGTCTGTGTGAGGGTGTCAGATCCCTGGAACAGAAGTTACAGACAGTTGTCAGCGGCATGTGGATGCTGAGAATTAAACCCGGGGTCCTCTCGAGAGCAGCCAGTGCTCTTACCTTGAGCCATCTCTCCAGCCCAACCCAGGATTTCAAGACCAGACTGGGCAGCATGGACCATCTCCAAAACAACAAAACAAAAGGCTACATAAGCAAGGAAAGGGGACAGATAAAATGAATGGTTTTGACAGTCAGAATGCAAGAACTGGTTAACTAACAAAACTAACAGCCTAGAACTAACTCACCCTGGAACTGTTCTATAAGTCCTTCAAGGAAAGAAGCCTTTGGTTTGTTCACTGCAGTATCCCAAGTTCCTGTCTGTTACCATCGAAGAGTTAATGTGCTGAAGGAGTGGACATGTTTATAGTATCCACGTCAAGACAATGTACAAGGTCAGAATATCCGGGAGAAGGTTGGACTAAGCGGCAATCTACACAACTCAATCTCTCTTGATTTTTACCAAGTCTGCTCTGATCACTTTAGGTCTTACTTGAAGTTTGTGACATGGATACATGGAACCCATTACAGACTGTTTTCTCCTGACTGATTCCTGCAGAACACCAGGAGTAACAATCGGTTGTGCGTGTTTGAGTGGAGGGGATGTCAGGGATAGATAATCCTGGGTACATTCTTCAGGCATTTTCACCTTTATTTGAGACTAGCTAGCCAGGGAGCTTTCCAAGGACCTTCTGTCTGCCTCTTGTCTTCCATCACTAGGACTACAGGCACAGACTCCACCCCAGCTTCGATGTGGACTCCAGGGTCAGACTCAGGCTTTACCACTGCAAAGCAAGCATTTCACTGTCACCCAACCTGCTTGCTTTTTCTTTTTTTTAATTTTTATTTTTCAAGATACAGTTTCTCTGTGGAGCAGCTGTGGCTGACCTGGAACTCACAGAAATCCACCAGCCTCTGCTTCTGAGTACTGGATTAAAGATGTGTGCACCACACTGCCTGGCTTCAACCCTGTTTCTTTTCTTTTCTTTCTTTTTCCGAGACAGGGTTTCTCTGTGTAGCTTTGCGCTTTCTGGATCTCACTCTGTAGACCAGGCTGGCCTCGAACTCATAAAGTACTGGGATTAAGGCGTGCGCCACCACCGCCCGGCCTCAACCCTGTTTCTTAACCTCTGTCATACAGGAAACTGTGACTGAAGCTCATCTAGATACAAACTCAACACAGAAAACACCATTAATTAATTGTGTGTACACATAAGCATGTGTACCCAAGACAAGTATATTCACAGTGCTAAGAAATTCTCTGCCCACTGTCTCCTACCACCTTCTAAGGTAGGGTCTACTCATGTAAACCCAGGATGATCTTGAACTCTTGATGCTCCTGTCTCCACCTCCAAGCGCTGGGATTGCAGGTTGTACACATCTGGCTCTTCCCTTTCTTTGTAGTAATAAACGCATACTAGATATGAGTGAGTTCTTAGAAGGAAATAAAGCATTTTCTGTGCAATTAAAAAAAAAAAAATCACAGGAGACAATCCCTAAAACCAGTTCTGGAGAACTGGTTGTTTCACCTTCAAATTAAAGCAATGCCAAGAAAAATGTCAATCTCATTAGGTCTTTTACAATATGTGAAACCTGCTCCCTGCTTTAGAAATTGCCCTCTGGCCTTACCAACCTGCTCTCTATGTTTCATCTACTGGCAGCTGCTCAGTCGTGTTTCAAGGCCCTCCTCCGCCTTCCTGGTTTAAGCAGCTAGCTGTATTCATCCTTCAATCCAAGGGCTAACCTTACCTCCTCCAGGAAGCCTTTCCAGACCAACCTATACCTATACCTTCTTCCCTAGTCCCCCCTTCCTTCACCAAGGTAAGCTCCTTGGTGCATGCATCACCCCCTGGTTGGTTATATAAATGGACAGGTGATGGAAAATTTCAACTCTTCCATGCATGCTGCTTAGAGGACTTTAAGTAACTTGCCCACAACTATACCATAAAAACCAGGATGTAAAACAGGCCACACTATTTCCCCATCTTGCTTCTCAGCTAAGGAACTTTGACAAGTATTCTGTAACAACAGCACTCTTGCTCCAACTATTATCTTCTGCTTAGAGATCTTTAGAGGGCTCAGCAGAATGCTTACATCATGTCAAGCTGCTCACAACTGCCTGAAAACTCAGTGCCAGGGGATCTGACACCCTCTTTGGCCTTTGGGCATACTACACTCATATACGCAAACCCACATACAAGACCTTTAGGAAAGGGCAGTGCAGCTCAGTCTGAGAACTCTGCTGTGGCATATGATGGGCTTCATAGGCAGCCCTCTGTGGCTCCACTCAGGAAATAAATAGAGAGCTCTGCTGCTTTCTTCCCTTTCCTCTTTCTTCCACACCGGAGATTGAGACTACCATCAATGACATCCATCCTTTTTTTCTTTTTTTAAACTTTTTGGGACAAGGTCTTCACTGCCCAGGATGGCTTTAACCTTTTTATCATCCTGCTTCAGCCCCTCAAGTAGCTGGGATTACAGGCCCGCATCAACAGAGCTGGCTAGCTCTGCTGTCAGAGTGAGGACCACATCTACATTTCTCTTACACATGCCACAAATCAAAGCACTACTTGAGAAGAGGAAAATAGCTAACATTTTTTAAACTGCAGGGAATCTTTCAAAAGTCAACTTCTTTATTTAACTTTGTAGTGCTGGAAAATCAAACTGAGGGCTGATCTACATTCCACACTCATCAAATATTATTTTTACGGGAAAAACAAAACAACACAAACTTGTGAAATAATTCAGGGAATACTGCTCACCACCGCCATCACTCTTCTCCGTGACACTACCTACGGGCACAAGGAGTTCCAACAGGGTACATTTTGCCCTACTTTTCTCAGTGTTCCTCAACTTAATTTTAACACTTTCACTAATAACCTAGTTGCAACAGTCCCAAGAGAACTGGTTTTTAACAAGATCAGACAGGCATTACTATCTGAAGAGTTTTAGACTACAGCACAAGCGGAGGAACACAGTTTGATAGGAAACATCCTCAGTGGAGCAGTAAAGGACTTCTAGGGTTCTTGCTAACAGAGTCTTGCCGGAAGCGCCAACTGAAGCCTGTAATGATGAAGGTTTGATGACAGTTGGGTTCAGCATCGTGAGAAATGGGGTTTGAGAGGCTAGGGGAGCTGTGTAGCACCAAGTATGTGTGTCATCTTAAAATACACATCAATGGTCTGGCTCTCTGACTCCCAAAGCTCTAGGCCATCCTTCTACAACACCACGAACGAACCCTACTCTGCACATGCCAAGGAATGCACCCATACAGCAGACATCATCTACAACAGTCTCTAAAGGATGCTGAGGCAGGAAGACAGTCAGAGTTCAAGGCTGCCTGGATGCACAGTGAAATCCTGTCTAGAACGCGCGCGCGCGCGCGTGCGCGCGACACACACACACACAGAAAACCAGAATCAGAGTTCAATAAAAGAGTGCCTGAAAGCTTTCACCCTATGTATCCTGAGTCCTACATCTGAGATGACAACTACCTCAACAGGCTGAAACCACAAGGCAAACAGGATGGTATTTCGTTTTGTTTTGTTTCTTAGTCAGGGTCTCCTAGTGTTTTTGCTTGGTTCCTAATCCTGCCTCTACCTCTCTAGTACTGGGATTGTAAGTATGTGCTACCACACCCGAACCAAGTTGGAAGGTATTAAGAGCCCAAAGCATCCAAGGGTGAGGTGTGAAAGTCAAGAGGGGTAGATGGAGGATGGAGAGATGGTGCTCTTCTAGAGGACTGGGGTTGAGTTCTTAGCACCTACATGGTGGCTCACAATCACCTATAATCTAATTCCAGGGGATCCAACACCTTCTTCTGGCTTCTGAGGGCACTTACATGGTGCACAGACATATGTAAAGGAGACATATAGGCAAAATACCATACACATAAAACACTAAAATAATATAAAAATAGAGCCAGGTATGGTAGCACACGTCTTTAATCTCAGCACTTGGGCAGCAAAGGCAGGGGGGATATCTTTGAGTTCAGTCTGGTCTATGTAACAAGTTCTAGACAGGCAGAGCTACATAATGAGATCCCATCTCTAATAAGTAAGAGGTGTGTGTGTGTGTGTGTGTGTGTGTGTGTGAGAGAGAGGAGAGAGAGAACAGAGAGAGGACAGAGCAGAGAGACAGAAGAGACAGAAAAAAGGGGAGAGGGAGGGAGAGAGCACACTTGTTTCATGGTAGTAGAAGTCTGATCAGCTAGACTTCAAACCCCCCATTCCTCCTGCCTCCGCCTCTTGAGTGAGTGCTGGGATTATAGGCAAGGGCCACTTTGCCTGGCCCTTACTCTGGTTTCTTTCCAACTGGATCCCTCCTCAATCCTGGTCCCTGATGTAAGCTGCAGGTACTCACTCTTCCTTCCAGCCAAAAGAAGAGATACATAAGTCACTGACCCTGAAACACATTTTCAAGTGTAACTCACTTAGATATTATTCCTGGTCCAAAGACAACTGGATAATTAGTAGAAAGTTACATATAAATGAATTATAGTTAATATGGGTGTGTATATGCAGATGCCTGAAGAAGCCAGAGACACTGGATCCCCGTGAAGCTAGAATTACAAACCACTGTGAGCTGCCCAATGTGGATGCTAAGAACTTAATTCCAGTACCCTACAAGGCCAATATGTGCTTTTAAGTGCTGAACAATCTCTCTAACCCTATAGCTAATTTTTATTTGTATTCACAATATATGTGCTCTCTATATGCAGATATAGGAGAAACAAGGACTGAAGCTACCCAGGCAGTGGTGGTGCACGTCTTTAATCCAGCACTTGGGAGGCAGAGACAGGTATTAATTAGATCTCAGTGAGTTCAAGATCAGCCTGGTCTCCCACAGCCAGTTCCAGGACAGTCAGGGCTACAAAAGAAAAAAACCCCCTTGAAAAACAACAGGGGGTTGGAAGAGGAAGAGGGGGGAATCTGTGGCTGGTATGTAAAGTGAATAGAAAATTTCTTAAGGAAAAAAAGAAAAGAGAAAAACAACAACAAAAGAACTGAAGGGCAGCCTCAACTCTAGGCACTGTGGGTTCCATCCTGTTTTCAAAGCAGTCAGTTCTATTCCTTTACTTCATTTTCCTGTAGGACACCTGGGCTTTCTCTCAACATCTCTTATTCCCACCTCTGGGTAAATACACAAAAATAGTCAACGACCTTCATGTTAGTTTTTCTAACACATGCAATGTGATGACACTAAACAAGGACACAACTATAATCCCAGTGATACTTACACAGCACTCTGTGGTTTGCAAAGCATTTTCACAAATACCGTTACTGGGTTCAAAACAGTGTACTGAGGATGGTATAACAGAGTTATTTGCATTTTACAAATAAGGACAGAGCTGAAAGAGTAGAGGTTTGTGGTACACAATTCCACATTATCAAATACTATTCAGAAATTACCTCACTGTATGTACTTTACATCTTAGTAAAAAAAAAATTAACCAAAATATATTCTAAAACCTACTTTATTTTTCAGATCTGTCTGTTACTCATTCTTCTCTTAGCCTAGGCCCACCGTGGGATTAGTGTTCAGAGGTAGGAGTGCTGGCCAATGTTTGAGGATAGCCTGGTCTACATAACTGCAGGCTACCCAAGGCTAGGACAGTAGCTCAGCTGGTAAAGTACTTACTTGTCTTGCAAGCATGAGGATCTGAGTTTGATGTCCAGAACCCACATAAAAAAGCTGGGTATGGTGATGATGCACTGAATTCTAGCACAGAGGAGGCAGAAAACAGGTAAATTCCAGGACCCACTGGCCAGCCAGTCTAGCCTAATTGGGGGGTTCCAGCCAGTGAAAGACTTTTTCTCAAAAACTAAGATGGCCGAGAACAGCACACGAAGCTGTCTTCACACCTGTGTACACACATACATGTACACCCTTACACTTATGTGCAAAGGCAAAAGACCCCTAAGCCCATCTATTTTTTCCTAAGAGTGGTAGCACGCTTGTAATCCAGCACTTGGAAAGCAGAGCTAGGAGGATCTGGGGTACTGCTTCGCCTCAGCTATGTAAGACTATCTTAAAACAGAACAAGCGGGCGTGGTAGTGCATGCCTTTAATGCCAGCACTTAAACAAGCAAAAAAGAAATACTAAGCAATACATGTTTGCCCAAGAACTGTCCCTCGAAATTCTATTTCTAAATCAGACAGTGGTGATGCACACCTTTTAATCCCAGCACTCGGGAGGCAGAGCCAGGCAGATCTCCTGAGTCTGAGGTCAGCCTGGGCTACAGAACAAGTTCCAGGACCACCAGGACTACACAGAGAAATCCTGTCCCCAAAAACCAAAATGACAGTGACAGTTCAAGTTCTATTTCATACATCTACAGAATCTGTAACAAGCAAGGGCCAATATATTTTAAACTCATTTCTCTACCTAGCTAAATTTTAAGACATTTTATTTGTATTGCTCCTTAATTACAATGTTGGAGATATGGATTTATACAAGTATTACTGTACCTCTGAATGCTAATTTTGCTCATAGGTAATGGGTCTTTCTAATTATCATTTTCCCTGCTGGAAAGAAAACCAACTACCTATGAGGCTTTGGGAGCAGAAAGGAGAACAAGCAGGCTGGGTACCTGGACTGAAATGACGACTAGGCAAGGACAAGACATTAATAGTTGCATCCTCTGAACCCCCGTCTAATTCCCAAGAACACAAGTCACTTTAAATGGATAGCTAACTTCAAATTAAAAATGAAACCCATGCTCTGCAAAGGCCAGTCTTGATAAGGTTTACCTCCAGTGCCAAGGCGGTCTTGTCATAAGCACACGGTACTCTCTTCTGGATTGCTTTTGCAAAGACAGGTCCATTCTGTGTGGATGGCAAAGGGTTGATGGCTGCCCCAGGAGTACTGGCAACTGTAGGTAGAGGAGTTGTGGTCTGAGGTTGAGCGTACGCGTGAGCAGGTTCTGGGATGCCATAACTGTTAGAATTCCTATTTCCATGCTTTCCATGTGGTGAGGACCTCACAAGCTTTTCAACGTAAGGGACAGGAATCATTCCAACCCGGCCATCCTTGTTCCGAGCACTCCACCACTGTTCTTCAGGCTTTTCTATTATCACTAGAATCTCACCCTTCTTAAAGGGTAGGTCTTCAGCATCATTCCCAGGAAAGTCATAGAGAGTCCGTACATACTCCACATTTTCTTCTGCTGCAGACAAGTTGGGTGCTGAGACAGAACCCATGGGTGGACTTGGATACCTTAAGAGAGAAACAGAATTATTTCTGAAGAAGAGTCTTATCTTATTCTATACTGGACAGACGTCCTCACTCTATCACCCCTTCTCTACCCCCCTTCACTGTACTCTCAGTAATTAAGCATGTTTGTCACTGCACACTCTGGCTGTACTTTCTAAACCTTAAATAGACTCTGTGTCATGTGTGCACAAGGTCACATGCACCATCACCACAATGGGTTTCGAGAAGGTTGTGTTTCCAGATAACTGATCTGAATTCATCACAACCATCACAGACACATTCTCTCACACTCTCCATCTGTGAACACCACGGCCACTTAGCTGGCTCGGCAGTATGTTTACTGTGCACACCTTATGACCCGAACTTGAGCTCCCAATCAATGTGAATGCTGGAGAGAACCAACTCCACACAGTTATCCTCTGACCACATACATGTCTGTACCTCCTCCCCAGCTTGATAAAACTAAAAAACAAACAAAACAAAACACAGAAAAAGAAGTCAAGTGTGTAGTAAGATGGGATGTGTGTGTGACTGACTGTGGTGCACACGCCTTTAACCCATCCCCAGGAAGGCAGAGGCAGACAGATCTCTAAGTTCCGGGCCAGTGTGACCTATAGAGCAAGTTCCAGGTCATCCACCAGAGCTGAAATGAGTCCTGGCTCAGAAAGAAAAGGACTGAGAGGGAGGGAAGGGCAGTACTCGCCTACTGTAAACAAGGCCTGGGTCTGAGCTGTCTCTAACAAACGAAACAAAATCCAAAACATTCTCTTTTAGTCCAAGTTTTAAAATTCAAGTTGAACTACTTTCCAAACAGTCCTCCACAGTTCTTTTGTTTTTACTGTTTTAAGGAAGTTTCACCGGAAGAACAAAACAAAGAACAACAATAAAAAGAAAGAAAGAAAGACGGGGTGGAGAGATGGTCATTGAAGTGATTATGACACAAATAACTGAGTTTCAAACCTCTAAGTGCCTAAGTGAAAGGTCACGCATGGCCTGAAGTACCTGTAGGGTCGGCCGGCACAGGGGAAGCCAAGGCGGGGAAGTTCTGTGCCAGCCAGCAGGCTTGGTAAGAGACCCTGTCTCAAAAAGGAAGGTAGAGGGCCAGGGAAGTTACTCAGTGGGGAAAGGTGTTGGCTGTACAAGCTTGCGCTCTGAGTTTGATCCGCGAGAGTCTCGTGAAAAGCTGGATGTGGTGGCACCTGTAACCCCAGCACTCCTAGAATGAGATGAGAGCCAAGGCAAGAGTCACCTAGAAGCTTTAGGGCTAACTAGTCTGGAACACTCTCTGAAACAGCAAAAACGAGAGAGACCCTGACTGAAATCCTGACCCTTTGACTTCACATGTGTGCTGTGGCAATTGTGCCCCAAACCCTGCAAAATAAGTAAGTTAAAACAAAAGGTGGAAAGTGATTTTTTTAAAACATTTCATCATTTGCATGGGTGTTTTGTCTGCATGTATGTCTGTATATACCATTGTGTGCTGTGTCACAGAAGCCAGATGTCAGATTCCCCAAGACTGGAGTTACAGACTGTTTTGAGACACTATGTGGGTGCTGAGACTCAAATCTGGGTCCTCTTAACTGCTGAGACACTGTAGTGATTTAAATGAGAATGGCCCCTATAGGCTCATGTGTTTGAATAGTTCAGTTGGTGGAACCTTTTGGAAGGATCAGGAGGTGTGGCCTTGCTAGAAAAGATTCGAAAAGGCCGATGCCCTTCCAGTCATCCATCTCTCCCTCCCCCCCTCCCCCTGGCTTGTGCCTGTGATTCAGAATATAAGCTGCTGCCATGCTCCCCCACAATGGTCATGGACTGGAGTCCTGTGAGACCACGAGCCCCAATATACATTTTCTTCTCTAAGTCCCCTTTGCCAAGGTGTCTTATCACTGCATAGAAAATTAACTAAGACAGCCATCTCTTCAGCCCTGAAGAGCAATTTCTGAGGAACACACTCACTGTCAACCTTTGGCCCTCACATGTAAGCATACACATGTACTTACACACATTCACATGTACACATATGAATACATACCCAAGCAAAGGGCTTACATGCTTGCCAATGTTTTTTTTTTTTTTTTTTTTTTTCTTGTGACAGGGTTTCTCTGTGTAGTTTTTTTTTTTTTTTTTTTTTGTAAAGATTTATTTATTTATCATGTATACAGTGTTCTGTCTGCACATACACCTGTGGCCAGAAGAGGGCACCAGCTCTTATTATGGATGGTTGTGAACCACCATGTGGTTGCTGGAATTGAACTCAGGACCTCTGGAAGAACAGCCAGTGCTCTTAACCGCTGAGCTATCTCTCCAGCCCCCTCTCTGTGTAGTTTTGGTGCCTGTCCTGGATCTCACTCTGTAGACCAGGTTGGTCTCGAACTCACAGAGATCCGCCTGCCTCTGCCTCCCAAGTGCTGGGATTAAAGGCGTGTGCCACCATCACTCAGCGCTTGCCAAATTTTTAAAGGATCCCAAATTCTATCTTTAACAAGAATTATCACCTAACCATTAAAATAAAAGTTGTACTGCAAAATTCACAACCATCAGCCCCACTACACTGGGTTTACATAGTCAACATGTATTTGCTGTGGAGAATGCACGTCCAGAGTCCCAGCTGGGAGTGTAGTTCAGTCACATGGTAGCACAAAGCCCTGGGTTCTCTCCCCAGCACCAGTTAAGGAAAACAAACAGGTTTGAGAAACATAATATCTGCTCTTCAGTAACAGCTTATGAAAAACTAGTACGGAAGTCTCTCTTCACCCAGGAAATATTCCGAAAATATGCCAATGTGCCAAATCTGGGGAGAAACCGCTTACCACTACCTTTCCCAATTTTTCCTGAAGCACAGAATCTACCAGATTGAAAAGAATCTCAGTTTTAATCAGGGTCCACACCTCCTTAGGAGATGGCTTCAGCAGCAAGACCATCACCGTGCCCATTCTAGCACTGTCCTGAGGGATATGGGTTTACTGGTTTAATCATTCATGTATTATTCTAATTTATTTTATCTTCACTTATCTAATGCTCATTTTCTTTCTTTCCTCTGATTAGTGACCTAAGTAACATTCCCTATAGCTACCCTGACATGTTTTTATGTTGTTTATTTTAGTGTGTATTTTGGGGTGCTCACTCATTCCTGGAAGTGCACACGGAGGTCAAAGGACAACGTGCAGGAGTCAGTCTCCCCTTTCTACCAGTAGATTCCAGAGGTTAAACTCCGCTTGTCAGGTTTGATGACAAGCAACTTTACCCACTGAGACATCTTGCTGGCCTTTGAAACTTTTTGTTTTGTTTTTGAGAGAGTCTCTCTATGTAGCACTATCGGGAACTCACTCTGTAGACCAGGCTGGCCTCAAACTCACAGAGATCCACCTGCTTCTGCCTTACCAGTGCTGGGATTAAAGGTGTGCTACCATGCCCAGATAGTTTATGGCTTTCTTCAAGTCCTGTATATACCTACCTATGAGAATTTCTATACTTAATGTCAGCAAGGGTGTTTCTGCATGCTTCATGATTACCTTTTCTGGCAGGATATTTTATTCTGTAAGGCTACTCAATGAAGCAACCCTGGATATTAGTTTTTTTTCTAATTTTCCCCAGATCCTCTGCAAGAGCAACATGTACTCTACGCTGTTGAGCTGTCTCTCTGGCTCCAAGCTTCCTCAATGTTGTGGGCCCCTTTGAGTATAGTTTTGGTTTCTTTTCTCTTTTTCTTGGTGCTGGGATCTGAACCTGTGATTTTTAGAGTGCTATACACACACTCTTCCATTAGGTATATTTTCTCAACATTAGACTTTCTATAAATGCCCAAAGGTAAAGAACTGAACTTGTTTTGTTTTCTGTGTAACAGCCCTGGCTGTCCTGGAACTCTTTTGTAGACCAAGCTGGTCTTGAACTCAGAGTCTGCCTCACCCTGCCTCCCAAGCGCTGGGATTAAAGGTGTGAGCCACCACCACCTGGCCAGAACTGAACTTTTTTATGGTTCTTGGTACAGGCTACTACATTGTTTTTCAAAAGGCATCTTACATAATTGGCAAAAATAACTTTCTAATACAAATAACTACTTAAATTTAAAAACAAAACGAAAAAAAACACCCCTTGTTTCTTACTAATCAAGAGCAAATGGCTTAATATCAATCCACCTAAAAAAGGACAATGGGAGCAGTAAGCATAAGAAAAAGTTAATATTTACTCATGGAAAAGTTTAGCAAAGTCTTTTGTTTATTTTTAAAGGTTTACCCTCATGGTTAATTATGTATATGTGTATGGGCATGTGCACATGAACCGTAAGTATCTGGGGAGGCTGGAAGAGGACATCAGATACCCTGGGGCTTAAGTTAGAAGTGAGCTGCCTCGAGTGTCCTGGAACCAAACCTGGGACTTCTGAAGGAACAGCAGGGCGCTTTTAACTGAGGGACCACTGCTGAAGCCTCAAGCTTTTTGGTTTTTAAAGACTTGTTTTATTTTATGTGTATGAGTATTTCGCCTGCATGTCTGTCTGTGCACTTGCATACCTAGCACTTCAGAGGCCAGAAAGAGTCAGAGCCCCTGGAATTCAAGTTATGGATGATTATGAGCCACCATGTGGGTGTTGGGAATTGAACCCAGACCCTCTGTAAGAGTAACAAGTACTCTAAAAAGCTGAGCCATCTCCCTAGCCCCAAAAACTTTCTTTTTAAAGATGGTCTCACTATGTGTAGCCCAGGTTGGCCTTTAGCTTACCGCTCTCCTGCTTCCAGTTCCCAAATGCTGGAACTGCAGGCATATACCACCAAGCTTGTGGTTTGTAGTCTTGGTGACAGACTTAATAACGACAACAATCCAGAGGCACAGATTCTGACACCTACATTAAGAGCGATATACACAACAGGGTATAGATTTCCATCCAGAAAAATCTATGTAAGTCCTCACTCACTGCCTCTGAGATAATTAGCTTCAGAACAAACTGTATCTTTTAGGTAAAGAATTTATGTCAATGCATTTGAGACATCCACAACAACTCCTGATAGGCAAACTCTCTTGTGTGGCATGCACATACACCTTAAAAGCATATCCCTGTTCCTATTTCAAAGAACCGCAGAGATTCTATTCCAAGGTTGGTGTTGTACCATACGGATTTTACTTTACAGCATAGTAAGTCCTCTTTCAGGTCTCATCCAAGGGTGTTTGCTAGCCAAGGCTAACACAGAGAGAGAGAGCCCGTCTCAAAATAAAGGAACAAATAAACAACATCACTCCAAACAGTTAAACACCACAGATCAGGAGGGCACCATTACACCTTCACTGTGGACCCAAAAACAATAAATCCATGTACCAGATAGCCACTAACCCTAGGATGTATTAAGCATTTATGAGACCAAAAAATATGAACAAACAACCTTTTGTTTTTGAAGATCCTAATTTAGAGACAGAGCCGGAATAACTTAGCACAAAGCATAATTATTGTGTGTCGGGGCAGGGTTGATAGAACTCAGGAGCATTCTACAGAAAGGGTGAACAGTCTTTTCAATGGGACACGTCCCCACAGGCTCATGTGCTTGGGACCTGGGTTGCCAGCAGCACATCCTCCAGTTTGACAGCCTGGTCCACATCCTGTCTACTCCCTGCACAAGCCCCTGGTACCCGCTTCCCCGGCCCGTGGTGACTGAGTCTCCTCCCTAAGCTGTTCCTTGTCAGGTATCTAGTCACAGCAATGGAAAAGCAATGTACACAGATGTGATGCCAAAAAAGACAACCAACCAACAGCACCAGCCCTTCCAAGACTGTGCTTGAGATGGGCTTAGTAGACCACCCCCCCCGCCCCGCCAAGACAGCATTGGCTCCAAAGAACAGAAGCTCTGCTGCAGGACTCCAGAGAGAGCAAAACTTCTTGTGAAGTATCCGACAATACAGACTTTGGGGTCTGCAGGCTACAAATGGTTTTTATGTTTTTATGCGAGGCATTGTGGCACTCATTAGTCTTAAAATTATTGCTTTTTATCTTATTTGTATGTATGTATCTTATTATGTATGGTGTATACATGTGAGTATGTGGGTAAGCACCCATGTGTACACATGAAAAGCCAGAGCAACCAATTAGATATACATTAGATATCTCACCTTGAGACAGGGTCTCTCGGTGAACTAGAGCTACCATTTTTTGGCTAGGATAGCAGGATAGATAGCAAGCTTTCAAGGACCCACCTGTCCTCTGCACACCAAATGCTGGGGTTACAGGCACATATAGCCATGCCCCCCTTCTGAGAAGGTCTTACTATTTTCTTATGAAGTTTTTGGCTGCCGTGGAACTTGTTATGTGGACCAGCCTCCGCTTCCCAAGTACTGGGATTAATGGTGTGCATGGCCCCCAGATTTTTATGAGTTCTAGGGATTTGAATGAAAGTCCTATGTTTCAGAGCAAGTGCTCTAGTGAACTCCTCGTATTTGCATTGATTACTTTCTGTTGTGGATAAAACACCATGATCAAGAACAGTTTACAGGTGCTAGAAAGATGGCTCACACCAAGAGAAGCTGGTCTCTCAGACTTGACTCCAGTTCCCAGCTCTCAAATGGCAGCTCACAACTGTCTACAAGTCCAGTTCCAAGGGATCCATCCCCTCTGCTGGCCTCCAGGAGTACTAGGCATACATATAATGCACATACATACAGGTAAAACTTTCATACACATAAAACACATGCTCCTTTCGGTCAGTGAGATGTAAGTGGGTAAGTGGGTAAAAGTACTTGTGTCCAACCCTGATCACTGGAATTTGATCCCATGGTGAAAAGAATGAATTCCCTCTAACTGTCCTCTGACCTCCGCACACACCAGGACACACTCACACAGACATATCACATGGACACTAACAGATTCTTGGGCTGGAGAAATGAGTCAGCTTAAACGCATTTGCTGCTTTTGCAAAGGGTCCAGGTTTGATAGCAGGCACCCACACAGAGGCTAAAAACCACCTGAAAACTCCAGTCCCCATGTGCTTAGGAGTTCTGTTGCTGTGATACACTATGACCAGAGCAACGTGGGGAGGAAAGGGTTTGTTGCAGTTTGCAGTCCACAGCACACACCCATAGTATGGGCATAATTAAAAACAATAAAAGATTCATTTATTTTTACTTGATGTGGATGTGTGTTTTGCCTGCATACATGTCCATGTACCACATGCATGTAGCGTCTGCAGAGGCCAGAAGGGTTCAGATGCCCTGGAACTGGAATTACAGATGGGTCTGAGTTTAGAGCACTGGCTGCTCTTTAGATTCCCAGCGCCACATGGTGGCTCCTAACTGTCTGTAACTCCAGTTCTAGGGATTTCACATCCTCTGCTGGCTGCCACAGGCACTCATCAACATGGTGCACTGGTAAATGCAGAAAATACCCATACACATAAATCATTTTTAAATTAATAAATAATATTTCTTGAAAGGAGTTTTGGCTGGCACGATGGTACGTGTCATTAATCCCTGCACTTCAGAGAAAGAGGCAGACAGACCAGTGATTTGAGCCCAGGCGGGCTACATATGAGCCCTGCCTCAAACAAAACAAAAATACTAAGTTTTAAAAGGAGCTGAACATATACCATGCATGTGAGGACAATGCTGCTCCAAGAGACATTGAGTTATTAAATGAGAATCTCAGTGCCAGAGCTGATTCCTTGTGAGTTATGGTCTAGGAGGCCTAGGAGGCACCCCCAAGACATAGGCTATTCATTGTTCACCACTACCTTCCACAGCTAGATGGTAAACCCTATTGCTGAAGGTACCTTTTCATTGTAGTAAATAGAAAAATCAAGCTGAAACTGATCTGCAAATTCCTCCTGGATGCTACAGTGGTGAACTCTGTAAGCTACAATACCTACGTTCTAGGTAGAATGTGCCACTGGTGAAACTGTGGCATGAAGGAAGAGGGTCACAGAAGAGAAAAGAGCCGGACATGGGGAGGCTGTGAAGTGCTGGTTCTGATGCACTCGGGAACTCACCGGCTGTGCTCACCCGCACACATCAGCTCAACACAGTCAGTGAGTGTGCCACTGCAGCACGACTGCACTCCATCATGTCACAACACAAACATGAGAGGACTGGGGGGGGCATCTCTGGGGATGGGGAGGGTTGGGGTGGACATGATCAAGATTCATTGTTTACATGGATTAAATTGTTGAAAAATACTAAATTGATCCATATCAATAAACTCGGCCTGGTCCAGCTTTACGTTCCTTCCATCATTATCCTACCCCTAAGATCCATTCCTGCACCTTCCCCAGACTTCTGCTTGAATGAATTAGCAAACTCATTAAGCTGTTAGTAGTATAGCATACTACTCAGGACTGCACTTTATCCCTCCCCTTGAGGAGCCTGCTTAGCCTTTATTCTGGTTGAGGTCTAGAGGCAACTGTAGGTGGGCCCTGAGGGACATCAGTGTTGCCTTGCCTTGTCTGGCATTTCCTTCAGAGAAAGTCACTGCTGGTTTAGCAGACATTGAAGGATTAATTTCCTCAGTCAAAGCTGGAAAAGGCAATATTTCAGGGGTTGGGGGTGGAGTATATCTGCTGGGGTGGAGAGACTTCTTCCTCGGGTGAGATAACCTTGAGAGTCTGAGGGTTCAAGTTCTCAGTTCAATAGGGTCTCCTATACATCTCCATTCCAAGATACAGGGTCCCTCTTTTCTAGTTCAATGCCCTTACTTTAACTTCCAGCACCTTCTGAGGCTGGGACTTTAATTTAGTTGTAATTATGCCAACCTTATCATGAGGGTTCAGTGTGATGATTTTCCATAGAGTATCTTGAGCTCTGTGGCTGCTGGTGAGAAGTTCTCTTCCAGGGCACGCTTAGAAACTTCAACATTCCAGTGCTATGACCCTGTCATTCAAGCAGAAGTTGGGGAAGGTGCGAATGGATCTTAGGGGTGAGGATAATGATGGAAGGAACATAAAGCTGGACCATGCAATGGGTTTAATGGGGCCTCAAAGTGCAGGCAGGTGGCAGCAGCATGAATCACTAAAGGTGAGGTGATCACAGTCACAGTATAGAGAGCGTAGACAAAGCCAAGTCCATAATGGCTGAACCATAATGGGCAGCACAGGCAAAGTCATTCTTATCAACTTTGGTACTGGTTAATCAATCATGGTGTTTCCCAGCATGAAATAAGAAGCCGTGGACAGTCAAGCTTAGGCAGTGAGGAAACACTAAAACAGAAAGCTGGTGAAGATGTAATTGAATGAGGGGGTCATGTTCAGCCCCAGCAAGCAGTAGAACTTGCAGCTTCAGCACATGTTCTGGCTTTAGAGTCAAGGATAGAAGAAGGCATTATGGAATCTCCCTCCATGACTAAGGAAAGCCTCTAAAGCATGCATGTGTCAGGGGTGTCCATGCATGGAGGCTAGAGAGATCATTTCACGAAGCTGTGAAGGTGAAGCCTGGATTGCCTGGGGACCCCAAAATGCTGGAGATGACAGAGCTGTGGGATACCTGCCAAAGAGAGCTGCTAAGAGCGGTGAACCAGCCCAAGAGAAGAAGTGTGTTGCAGTTATATAAGCTGAAAGAAGTTGGTGATGTGAAGAGCACTCTGACATCAGACATGGAGTTTAGAGATTGCCCAACTGCTTTTCAGTCTTGCTTTGGTCCAGTATTTCCTCGCTATCTCCTTTCCTCCATTTTGGAACAGCAATGTGTATCTGTGCCATTATATGCTGAAGTATGTGATTTGCTTTTTTATTTTGATTTTATAGGGGATTATGTGGTGGTATTCTAATTGTAGTGAAATGTGATTTTGATTGTATGTTAATAAATAAGTTGCCTGGGGGTCAGAGCTATTAGAGCCATAGCAAGAGCGTGGTGGTGATGGGTGTGTGTGGTAGTGGCGTGGCGGTGGCGGGGCACACGCCTTTAATCCCAGCACTTGGTAGAAGAGCTAGGTAGATCTCTGTGTGTTCAGGGATACAGCCAGCATTGGAATATGCCTTTAAGACCTGGGGGGCTGTACATACAGACAGTGACAGGCAGTCATGTGTTTGGGTTTACAACCAATGAGAAGGCAGAACAAAAGACTATGAAAAGACATACACACAGGAAATAGCTCTTTTCGAGAGCTAGGACCACAGGAGGAAGGGTGAGATTTTAGCTCTGAGCTCTGACTTCTGGCTTTCTCTTTTACATTTGGTTCTGTGTTTCTTTTTTTTTTTTTTTTGATTTTTCGAGCAGGGTTTCTCTGTGTAGCTTTGCGCCTTTCCTGGAACTCACTTGGTAGCCCAGGCTGGCCTCGAACTCACAGAGATCCACCTGGCTCTGCCTCCCGAGTGCTGGGATTAAAGGGGTGCGCCACCACCGCCCGGTTGTGTTTCTTACTTAATAAGACGGTTGGTTACATCTACAGGATTACAGTTAAGAGATTGCATGAGTCTCAGAAGAGACTTTGGACTTTCATAGACTATACAGACTTTTAAAGTTGGACTTAATGAATTTCTGTATTGTGATATGTCTACAAGCCTATGGGGGCCAGGGAGAGGAATGTAGTGGTTTGAAATAAAATAGTCCCCACAGGGAGTGGATTAGGAGGTATGATCTTGCTGGAGTACGTGTGGCTTTGTTGGAAGAAGTATGTCACTGAGGGTGGCTTTGAGGTCTCATAACCAGGCCAAATATCACTCACTTTCTTCCTGCTGCCTGCCGATCCAGATGTAGAACTCTCAGCTCCTTCTCCAGCACCGTATCTGACTGCATGCTACCATGCTTCCACCATGATGATAATGGACTAAACCTCTGAACCTGTGAGGCTGCCCCAATTAAATGTTTTCCTTTGTAAGAGTTGTCATGGTCATGGTGTCTCTTCACAGCATTGAAACCCTAAAACAGAAGTCTACTGCATGTTTGTTTGGTCTGTATAAGCAGAAAAAATCCTCAAACAAATGAATGTTAGATCTGATCATTGAAAAAGGGAATCTGGCCGGGCGGTGGTGGCGCACGCCTTTAATCCCAGCATCAGAGGCAGAGGCAGGCGGATCTCTGTGAGTTCGAGGCCAGCCTGGGCTACCAAGTGAGCTCCAGGAAAGGCGCAAAACTACGCAGAGAAACCCCGTCTCGAAAAACCAAAAAAAAAAAAAAAAAAAAAAAAGAAAGAAAGAAAAAGGGAATCTCAGTCCATGAACCAATTTCCAGATGAGCCGGTTTTGCAGACCCAAAATGAATGAAGGACAACCAGTTCCCGCGGGAGGACTTTTGATAAAACACCTAAGAGTTTTACTGTTAGGATCTACACTGGGAAAAAAAAATAAAACAATCAGACTTTTCCGGTGTCTACTGTATACTGGTTCTGAATTAACACTGATTCTGGGAAACCCCAAGAAACACTGTGGTCCTCCATTTAAAGTAGGAGCTTATGGAGATCAGGGAATTAATGGAGTTTTGGCTAAAGTCTGTCTCACAGAACTCATCCTATGGTTATTAAAGCAGTCACAAAATGTATAATTGGGATCGATACACTTAGAAGCTGTTGTCAGAATTCTCACATTGGCTCCCTGTCCTGTGGAATGAGGGCTATTATGATTGGAAAGGCTACATGAAACATCCGAGTTGTCTCTGCCTGGGAAAATAGTGAATCAAAAAGAGGATCACAACCGGATGGTGGTGGCGCACACCTTTAATCCCAACACTTGAGAGGCAGAGGCAGGTGGATCTCTGTGAGTTCGAGGCCAGCATGGCTACAGAGTGAGTTCCAGGAAAGGTTCCAAAGCTACATAGAGAAACCCTGTCTCAAAAACAAAACAAACAAAACAAAAAACAGTATCACATCCTGGAGGAATTGCAGAAATCAGTGCCACTGTCAAGGACTTGAAGATGCAGGCAGGCATTGTGGTTCCACCACATCTCCCTGTAACTCTCCTATCTGGCCAGTGTAGAAGACGGATGGATTGTGGAGAATGACAATTGACTATGAAAAACTCATCAAGTTGTGACTTCAATTGCAACTGCGGTACCAGATGTGGTGTCCTTACTAAAGCAATTTAACACATCTCCTAGTACATGACATGCAGCTACTGATCTAGCAAATGCCTTTTTCTTGTACCTGTCTATAAGGACCAACAAGAAGCAATTTGCTTTCAGTTGGCAAGGCCAGCAGTATACATTTACAGTTTTACTTTATTAGGATATATTAACTTTGCAGCCTTGTGTCATTTCATTTGAAGGGATCTCTTCAACAAAATATCACATCGGTTCACTATATTGATGACACTATGCGGACTGGACCATGTGAGCAAGAGGTTTAGACTTCTTGTTAACACATGCACATCAGATAAGAAAATCCAACCAAAATTTCAAGGGCCTACTTACTACCTGAGTGAAATTCTTAGGAGTTCAGTGGTATGGGGCATGCAGAGATATTTCTTCTAAGGTGAAGGACAAGGTATTGCATCTGGCCCCTCCCACCACCAAGAAATAAACACAATGTTTAGTGGGCCCATTAGAATTCTGGAGACAGCACATTCCCTACTTGGGTGTGTTATAACCGGCCCATATACTAAGTGACTCAGAAAGCTGCTAGCTTTGTGTGGGATGTGGAACAGGAGGAGGCTCTTCAGCAGGTCCAGGCTGCTGCACAGGCTGCTCTACCACTTGGACCAAATGATCCAGCAGACCCAATGGTACTTGGGGTGTCAGTGACAGATAGGGATGCTGGTTGGAGCCTTTGGCAGGTCCCTATAGCTGAATCACAGAGAAACCTTTGAGATTTTGAGCAAGGCTTCTATCATCATCCGCAGACAATTATTCTCCCTCTGAAAGATAGTTCTTCGCGCCTGCTATTGTGCCTAAGTGGAAACTGAAAGTTTTATAATGGGCCACCAGGTTACCACGTGACCTGAGCTGCCCATCATGACCTGGGTATTATCTGACCTATCAAGCTATAAAAATGGAATTGGTATATACATGATCGGTCCCAGGCAGGTTCTGAAGACACAAGCAAGTTACTTGACAAAGTTGCCCCAAATGTCTATGGTTTACTACGCCCATTATAAATGCCATCTGCTTCCAAGCATGCACCTGCAGCCTCATGGGGTGTGCCCTATGATTAGTTGACTGAGGAAGAGAAGACTAGGGCATGGTTTACTGACGGTTCTGTACATCATGAAGGCACCAGGCACCACCCAGAAGTTGACAGCTGCAGCATTACAGCCCTTTCTGAGACAACCCTGAAAGACACAAATCTTCACTATGGGCACAACTCATGGCAATTCAGGCAGTACACATGGTCATACATTTTGTTTGGAAGAAGAAATGGCCAGATGTGTGACTGTTCACTGATTCATGGGTTTTAGCCAACATTCTGGCTGGATGATCAGGGGCTTGGAAAGAGTGATTGGGAAACTGGTGAGAAAAGACATCTGGGAAGATGTGGAGAGATCTCTCCAAATGGACAAAGAATGTGAAGATATTTGTTTCCCAGGTAAATGCTCATCAGAAGGTGACTTCTACAGTGGAGGAGTTCTTTTTTTTTTTTTTTTCTTTTTCAGTGGAGGAGTTCAATAATCAAGTAGGTAAGATGACCCATTCTGTAGACAGTCTTTTCCCCCAGCCTTCCTGTCACTGGCCCACAAAGTGGTCATAGTGGTAGAGGTGGTGGTTATGCATGGGCCCAACAACATGGATATCCACTCACCAAGGCTGACCTGGCTACAGTGCCAGATCGGCCAACAGCAGAGACCAACACTGAGCCCTAGATACGGCACCATTCCCTGGAGTGACCAGCTAAGCAACCTGGTGGCGGGTTGACTACACTGGCCACTTCCTCTGTGGAAAGGACAAAGCATTGTAATAAGCTTCAGGAGATACTTATTCTGGTTATGGATTTCCCTTTCCCACACTTAATGCTTCAGCCAAAACCACCATCTGTGGACTGATAGAATGTCTGATCCACCAACATGGTATTCCACACAGTATTGCTTCTGACCAAAGAACTCACTTCACGCCAGAGACATGCAACAGTAAGCCAACAATCAAGGAATCCACTGGTCTCACCACTAGTCTTCACCATCCTGAAGCCTCTGGCCTGACAGGAAGCTGGAAGGACCTTTTAAAGACGTAACTACAGCACCAATTAGGTGGCAGCACCCTGGAGAGTTGGGGCAGGCTCTCCTTAAGGCACTATATGCTTTGAATCAGCATCCAATATATGGTACAGTTTCTCCCCTAGCCAAGATCCACAGGTCCAGGAATCAAGGGGTGGAAGAGGAAATGGTTCCACTCACTATCTCCCTTAGGTGATAGTGAGGAACATTTTTTGCTTCCTGTTCCTGCAACCTTAAGTTCTGCTGGCCTAGAAGTTTAGGTTCTAGATGGAGAAGCTCTCCTGTCAGGAGACACAGCAACATTCCACTGGGTTGGAAGCTGACTTCCCCTGGCCACTGTGGGCTTCTGATGCCCTTAAGCCAACAGACTAGGAAAGACACACCAATATTAAGAGGGGTGACTGATCCAGATTACCAAGGGGAAATTGGATTGCTTCTCCCAGTGGAGGAGGACAGATTATGTCTGCAGTGCAGGAGATCCTTTAGGGTCTCTTGGTGCCACCAAGTCCTGTGATTAAAGTCAATGGGAAATGACAACAGCCTGATCCAGGAAGGATGACAAAGGGCACAGACCCTTCAGGAAGGAAGGTGTGGTTTCCTCCAGGAAAAGTCAAGACCTGCTGAGGATGGAGGAAGTGCAGAATGGGTAGTGGAGGAAGGTAGTTAGAAATACCAGCTAAGGCCACGTGATCATTTGCAGAGACAAATTAAAACTTACACGAATATTTCTGTTATTTTGTTAAGTATGTGTTTGTACAGATACTTGTGGTTTTCCCCTCAATTTATCAAGTCAAGAAAATATCAGTAGTTATATTTAAGTTTTGAGATATTAAAAGAGTATCTCTCAAGGGACATTGCCATCTATTCTAAAATTTATAATGCCTTTGCAGTTATAAGAAGAACAGTTATGTTAGAAATAATTATGACTTGGTTATGGTTTTCATTTGGAAATTTAGTGTAACATAAAAGATACGAATGTGTGTCAAGTAGAGCTAAGGAAAATTTCAGAAAATTACATTGGTAATACAGAAAACTGGTACCTGAGAAGACATATGAAGTCCAATTACATTTTGTAAACAAGAGGAAGCCACTGCAATACACATTTTTCCTCCTCAGGGGAATCTAATAATTAACTTAGGTTTTCTCCAACACCTGTTACATTGTTGCAAGCATATTTTAATAAAGGCCTGAAGTCAATAATATAATCCACTTTCACAAATTAGATAAGTAATTTACTTAAATATATTACCAAACATTATACTTCCTAAGTTTATACAAGCTCCTACACTGAAATTAGGAAAGGTGATAGCACCTGCCAGCATCTACTAGCACCTTCATGTTTCCCAGAGGTGGTGCAGTACTGAGGATAAAGGACAACGCTGTAGAGCTGCTTCTCCTTCCACATTTGTACGGTTTAGGGACCACACTCGGTCATCAAGCTTTCCTTGCAAACACCTTCCCTCACTAAGCTGTCAAGCCTAGCCCCTTCTCTATTGTTTAAAACTCCACTGATTTGGGTAGTTAACCGTACACTTTTTGTACCATCACAGCTTTGTTTCTTCTATCCTAAAAAAGAAATTCTTTGACTTTTAGTAGGTGTCCTAAATTAAGTATAGTACCTTTTCATCTTCAAGTTCTGAGCAAATTACCTCATTAGCAATTCCATGAAGTCACCTCACCCTCAAAGGTCTTAATCAGTACTCAATCCTTTTTAGAAAACAGCTTAGAAATAAACCAGGCAGTGAAATACATCTCAAAGCTCTACTTTTTTCAACTCACATTTGTATCACTTGCTATAAACTTGATATGATATTCACCAGAGGAAATTAAAGCAAATTATAAAATAATGCATGGTACTTTGAAACACTTGGTGATCAGCATCTTTCTTTTCCTTTCCTTTAAGACAGGGTCTTGCTATAGCCCAGTTTGGCTTGGAATTCAAGGTCCTCTCTTCCCTAGGGGGTGTGCAGCTCTCTCATCCAGCTCCACTTCGGTTTCTTTAAAGTATATGCTAAACCACTAAATTACCAAAAAAAAAAAATCTAAAACTGAATTAAAGTAGAATTAAGGTAAATATACTTCCCACCCTAGGAGAGGGAGACTGATAATCCAAATTTCCTCAAATATAATCTCACTCTCTTTCCTCTGTAATTCTAGTTTTTAAAAAAAGGGGAGGAGGGTTACTTCAAATTCGGCATTGGATTCTGAAATTTCTACGTTTTCGACTCGTTTTAACGATTTTTTTCCAAAGGCGGCAGACCAGTTCTTAACCTGCAGTTAGCTGTTGAGGCTCCAAAAAACTCAAATGGTGTACAAACTTCACGTGCATTTTCGAGGGAGAGCCATGGCCATCTTCAGAATCTCAAGGAAATTTTTTAATGTCATTAATTATATTATTATTATAGTCATTAGTATTATAGTCAGCTGGAGTGACAAAACTGTGTATGTGTGTCGGTGGGTGCATCTGAACTATACAATCACCGCTAAGTGTCTAAATAAAATACATCCTTTCATCCAGTGACCCAGATCCTGACACTGGCCTCCCAACCCGAATGTCTTCTGGTTTAGAATGAGGGAAAGCAGCTCCATTTCCCCCACCCTCAGAATTCAATCTCTGACCGACCCTCCGCATCGGGTCAGGTTCCGAGCCTGAGAAGGGCAGGAGCTCGCGTACCTGGGCGCTGGTTCGATTAAGGTGGTAGTATCCAGGTAGTGGATCTTGTAGAACTCCAGCAAGGCCGGCAAATGATCAAACTCCTGGTCCCCGATCTTAAAGCGGCGGTTGGGCAGGGAGTTGATGATGTAGTGCGAGACACGCGAGTTCTCGGACACGGACAGTACATAGTCCCCGGGGCAGGTAGAGGAGTCCCGGACTAGGAACATGCCATGGCGCTGGCCCTGGAGACGGGTCTGCGCCTCCTGGCGAGACACTGGCCCCATGTACCAGGCAGAGCGGTCTGCAGAATCAAACCTGGCGGACGACATGGTGCTGGGTCCGGGGATGGGCGGCGTCTGCTGCTCTCGCCTGCTCGCGAAGCCTTGACCCGCTGTCGGCTTTGGGGCCGAGGAAGGGCCTCTCGGAACACCTCGAGGCGCAGTCAGAGGGCCGGGTCAGGACCTTCCTCCCGGCTCCGGGCCCCGCAGCATCCTCCGCCACCGCCCGCCTGCACCGGGCCGGGAACACGGGGCCAAGCCCGGGGGTCGAGGTGGGCGAAGCCGAGCGGTGCCGGAGGCCGCCTCGGGCTTCCCAGCGGCCCCGCGCCCAGGGGTGGCTCCGGTGACTTCGGTCCTGGAACCCGCCGGCTCCGCAGCCTCGCGAGCCCGCCCCGGCCGTCCCACGAAGCCGCCTTCCCCAGCAAGAGTCGCGCCTCCCGGGCCGATCCACCCAGCCCGCTCCCAACAGCCACAGCAACAAAATGGCGGACGCGGGAGAAGCCGCCGGGCCCCTCCCCCTGGGCCCGGCGCCCGCGCTCTGCGCACGCGCGGAGCCGGGCGCGGCCCCCACCCCGGGGCCCGCCCCTGGACGTCTCCGGGCGCAGCCAATCCGGCGTGCGCTCGCGGGGGTCCGGCCGGGAGCCGCTCGTGCGGGCTCCCGCGTTCCGGGAGGAGGCCGGGGAGGCCGGGGAGGCGGTGGGCCGGGCCCTTCCTGGGCCGCAGAGCGGCCGTCAGGCCCCTGCCGCTGTTGTCGGGACGCCCGCCGCCGCCGCCGGGACGCCCGCCCTTGGCAAGAACACAGCTGGAGCCCGGAGGGAACGGCGTTTTGAAAACCCGTTCCTGGGAACAAAGCGTAACGCGCTGGCCGAAGGTCTGGCCGGGGAGGCGTGGCCCTCAGGTGACTGCGAGCCCGAGGGCCCTGATCAGTCATCACAGGGTGAGGGGACCATCCAATAGGTTACTGAAGAACGCCTGCCCTAGGTGATCCGACCTGGCGCACGTGGAATGGTGGTGAAGATCCGCCTTAGGAAGACTACAGTCAGGGGACTACCAGGCCGCCACAGGTTCTGATCCGCAGTACCTGTATCTGTCTTGAAGAAGGTCTTGCCTGCTCTAGCTCGTTGCTCTCCACACTTCATTCCCCGCCGTTCCACGTTTGCTCAGCTCCAGCCATGCCCTCCCAACATATTTTCTCCCTCCACCCCCACTAGGATCAATATTTTTTCTTTAGTTTGAGAGCGGGGCATTCAAGACAGAGTTTCTCTGTGTAGCCCTGGCTGTTCAGAAACTCACTCTGTAGACCAGGCTGGTCTCGAACTCTCAGAGATCCGCCTCCTGGGATTAAAGGTGTGCGCCACTACTGCCGGGCTAGGATCAAATTTGAATACAACAGGGATACTGTCTTATTCATCTTTATTTTGCCTGCCTTAACACCACGTCTAGTCTTGAATGATCAGACATTTGTTAAATAAATGACTATTGTAAAAAATCACCAACACACTGATGCTGGGTTATTTATCATAACATTTTCAAATTGGATGAACAGAAAGGCATGTCCCAAGCAGGGGGTGGTAGCACACCAGTAATCCCAACACTGGGGAAGTGGAGGCAGGAGGACCATGAGTTCAAGGCCAGCTGAGCTGTATAAGAACCGATCTAAAACTGGAAGTTAGAGGAGGGGAGGTCTCAAGTGAGAAAGACAGGAGAAGCAAACCCTACTTAGGTTTCTGTCAGTGACATTCATTCTGGCCATTTGTATTTCCCATGTTCAGCAAATCTTAGATTGTAGGAATAGGTGGTTCCTTCCCGGTGGTAAGTAAGCAAATGTCAAGGTCTTTTGCCTTTTTGTAACTTATCGTAAGCATGTTTTTGCCTTCCCCAAAGATGCTTTCATGGGGCATGGGCAGGAAGATTGCTCGGGGAGTAAGGTCTCCCTGGCCAAGCTTAACCATCTGATTGGATCCCAGGGTCTGAGGATGGAAGGAGAACCAACATAAGAAAGTTGTCCTCGCCGGGCGGTGGTGGCGCACGCCTTTAATCCCAGCACTCGGGAGGCAGAGCCAGGTGGATCTCTGTGAGTTCGAGGCCAGCCTGGGCTACCAAGTGAGTTCCAGGAAAGGCGCAAAGCTACACAGAGAAACCCTGTCTCGAAAAACCAAAAAAAAAAAAAAAAGAAAGTTGTCCTCAAGCTGGGCAGTGTGGCACACGCCTTTAATCCCAGCACTCAGGAGGCAGAGGCAGGCAGATCTCCGTGAGTTTAAGGCCAGCCTGGGCTACAGAGTGAGTTCCAAGACAGCTAGGGCTACACAGAGAAACCCTGTCTCAGAAAAAAAAAAAAATTCAAGAAAGTTGTCCTCTGACTTCTGTGTACGGTGGTGGTACACATGCATACACTTGCACATCATACACAAATACACACAAAAAATCAAAACATGCCAGGACAATGAGGTTTCTCTTTGGATTCCTGAGCACTGAACATGCCCTGTGGCTGCTGCTGAAGCCCAACATGACAGAGACCTAATGGGTCTTTATGAAAAAATCTACCCTTCTGATGCCAATAGAGATTGAGAGCCCAATATGGCCAGCTTTGGCAAGCATTAATGTAAGCCTAGGAACAGTAGCCATGAGATTGGATTCTCTAGAAGAGCTGCCAGCTAAAGTCATGCTGGGATCAAGAAAAACGGGCCTTGGTGGTTCATGTTCCTGGAGTTGTATCCATGCCAGTGGATGTCCACACAATCCAGAAGAGAATTTGACATTTCTCCTGCCGCTGTTGCTGTTATAACAATGGTGCACAACGCTGCTATTGTTTCTGGGATTACCATTTCATAATTGCTTACTACAGCTATCACAGTGGAGACCCTGGCAACAAAAGTAGCTACCACAGTTAGTTAATCTTTCATCCTATTGGGCATGATAAATTTAATTCAGTAGTTATATACATCTCGATTGGCTTTGAAAATTATAAATTTATTAACTCAAGTTCCAGTTGCTTTTGGGATACTATCTTACAAGGACTCCAATGAACAGTATGGCTCGTTAAGGAAGGGGATGGCTCAGTTGCCTTTAGCCTACTGGCTATGGGTGATATAGGACCTCTGTTGGTCTTTTCTGTATCGAACACACAGATTGCAAGCCCAGTACCACTTTGAGATCTTTGGCAGCAATTAACCATGCAGCTCACACACAATTGAGCCTGTATGATAATGAGTATTCAGAGACGGGTAATGCCTGGGGGGCACTCACCAACCTAAGACAGAGTGCCTGTGTGGCCTGGGCAGGCGTCTCCATGACAGGTAAGGTGACCTGCTGACGTCCCACACAACCCAAGTCAGAAGCTCATTTTTTTTTTTTTTTTTTTTTGAGACAGGGTTTCTCTGTGTAGCTTTGCGCCTTTCCTGGATCTCGCTCGGTAGCCCAGGCTGGCCTCGAACTCACAGAGATCCGCCTGGCTCTGCCTCCCGAGTGCTGGGATTAAAGGCGTGTGCCACCACCGCCCGGCCAGAAGCTCATTTTTTAATAAAAGGGGGACCTGCAGGTCCCTGGCCCCCGTTTTGGGTAACTGTTGCCTTGCTTTCGGACCTTGACCTTGATATCCTCCCAATGCTAATTCCTTGCCAGGTTCCACCCTCCTGAATGCTTAAGGGAAGTTCCTTGTCTGTGTATCCTGAATAACGGGTGTTAACAGCTTAGATGCAAGATTGTAAAACATCAATAGCGAACTTCTGCCCTCTGGGGTCCTCCCATTGTGCTGTAAGCCTGTATTTAACCTCCTACCCCCTTCAAGAAATGACACTCGACATTTAAAATAATATATATATATATATACATATATATATATATAATTGAATGAATACTTCGAATGTAATCTATGAATACCACAAATGTGATTAATATCATGAGTGTAAGTAATGAATATCATGAGTGTAATTTAAAAAATAAATAAAAAAAATCAAAACATGCTTTATGTTTATGTTGTTTTAGTATCAGCTGAAATTTGTATAGCTCAGATTTTGAATTTGACCAAGTTTAAATCATGGTTGAAGTTCAAATCAGTTGGGCTACTTAATCTTTCTTTGCCTCCCCCTGAGACTACCAGCATTTATCTCCTAATAAATGTACCAGCCTGCTATGGCAGGCGATATACGCCTTTAACCCCAGCTCTCCAGGGGCAGAGGCTGGAGCATTCAATTGGTCCAAGTTTGTGGCCACCCTGGTCTATATATTGGCTTCCAGACAAGCCAGGGATATATAACAATACCCTATCTCAAAAAGCAGAAAGACAGCAACAAACATTTTACTGTTTAAAACAACCTTGGACTTTTTAATTATAACCTGTTTTTATATTCAGGCTATCTGTGTATTATTTCTCCTGCAGTTGTACATAAAATGTTTTTACATTCCAAAAAAGGACAAATACTATAGAATTGTATTACATGAAATATATAGAATACACAAATTCATAGAAAGATTAGACATTATCTCATGATAGAGAAGAAAGGAATATAGCGCAATGATTTCCTAAGTACAGAATCTCTGTTTTGTGTGATGGAAAACCCCCACAGATGGACAGTAGTATCAGGACATAATATCATGAATGTAATAAATCAATGCAATTAATGTTAATTAATGAATATCATAAATATAATTACTGAATGAATACTGCGAATGTAATCAATGACTACCACAAATGTAAATTAAAATCATGAGTGTAATTAATGAATATCATTAGTGTAATTAAAAGATAATTTTTTTTTAAAGCGGAAAAACACCACCACCACACATACACACACACACACACACACACACACACACACACACACACACAAGAAACAACTATATTCTCAGCTACTCCAGAGGTTGAGCAGGAGGAGAGAGAGTTCAAGGCTAGCCTACAAAACATCATTTTTATTATTTTTTTCTATTATCAGCTTGATACAGTACCAATTCTTATCCTAATAGTGAAATGTTTCACTGAAGCTTGCCCAGTGATTGAGTAAAACCAAAACTTATTATAAGCCACAGTCATCCTAGGGTCCCCCCTGATAGGTAGTCTCTCCCTGGTTCTATGGGTTGCAGTCTGATTGTTCTTTGCTTTAAATCTAGTATCCACTTATGAGTGAGTACATACCATGTTTGTCCTTCTGGAAAACATCATTTTTTTGAGACAGGGTTTCTCATTGGCCTAGAGCTCACCAAGTAGACTATGCTGGCTAAGCAGTGAATTGCAAAGATCCAACTGTCTCTGCTTTCAACACTGAGATCACAAACACATACCACCACCCCTATCTTTTTTTATGTGAGTTTTGAAGACTGGATTCAAGTTCTCAAGCTTACAAAGCAAACATTTTATCCAAAGAGCTGTCACTCCATCCCCTGGTTTGTTTGATTGGTTTTTAAAAAATATTTATTATTTATTCTTTGAAAATTTAATTCATATATATAATAAATTTTGATCATATCCACTACCCACCCCCTCCTTCCACCAATCCTCCCCTCTTGGAATCCCAAAATATTATGTTCCCTTCCCAATTTCATGTCTTTTTTTTTTTTTTTTCTTTTTGAGACAGAGTCTCACTTTGTAGCCCTTGGCTGTCCTGTGTAGCAGGAATCTTAAAAGTACTTATTAATAAAATCAAACCTGAGGCGAGTTTTTGGGGTCCATGCTGGTAGATCAGAGAGACAGAACAAGCCACAGCTATCTCACCTTGCCAATTCCTCAGCTGGTCCTGTTTCCTCAGACTGGAAGCTTCTGTGTCCTCATCCCAATGGCTCTCAGCTGAACTGCAGCTTAAAAGCCTGAATGCTTAACCAGCCAAATACTGAACCAGCCAAATGCTTCTAGTTTCTGGTCCTCACACCTTATATATCTTTCTGCTTTCTACCACCACTCCCTGGGATTAAAGGCTGGCTTTCTGGGATTAAAGGTGTGTGTCACCATGCTTGGCTATTTCCAATGTGGCCTTGAACTCACAGAGATCCAGAGGGATTTCTATCTCTGGAATGCTAGGGTTAAAGGTGTGAGTGCCACCATTTTCTAGCCTTTGTATTTAGTGGCTGTCTGTTCTCTGACCCCAGATAAATTTATTAGAGTATACAATATTTTGGGGAACACAATGCCACCACAGTCCTGGAACTCACAGAGAGAAACCTGCCTCTTCCTCCCGAGTTCTGGGATTAAAAGGGTAGGTCACCACAACCCACTGCTGTGGCTGTTGCTTTTCTTCCTGCTCTTGCCCATTGTCTACAGATGTGGTCTTCAAAGTGTCATGCATACCTTGAAATCCCCGCTGGTACTTACTATTATTTTGTCTTTGTCCTGGTTGGATGGTTCCAATTGTTCTATCTTCTATTCAAGCTCAGCTATGTTCTCCTCCTCTTCATCTTATATTGCTGAGATTTTCCGCAGAGTTTGTTATTTGACTTACTATGTTTTTAGCTTCTATTATTTCAGACTGTTCTTTCTTCAGTATTTCTCAACTCAAACTTAGTCAAAAGGCTAAGAAACAATTTTCTTTGATAATTATTTTTTTAATAACTTGTTATTTTTATTTAATGTGCATTGGTGTTTTGCCTGCATATATGTCTGTGTGAGGTGGCCAGATCTTGGAATACAGACAGTTGTTAGCTACCATGTGGATGCTAGGAATTGAACCTGGAAGAGCAGCCAGCCCTCTTAACCACTGAGTCACCTCTCCAGCCCCCTTCTTTGATTTTTCTGTCTCTGTTGAATTCCTCCTTTATATCAACCACTGCCTTTTTTTTGTTTGTTTGTTTGTTTGTTTTGGTTTTGGTTTTTTGAGAAAGGGTTTCTCTGTGTAGCCCTGACTGCCCTAGAACTAGCTCTGTAAACCAGGCTGGCCTAGAACTCAGAGATCCTGCCTCTACCTCCCGAGTGCTGGGATTAAAGATGCATGCCACCACCTCCCGGCTGATTGCCTTTCTTATTTGGCTCAGCTGTTTGCGTTTTTAGTATGATAATTATTTTATCCTTATTTTAAGTTCTTTCTCTGGGATTTCATTTAATTCACTCTCATTAGATGCCATTACTGTGGGGCTAATAATTCTTGAGGAGTCATGTTGTGTTGGTGTCCTGGTTTCATCTGTTGACGTGATAAAACACCCTCACAAAAGCACTTTGAGGGAGGAAGGACTCATGTGGCCCACAGTTCAGGTTGGACTCTATCACTCTAGGGAATGAAGGCAGGAACTTGAAGCAGCCAGCCAAAGTAACAGACCAGAGCAGAAGAGGGGCTGGAACATGGCTCAGTGGTCGAAAGCACTGGTTTATTTTCCAGGGAAACAGTGTGATTCCCAGCACACTAATGGCTGCTCACAACTCTTTGGAGCTCAAGTCTCGGGAAATCCAATGCCCTCTTCTGGTCTCCAGGGGGACTGCACTCATGTGGTACACATACATGCAGGCAAAATCCCATACACACAAAATCATAAAAATAATGACAACAAAAAAAGCAGAGAAAGAATTAATACATTCATGCCTACTGCTGCTGAGCCCACTCTCTACACTTGTATAGTCCAGAACCAAGACCCAAGGGATGGTGTCATCCATAATTAATATAGTTGAGACAATCCTCCACAGACCAACATGATCTAGACAATCTCTTGTTAAAACTCTTACACCAGATGATGGTGGTACACGCCTTTGATCCTAACACTCAGGAGGCAAAGGCAGGTGGATCTCTTAGTTCAAGGCCAGCCTGGTCTACAAAGCAAGTTCCAGGAAAGCCAGGGCTACACAGTAAAACCATGTCTCAAAAAAAAATTTTTTTTCTTCTGGAACTGAGGACTTGTTATGTAGCTGTTCTCTATGGAGGGAGGAGAGAAGCCAGAGCACACAAGATTTAGTAAGTAAAGGAAACATACAGACTGAGAGAATAAATGAAACTTACAAGGCTTAGGAAGGTCCTGAACTTCCCGAGATTTACAAGCTCTCCCCTCCCTAAAGATGTAGGAGAAGTCAGCATTTGCTAGGGAGAAGGCTCTGGAATCAGG
This sequence comes from Peromyscus leucopus, assembly GCF_004664715.2. Classification (NCBI taxonomy): domain Eukaryota; kingdom Metazoa; phylum Chordata; class Mammalia; order Rodentia; family Cricetidae; genus Peromyscus; species Peromyscus leucopus. The sequence goes on from NC_051073.1 coordinate 79,734,134, forward strand.
GAGGCTGCTAGAATGTGTGCACCGAGCTTCAAAGATGTGGCAGGAGTCCCCTGTGCTGGAGTGTGCTGGAGATCAGCTGCTCTTGCTGGAATTACCTTTGGTCTGTTGTCTGTGACGATTTGAAATGGATAGACATTGGTTTACATCTCCACAGGAAAGGTCACAAAACTTAGTTCATGATTAAGTCCTTGGGCCATCCAAGGTCCTCCCACTCAGTTGCTAGCACCAAGCCTACTTGAAAAGTAGTGATGACTGAGGTCAGAGGCTAACCCTTCAGGTGAGGCAGTCAGACCAGTCTATACCTGCAATGGCAGTGACTCAGGCTCTACAGAGGGTTACTCTTCGGGCAGTGAAGATCCAGCCACCTTCCGCAGCCACGGCAAACCTTGTGGCTGAAACAATATAAACGCCATTTCCGGAGTGGTGTGGGAACAGTGAGAATGCCACTTCTCAGAGCAGCTGTCCGGAAGGCCTGCTGCGGCAGAGGACTATCTAGTCTCCGGAGCTGCTTCTCTGTGATTTTCCGCGCTCTAACTTTCTTAGGATTTTGACTTTATTCTGCGGAGTAATGGAGAAGTGAGAAAGAGGGTCCCAGTCATCCCAGTCTTCACGTCCAGTCATGGCAGTGCCTGCTCAAAGAACTGTATCTTCTCTTTTAATTAATTAATACATTAATTGTTTTCTAGCCCAATTAAAGTTTCCCCTCCCTCCCTCCTCTCCTCCCAGTCTCTCCCCTCAGTCTCCTCTCTTTCCACCCCTCTTCCTTTTCTCTCTAGAAAAGGGCAGGCCTCCATGGATGTCAGCCAGCCATGGCCTATCAAGTTGCAGGTAAACTAGGACCTCCTCTTCTGTTAAGACTGGATGAGGCAACCCAGTAGGAGCAGAGTCCCCCAAAGAGGTAACAGAGTCAGAGACAGCCCCTGTTCCCACTGTGAGGAGTCCCTCAAGAAGATCAGGCTACACAACTGTAACATGTGCAGAGGCCTAGATCGGTCCCTTGCAGGCTCCCTGGTTGACGGCTCAGTCTCTGTGAGCTCCTAAGAGCCCGGGTTAGTTGATTCTGTGGGAGAACTGTATTTTCTTGTTCGCTCCACACCTTTCTTTTCCTTTCTTTTTTCGTGTTATGGATCAAACCCAGAACTTGTTTGTGCTCAGCCCATGCTCTAGCACTGAACTACATCCCCAGTGAAGCGCGAACCTAATTAGTCTTAATAATGTAAACCCAGAGTCAGATGTTAGGGTGAAAGCTGAAAGATCAGAGAAGCAGAGCAACTAGAAACTTCTTACCTCTACAAAATCTCAGACCTAATGGGGCAATCCTGTCTCTACAAATCTTTCAACTGAATTGGTCAAGATTCTGTCTCCACCCACCTTATATTCCTGTCTCCACCTCTCTAGTGCTGGGATTAAAGGCATGTGCCATCACTGCCTGGCTGTGTTTCTCTTTTAGACTGGTTCAATCTCTTGTAGCCCAGGGTAGCCTTGAACTCTCTATCTTCCTGCTTCCTCCTCCCAAGTGCTGGGATTAAAGGTGTGTACCCACACCAGGTGGCGGTGGTGCCAGTGCCTTTAATCCCAGCACTCAGGAGGCAGAGCCAGGCAGATCTCTGTGAGTTCCAGGCCAGCCTGGGCTACAGAGTGAGTTCCAGGACAAGTACCAAAGCTACACAGAGAAACCCTGTCTCCAAAAACCACCACCACCACCACCAAAAAGGGTGTGTACCACCACTGCCTGGCCTCTATGGTTAACTAGTGGCTAGTTCTGCCTTCTGCTCTCCAGGCAAGCTTTATTTATCAGAACACACCAGCCAAACTTTATTTGTCAGAACACAAACACAATATATAACACTCCAGTCCTGCTCCCCACCTCCCTCAGATTCCCTATGTTGTCCTGACTGGCTTCAGAATTTTGATTCTTCTACCTTTGCCTCAGAGTACTGGGACTAGAAATGGACCATCACATCTGGTCCTAAGCATCCCTGCCCCTGCTCTTCCTTAAAACGTATTATTAGGGCTAGATAATTGCTTTTATAAAGGACCTGTGCTCGGGTTCACAGTGCCCACATGGTGGCTCCCAACCATCTGTCCTGATTTCCTGGGGTGCTGGGCATACTCATGGTGGAAATAGATATGCACAGGCAAAACACTCAACACATACACTAAGTAAATACTTTTCAGTTGTTTTATTACTAGTTATAGGCAGCATGCACACCATGGCACACGAGTGGAGGTCAGGAATCTGCTGTGTAAGGTCAGACTTTCATGTGGGCTCTGGGGTTGAACTCAGGTTGCCAGGCTTCCCAGAAAGTGCCGCTACCCACTGTGCCATCCCGATGGTCCTTGTCTCTTTTTAAGAGCAAAAAGAGTATTTTCTTGAGAAATCTTTCTGGGAGATCTTTCTCCATGTGCTTCATTTAGACCAAATGAAAGGTATGTTGCCATCAAGAAAGAAAAATCACTGTGTTAGACTATCAAGCCAGTGTGGACTAAAATTTCCCTCACTCAGTTTCAGGGAAAGCAGCCTTTTCTATGATCCTGAGATAATGATCATTTATGTGCATACACTCCCACAGCTGTACTGAGCATCTTCAGGCAGCTAGGTGCAAAGGTGGAATGTTGGCACTGCCCTGCTCAATTTAGGAATTGAATGAGCACTAAGTGTCGGTCAGTGGTGGCACACACCTTTAATCCCAACACTCAGGAGGCAGAGGCAGAAGGATCTCTGTGAGGCCAGCCTGGGCTACAGAGCAAGTTCCAGGACAGCCAGGGGTACACAGAGAAACCCTGTCTCGGGGGGGGGGGGGGGACGGGGGACAAAATAAAACAAAACAAAACACTAAGAAATCTTCTGGGTATTTTTTGTTGTTATTAATGATACTTTTTAATGCTAGAACTCAAACCCAGCGCTTTGTGCATGCTACAAAAGTGATTAGTACTGAGCTACAACCCCAGCTCAATCTGCTTTGTTGTTACGGTTGAGATGGTAACAGTCTCGCTATGTAACTACAGGCGCTGGCTAGTTTTATGTCAACTTGACATAAGCTAAATTAAGGGGAAGGAACCTCAATTAAGTAAACGCCTTCATAAGATCAGGCTGTAAGCAAGCCTCTAGGGCTTTTCCTTAATTAGTGATTGATGGATGAGGTTATGCTGCCCGTGGCCGGTTGTCCTGAGGTCTGTAAGAAAGCAGTCTGAACAAGCCATGGGGTGGCAAGCCCGTAAGCAGCACCCTCCATGGCCTCTGTATCAACTCCTGCCTCCAGGATCCAGCCCTGCTTGCATTCCTGTCCTGACTTCCTTCAGGGGTGTACTACAGTGTGGAAGTGTAAGTCAAATAAACTCTTTCTTCCTTAAATTGCTTTGGTCATGTTTTTTCATCATGGCCATTGAAACTAACTAAGGCCAAGGTGACCTCAGCTTGCAATCCTGCCTCGACTTCCTCATTGCTGGGACTTTAAGCTTGTGCTCCTACAGCTGACCTAGTTTGCTGATTTTGTTGTTGTTGTTCTTAGAGATGGGTTCTCTGTGTAGTCTAGTTTTCTGATTTTAACTTGGCTCCTCAAATGGCCACCTTAACCAGAAAGAATAAGCTATAATAATAATAATAATAATAATAATAATAATAATAATAATAATATTCTGGCATTCTCTCTCTCACTCTTTCTTTTCATTCATCAAAAGTTCCTGAATGCTGATCTGTGCCAGGTATGATGTTCTGAAACCCTCTCTTCAGAGATTTTACATTCCGGCTTAAATTGCCTGATAGTTGCAGAGAGCACCCTTCTCAATTTAAAATTTCTTGTGATGTTGGTTATCATTTGTAGGAAACTAGCTATGCCTGGGTCTATAAAACTAATAGTTCAAAATCATCCAGAGAGACTGTGACATGCGATGCTGATGTTGACTGGCATCCTTAAATGGAACTCCTGTCATAACCACAATTGGGGCCAGAACTTGGTTTTTTGAGACAGAGTTTCTCTATGTAGTCCTGGCTGTAGACCAGGCTGGCCTCAAACTCAGAGGCACCTTCCTCTGCCTCCCAAGTGCTGGCATTAAAGGAGTGTATCACCACCACCGCCCAGCTGGGGCCAGAACTTTTAAAGTGGCAGAATGACATGGTATTAATATAGGTGTTAGTCCATCTCAGAGGATGGAAACTTTTTTTCCCTTGTTTTTCGAGACAGAGTTTCTCTGTGTAGTTTTGGTGCCTATCCTGGATCTCACTCTGTAGACCAGGCTGGCCTCTAACTCACAGAATGCTGGGATTGAAGGTGTGCACCACCCGCCCTGTGAGGATGGAAACTTTAAGCAAAACAAATGAACAAAACAAAAACAAGACTGGGAATGTGGTTCACTAGGCCAAATGTCTTCCAGGCAGTTCTGGGTTCTGTTCCCAGCACCATGTAAACCAGGTGTGGTGGCATGTGGGGGCGCAAAGGTCTGTTGAACCATAACCCCATAATGTCTGTCCCAGACTCTCCTTCCCTAGACCTTTATCTTTAGCTCTAAGATAATAGAACCCATCCTTAGAGGGATGTACGTGTACTTTATAGCCTGCTGACCTCTATGCTATCTCTGTCAGAGACCACACCAGATCCTAGGCCCTTAAGCTATAGAACCCACCTTCTGGCTCACATGTACTTTGCAAAAGAGTTCTATGTAGTCACACCTTAAGCTTATTGTGCACCTAGACTTGGAATGAATGCTGCCTGGAAAACCCCCTCCCCCGCCCCTCCACCTTTTCTACTGTGGCAATGTGCTGGCAATAAACACCCGGCATCAGACTCTCTAGACTCTTGTTTGATCCAGTTTGAATAAGTCAACCTGAACCAGATTTCATTCTCACCTCTTCATGGTTCATTTTCCTACCTCCTGTGAAACCTGCAGGGACTCAGTGGCAGATGCCTATGATCTCACACTGAGATCCAGGAGAGTTCCTCAGGACCAGGCAGAACGTGGCTTTCTGGAACTAAACTGAGAGAGAAGATTGGAGAGAACCATTATAGATTTGAAAGAAACCTCTCACCCCAAAAGTCTGCATTAACAGCAGCCACCAAGATCAGCTGTGAACCTGGGGACCAAGAGCCTGATGTCTGGGTGGTAGCGTTCGTTTACTTGGGTGTTTATTTATTTATTTTCAGTGCTGAAACTCAACCCCAGGTGTGATGGTTTACATGAGATTGCCCCCAATAGGCTCATGTATTTGAAAACTTGGTCCCCAGTTGGTGATGCTGTTGGGAGAAGTCTAGTAGGTGCAGTCTTGTTGGAGAAGACACATCACTGAGTATACAAAGCCTCACACCGTTCCCAGGGCTCTCTCTGTCTGCTTTGTGCTCTCAATCTAGGAACTGGCTCCCAGCATCGGGCTCCAGCCGCCATGATGCCTGCTGTCTGTCTGTCTGCCGTGCTTCCCCACCGTGATGCCTGCTGTCTGTCTGTCTGCCGTGCTTCCCCACCATGATGCCTGCTGTCTGTCTGTCTGCCGTGCTTCCCCACCATGATGCCTGCTGTCTGTCCGCTGCCGTGCTTCCCCACCGTGATGCCTGCTGTCTGTCTGTCTGCCGTGCTTCCCCACCGTGATGCCTGCTGTCTGTCTGCTGTGCTTCCCCACCGTGATGCCTGCTGTCTGTCCGCTGCCGTGCTTCCCCACCATGATGCCTGCTGTCTGTCTGTCTGCCGTGCTTCCCCGCCATGATGCCCGCTGTCTGTCTGTCTGCCGTGCTTCCCCACCGTGATGCCTGCTGTCTGTCCGCTGCCGTGCTTCCCCGCCATGATGCCTGCTGTCTGTCTGTCTGCCGTGCTTCCCCACCGTGATGCCTGCTGTCTGTCCGCTGCCGTGCTTCCCCGCCATGATGCCTGCTGTCTGTCTGTCTGCCGTGCTTCCCCACCATGATGCCTGCTGTCTGTCTGTCTGCCGTGCTTCCCCACCATGATGCCTGCTGTCTGTCTGCCATGCTTCCCCACCATGATGCCTGCTGTCTGTCTGCCGTGCTTCCCCGCCATGATGCCTGCTGTCTGTCCGCTGCCGTGCTTCCCCACCATGATGAACTCTTATTCCTCTGGAACTATGACAAATGAACTCCTAATTCTACAATTTCATTTATTGCCTTGATCGTGGTGAATTATCACAGCAGTACAGCTGTAGCTCATACACTGGGGCCTTATTCTTGCTGGCCAAGAATACTCTACCAGTGAGGTGAATCCAAGCTATTTTGTTTGTCTTGTTTTTGTTTTTGAGACTGGAAGAACTTAGGGTACCGATGAGCAGAAATCAACAAAGAGTCAGTTTTGCATTCAAATCCTCTGATATGAGTTCCAGTTCTGACACCCGACCTTCTGTCCAAAGGCTCTGGATGTGGACACTTTGTCCTGGGCCCTAGGGTCAGAGTTCACATTCTCAGTGTTCCTCCTGCCTTGAACTGCAGTTATACTGTGGGTCCTTGCCAATGTGCTGCCAAGCAGGTGACCAAGAATCCTATTACTAAAATTATTCTTTCTTTCCCACCCCAAAATTAACATGTTTATTAAATCAGGTTTTAAAAAATGCTCACTCAAGCTAGGTGGTGGTGGCGCATGCCTTTGATCCCAGCACTCAGGAGGCAGAGGCAGCTGGATTTCTGTGAGTTTGAGGCCAGCCTGGTCTACAGAGCGAGTTCCAGGACAGCCAGAGCTACACAGAGAAAACTTACCTTGAAAAAACAAAACAAAACAAAAACCAAAATAGAAACATAAACAAAATATGCTCACTCTAGAAACAAGGGTGTACCAGGTTTTTTCTTTTAGGCTGCCACTCAGCTCCCAAATCATGACACAAGACTTATTAGTTATGAATGCTTGGTCTCAGCTTAGGCTTGTTTCTTGCTAGCTCTTATAACTTAACCTGTTTCCCTTCATCTATGTTTGGCTTCAGGGCTTTTACCTTTCATTCCTTCTGTATGTCTTCCTTTCACTGCTTCTTGTGTCTGGTTGGCTGGCGGCTCTGGCTCTGGGTGTTTCCCTCTCTTCCTCCCTCATTCTCTTCTTTCTTCTCTAGATTTGTCCTCTATGTATTCTCTCTGCCTGCCAGCCCCACCTATCCCTCGCCTGCCCAGCTGTTAGTCATTCTGCTCTTTATTAGACCAATCGGGTGCCTTAGGCAGGCAAGGCAAAACAGCAACACATCTTTATATAACTAAACAAATGCAGCATAAACAAATATAACACATCTTTACATCATTAACAAAGGCAGCAGAGGCTTTTGGGAAGCTGTTCCCCATGCTGGATTGATTACCTCCCCCAGCCTTGATGCAGGGGGAGGAGCTTGGTCCTGCCTCAACTTGATGTGCCATGCTGTGTTCACACCCATGGGAAGCCTGCCCTTTCTGAATGGAGGTGAGGAGTGGATGGGGAGGGGACAGATGGGAGGCAGGGGGAGGGAACAGGAGCAGAGGAGGGAGGGGAATCTGCAGTTGGTATGTAAAATAAATGAAAAAAATTTAATTAAAAAAAACAAAGGCAGCAGAAAAAAATGTAACACACCTTTACACAGTTAAAGTAATATTCCACAGAATAAAAAATGTAGCACACCTTTACACAGTTAAATATTTCACAACAAGGAGGGTGCTGGACAGATGGTTCAGTGGTTAGGAGTGGAGATAGCTCTTGCAGAAGACTTGAGATCAGTTCCCAGGACCCATGTCATGCAGCTTACACCCACCTATAACTCTAGCTCCCAGGGGCATCTGACACCTCCGGCCTCTGCAGGTGCCTGCACTCATGCGCACATACACACCCTCTCACCACGGGCACACAACTAAAACAATAAAATAATAACTTAAAAAGTCAATAACAGTATTAGGAAAGTAAAACTATACCTTTCCATGTATATTTGTGTGTGTTAGCGGAAGCCATGTTTGAGACTCACCTTTGCGTTCCATTATTGTAAAGAAAATATAACGTTATACGTTTCACCACAAATCAGAGGGCTCACCCTGCACCCTTCACACTGTGGGTTGGCCCTTCACATACGCTATGGTTTCCATTACCAAAGACTAAGAAGAAACCTAGCTCTGACTAAAATGTAGTGAAACTGCGGCTGGTAAAATCTATCTCACCACACCAATCACGTATTATCGAAATGGGCACCATATAAGTAGATAAATTTGTGTGTTCAAGCACATTTTTAAAGGGATAATATCGGCCAACTATACCATTTAGCATTTAGCTTGCTACCTAAAAATTTGGTGATGTATAAAATTTTTATCAAATCAGATAAATATTTTAATTCTGTATTGCTTTTCCATCAATAAAAATATTTTTAATTACATTTTAATTTACTTTGTGTGTATGTGCATACGTGAGTGGGGATGTGTATGTGCCACAGAGCTTGTGGAGGTCAAAGAACAATTTGGAAGGGTAGTTTGGTGGTTTAAATGAGAATAGCCCCCTTTTGCTCATATGTTTGAATGCTTGGTCCCTAGTTGGTGGAACTGTTTGGGAAGGATTAGGAGGTGTGGCCTTGTTGGAGGAGGTATTGCTGGGAGTGCCCTTTAAGGTTTCAAAAGTTCATACCATTCCCAGTTAGCTTTCTGCCTCATGCTTATGAACCAAGATGTAAGCTCTTAGATACTGTTCCAGTGCCATGTCTGCCTGCCTGCTACCATGCTCCCTGACATGACGGCTATAGATTTTAGTAGTTTGAATGTAATTGGCCCCCATAAGATCATAGGCAGTGGCACTATTAGGAGGTATGGCCTTGTTAGAGGAAGTGTGTCACTGTGGGGGCGGGCTTTGAGGTTTCCTATGCCAAGGATACTGCCCAGTGTCTCAGTTGACTTCCTGTTGCCTTCTGATCAAGATGTAACCAGCACTATGTCTGACTGCATGTTGCCCTGCTCCCTCCCATGATGATAATGGACTGAATCTCTAATACTGTAAGCAAGCCACCCCAGTTAAATGTTTTCCTTATAACAGTTGCCATGGTCACGGTGTCTCTTCACAGCAATAGAAACCCTAACTAAGACAGAAGTTGGTTCCAGGACTGGGGTATTGCTGTGATAGAGAGATCCATGCTGTGGATCATGTTTTTGTTTGGAGGAATTTGGACTTTGGTACTTTGGGTTAGGAAAGCAATGGAATGCTTTAAGCATTGCTTAGTGAGCCACACCAGTAGGAGCATGGAAGACAGAGGTGCTAAGAGCTATTTGAACTGTCGGGGCCTGGCTCAAGAGATTACAGAGGAGAAGAATTTTACAGAGGATAATAATTTTAGTATTTTGCCTAGAGATCATTCTTGTGATATTTTGGTGAAGAATGTGTCTGCCTTTTGCCCTTGTCTGAAGAATCTGCCTGAGGCTAAAGTGAAGAATTTTGGATTAATTCCATTGACAGAGGAAATCTCAAAGCAACCTAGTAGACTCTGTCATGTCGTTATTAGTGTTAACTCTAATGAAGATTCATAATGAAAAGGAGCAAGCTGAGCAAGGAAAAATATTTGAGGAGAAAAAGAGCCTGGAAAGTGGAATGGAGCTAAGTTCTGTGTTCAAGGAGATAAATGGATTAAGAAATGGAATAAAGGGAGTGGTGACCTCAGGGCGAGATCCCACCCAGCTAAATTTCCAACTTGTGAAAGGAAATTTTAAAAAAGCTTAGAGCTGGGTGTGGTGGTGTACGCTTTCTTTTTTTTTTTTTCCTTTTATTTTATTTTACAATACCATTCAGTTCTACATATCAACCACGGTTCCCCTGTTCTCCTCCCTCCCACCCCCTCCCCTTACCCCCATCCCACCCTCCATTCCCACCTCCTCCAGGACAAGTCCTCCCCCGAGGACTTCGATCAACCTGGTAGACTCAGTCCAGGCATGTCCAGTCCCTTCCTCCCAGACTGAGCCAAGCGTCCCTGCATAAGCTCCAGGTTTCAAACAGCCAACTTATGCAATGAGCACAGGACTCGGTCCCACTGCCTAGTTGCCTCCCAAACAGATCAAGCCAATCAACTGTCTCACCTATTCAGAGGGCCTGATCCAGCTGGGGGCCCCTCAGCCTTTGGTTCATAGTTCATGAGCGCATGCTTTTAATCCCAGCACTCAGAAGGCAGAGGCTGGCAGATCTCTGAGTTTGAGCCCATCCTGGTCTAGAGATCCAGCTTCAGGATAGTCAAGCTTAGGCAGTGAAAAACAGAAAGCTGGTGAAGAAGTAATTGAATTCGGGGGCCATGTTCCAGCCCTAGTAAGCAGTAGAACTTGGCAGCTTTGGCCACATGGTTCTGGCTTTAGAGTTAAAGATAGAAAAAACAGGTTATGGAATTTGCCTAAAGAAAGCTGCTAAGGCCAGGCATGTGTCAGGGGTGTCCCTGAATGGAGACCTAGTTGAGAGGCCAATGTGTGAGGCTGTGAAATTGAAGCCTGGATTGCCTTAGAGATGCCAAGATGTTAGAGATGCCCGAGTCATGGGATACCTGCTGAGGAAAGCTGCTAACAGGGAGTGGAACCAGCCCGAGAGGAAGAAGTGTGTTCCGGACAACAAAGCTGAACGGAGTTGGAGATCCAAAGAGCATTTTGACATGAGAAATGGAGATGCAAAGTTTGGAGTTTGCCCAGCTGGTTTTCTGTCTTGCTTTGGGTCCAGTATTTCTTCACTATGCTCTCTTCCCCACATTTTGGAATGGTAATGTATACCCTGGGCCATTATATGTTGGAAATATGTGATCTGGTTTTTTTTGTTTGTTTGTTTTGTTTTGTTTTTCGAGACAGGGTTTCTCTGTGTAGCTTTGTGCCTTTCCTGGAGCTCACTTGGTAGCCCAGGCTGGCCTCGAACTCACAGAGATTCGCCTGGCTCTGCCTCCCGAGTGCTGGGAATAAAGGCGTGCGCCACCACCGCCCGGCTTGTTTTTGTTTTTTTAAGACATGGTTTCTATGTTTAGTCCTTGCTGTCTTGGAACTCACCATGCTGGCCTTGAACTCAGAGATCTGCCTGCCTCTGCCTCCTGAGTGCTGGGACTAAAGGTGTGTGCCACCACCACCTGGTCATGATCTGTTTTTTTAATTTTGATTTTACAGGGGATTACAGTTAAGAGATTGCATGAATCTCAGAAGAGATTTTGAACTTTTGACTTTAAAACATTGTTGAGACTGTGATAGACTATGGGGACTTTTGAAGTTAGACTAAAATGTATTTTGCATTATGATATTACAAGTTTATGGGGCTAGGGAGTGGACTGTGGTAATTTGATGTAATTGGCCCCATAATCTTATAGAGAATGGCACTATTAGGAGGTGTGGCTTTGTTGGAGTGGATGTGGCCTTGTTAGAGGAAGTGTATCACTGTGGGGGCAGGCTTTGAGGTTTCCTGCCCAGTGTCTCAGTCGACTTCCTGTTGCCTTCTGATCAAGATGTAGCCAGCACTATGTCTGACTGCATGCTGCCTTGATCCTTGCCATGATGACAATAGACTGAACCTCTTAAACAGTAAGACACCCCAACTAAATGCTTTCCTTATAAGAATTGCTATGGTCATGATGTCTCTTCACAGCAATGGAAACCATAACTAAGACATGGACTCTAACCCTTTGAAATTGTAAATCCCAGATGAAGTCTTCTATAAGCTGCTTTGGTATTTCCACAGCAATAGACAAGTAACTAAGAGAAGTAGGTTCTCCACTTCTGTTGTGGAACAATTTCCAATAAGAAAATCATTGTATCTTGGGAGCTGGAGAGATGGCTCAGCAGTTATGAGCATTTGGTGCTCTTGCAGAAGACCTGAATTTGGTTCTCAGCACCCAAGTGGTGGCTCACAATCATCTGTAGCTCCAATTCCAGGGGATCTGATGTCTTCATTGGCCTCCACAGGCACTGCACACATTGGTGCACAGACATACATGCAGGCAAAACATCCATACACACAAAAAATAAAATAAATCTTAAAAATATTGAAAAAAAAATCCCAGTCATTCTTGGAGGGAGACTCTTTTAAGGCTCATGATATCCTAACAGAAGGCGTAACATTACATCCTGCAGCCGGGCGTTGGTGGCGCACGCCTTTAATCCCAGCACTCAGGAGGCAGAGCCAGGCGGATCTCTGTGAGTTCAAGGCCAGCCTGGGCTACCAAGTGAGCTCCAGGAAAGGCGCAAAGCTACACAGAGAAACCCTGTCTCAAAAAACCAAAAAAAAAATTACATCCTGCAGGAAAGCTCATTAAAATTCAGAAAGTAAACAATTTAATAGCACTAGGAAGTTCCTGAAACTGACCAGATTCATTAGGCCCCTCCCTCCCCAAACTTATAAAAACAAGAAGGACTGGCAAGAGACACTCTCAGACAAGCCAAACTGCCTGGAAGGAGCAGAGGCCAGTGGATCTGCCTAGAAGAGGGTCAGAGCAATCGGACCACCTGGAAAGGCTCTCCAACCTGTGGAGTTGCCTGCAAGTTGTGTCGTGAACCCTGACCTATGCTGGGTGGGCTTTTGGTGATTTAGCTCTTTGAGTCATTTCTGCTCCTGTAATAAACTTCTTGGTTTGCCACGTTGGACTTTGGTGGCCTCCTTGCTTTGCTGTTATTGGTCCCTTACTGGGGGAGCAGACATTTATTCGTGTCTTCCTAGCAATATTGTCACACAACAGAACTGAGACAGGAACCAGCAAAAGCAAAGACGAGACTGGGAGGCGACTACGTGCTCCTGCCTAAGGGTAGCCAGACGCCCAACTGGGGGGATCTGGATACGGCTGCTTTCCCCTAAAGGGCATGGGATAGGTTCCTTTGTAAAGGATGGAGCTACCTCTAGGTGGCAAAATGCCCTGTCTCCTACCTTAATGGTTAACCCAGTGGGGCATGTCCAGGACTTGGCTGGGGACCACCCCTAAGAGAAGGGTTCACCTTAAGATAATGTGCTTTTCCTTCCAAGAATGTCTGCCTCCTAGGACAGTCAAATGAATTACCAAGGGGTTCAACTGGGTTTTCCCACCTTTCTGCAGCCTAACTTGGAAGCTGTAACTATTCTTTCAGAAGCTGGCCAGAGCTAAGTATGCTTTTATTTTACATTAAAAAAAAAAACTTTGTATTCTTTTATGCATATGGATGTTCTGGCTGCATGTTTGCCGAGGAGGGTGTCGGATGCCCTGGAGCTGGAGTGACAGGAGGTGGTGGCCTGCTGTGTGGGTGCTGGGAACTGAAACTGGGTCTTCTGAAAGAACAGTCAGTGCTATGAACCATTAAGCTACCTCTGCAGCTTCTTAAATTATTTTATCAATATGACTAAGAACTCCAAAACGGGAACCCCACGACCCTGATAACAATATTTTCCTGCCTTTTAATTCTTTAACTGGCAGGGAAAACCAACAAAACCAGCCTGGTCCCGCACCCCTCACTGGCATCATCTTCTTGCTGTGTCAGCAGCAGCGTCCCCCCGCCCCCCCCAACAACGAGAGCTGAGATGTGTAACCAAGGCTCAGTGTTCTACCTAGAGGGAAGACCTGGGTAGGAAGCCCATGGGCAAATCCCAATGAGGTTGGAGTCCTGTCTGGTAGGGGATGGTATACCTGCTTGGTGAGTGAGGTCTGGCGCATGAGTATAGAGATGCCCTAAAAAAAAGTTAGAGGTTTAAAACAAAATGTTCGGTCTGAGAGAGAAACACATGAGGGATCAGTGTGTTGGCGGAGCGTCTCGGCCTTGCACAGCCACCACTAGGTGTAGTAGAAAGTGTTTTAGGCTGAGGTGGTTACTCACTGGGAATTTGCTCGTGTGAGCATGATACAAGGAAAAGAGTATAATTTAGGTCTGTGCTAAAGAGTCCTTCCCTGGGGGAAAATGAGATAAAAATGATTAAAAAAAAATAACTCTTAGGGGCTAGAGAGATGAGTTAATGGCTAAGATCACTGGCTGCTCTTCCAGAGGACCTGGGTTCTATTCTCAGCACCTGCAGGGCAACTTACAACCATCTGTAACTTTAGCTCCAGGAGCTCTGACAACCACTTCTGGCCTCTGTAGTCATCAGGCATGCCAGTGGTACACAGACATACATGCAGGCAAAACATCCATATACCCAAAATAAATAAATAAATAAATAAATAAATAAATAAATAAATAATAAAATTAAAACATTTTGATTTTAAAAGATCAAACAACAACAAAAGGAACCCTAAAGATAGGAAAAGTGGCATTTGATACCCAGCTCAGGAGGCCAGTTGGAACTCTTCATACAAGAGGTTAAAAAAAAAGTCCATTTATCAAGGATGTTAGCTGGGATGTAGCTTTAGTGGCTTTGGCAAGTCCCAGGGTTCACATGACCTTTGTGAAGTGAGGGGCCTTAGCAGACCTGGATGAGTCAGCCCAGCATGTGAACTGGGTTTGTAAGATGTATAAATAGGAAAAACAAGTAAAAGTTCACCACAGGGGTAAAGAAAATCCAAAGCAGAGAGGTGTGTGGGGCGGGATCCTTCTGCTCTGAGGAAACCAGCCTGCAGAACTGTGAGTGCATTCCTGTGGCGAAAGCTACCTCTTCTGTAGTGCTGTTATGATGCCACCTTCAGATGCAGTAGCTAAGACCACCACATCTTCTCAGTCCTTTCTAAGAGTGTACTGGGGCTTGAACCCAAGACCTTGAGTTACCAACCCTGAGCTATAAGTTTTTTTTGTTGTTGTTGTTTTGAGACAGGTTCTCTCTATGTAGTCCTGGCTGGCCTGGGATTGGCTATATTAAGAGTAGGCTGCCTAAAACTCACAGAGATCTATGAATGCTCAGCCAACAGCTCAGGCTTGTTACTAGCTAAATCTTACATTTTCAATTAACCCCATATTTCTTATCTATGCTTTGCCACGTGGCTCATGGCTTGTAACCTCATTTTCTACACATCCTGCTTCCTCTGCATCTGCTGGTGTTTCCTCTGAAACTCTGCCTCTATTTCTTCCCAGTCCTTAGTTTGATTGTCTGGCTTATACTTCCTGCCTGGCTATGGGCCAATCAGCTTTTTGTTAACAATGAGAGCTACACATTTTACAATGTATGAGATTATTCCACAGCATGACTCTCTTCAGTTCTTTTTTCTTTCTTTCTTTTTTTTTTTTTTTTTTTTTGGTTTTTCAAGACAGGGTTTCTCTGTGTAGCTTTGCGCCTTTCCTGGAACTCTCTTTGGAGACCAGGCTGGCCTCGAACTCACAGAGATCCGCCTGCCTCTGCCTCCCGAGTGCTGGGATTAAAGGCAAGCACCACCACCGCCCGGCCTTTTTTCTTTTTTTAAACAAACTTTTTTTTTTTTTTTTTTTTTTTGGTTTTTCAAGACAGGGTTTCTCTGTGCAGCTTTGTGCCTTTCCTGGATCTTGCTCTGTAAACCAGGCTGGCCTCAAACTCACAAAGATCCACCTGCCTCTGCCTCTCGAGTGCTGGGATTAAAGGCGTGTGCCACCACTGCCCGGCTAACAAACTTTTTTTTTTATTTGAAAGTTTCATACATGCATAATAAATTTTAGTAATTTTTCATTATTATTTCCCCCTCATTACCCTTCCTACTCCCGCTGAAATCCTGTCTTCCCTCAAAGCCCCCACTTTGTGTTCTTTTAGAGTGTGACCCACTGACTTTAATTAGGGCTGCTTGCATGAGCATGGATGGGAGGCTATTTACTGGAACATGGGCAACTGCCCTAGTTTGGTGTCTGTTGCTGTGATAAAAGCACTGGGCAAAGCCAATTTAGGGGATGAGGGAGTTTATTTGACTTACATTTCCATGTCACAGTCCATCATCAAGGGAAGCCATGACAGGAATTGGGAGGCAGGAACCAAAGCAGAGACCCCAGACTGATGCTGCTTACTGGATTGCTTTCATGGCTTGCTCAGCTTACTTTCTTATACCACCCGGGCCAGCTTCACAGGAGTGGCACTGCCCACAGTTGGCTGGGCTCTCCCGCATTAACCATTAATCAAGAAAATGCCCCACAAACGGGTCCAGAGGTCAGTCTGTGCAGGCAAAACCTCAACTGGGCTCTTCTCTTCCCAGCTGATTCTAGTTTTTGTCAAGGTGACAAAAGCCAGCACAACAACTTTTCAGTAGCTACAGCAATGGAGAGGGACACCCTTCCCTAGCCATCAGTGGTCCTTCAGGGAGAGATGAGGTCTCAGGAGCTCTCCCCCTTCCATGATGCAATGAGGGTGAGTCATGTCACATCCAGAAGGTACCTTTCTGCAACACACTTCTCCATCCTCTGGCTCCTCCATCCTTTCCACCTCTTCTGAACGTTCCCTAAGTCTTGAAGAGGGTACTCTAGATGACTACCTGCCTTTTGGGACAGGATGTGCTGGCTATTCTTGGTTGTTAACCTGACTACACTGGGCATACCTGTGAGATTCCTTCCTTCCTTCCTTCCTTCCTTCCTTCCTTCCTTCCTTCCTTCCTTCCTTCCTTCCTTCCTTCCTTCTTTTCTTTTTTCACCTCCTTTTTCATTTTGTTGTTTTGTTTGTTTTTGAG
The DNA here is from genome assembly GCF_004664715.2 of Peromyscus leucopus. Taxonomy (NCBI): domain Eukaryota; kingdom Metazoa; phylum Chordata; class Mammalia; order Rodentia; family Cricetidae; genus Peromyscus; species Peromyscus leucopus. Next base: position 79,750,563 of record NC_051073.1, read on the forward strand.
ACAGGGTTTCTTTGTATAACCCTGGCTATCCTGAAACTCACTCTATAGATCAAGCTGGCCTGATTCAGAGATCTACTTGCCTCTGCCTCCCCAGTGCTGGGGTTGAAAGCTTGGCTTAGATGATCCAAGTAGTATCAAACAGTTACTTTTTAGTTCTTTTTTGTTTTGTTTTTGTTTTTCCAAGACAGAGTTTCTCTCTGTAGACCAAACTGGCCTCAAACTCAGAGATCCGCCTGCCTCTGCCTCCTGAGTGCTGGGATTAAAGGTGTGTGTCACCACTGCCTGGCTAAGATTTGATACTTTTTTTTTTTTTTTTTTTGGGTTTTTCAAGACAGGGTTTCTCTGTGTAGCTTTGTGCCTTTCCTGGGACTCACTTGGTAGTCCAGGCTGGCCTCGAACTCACAGAGATCCGCCTGGCTCTGCCTCCCAAGTGCTGGGATTAAAGGCGTGTGCCACCACCGCCCGGCTAAGATTTGATACTTTTAAGTGGATGGAAAACAAACAACAGTTGATGACATAAAATTCAGATGTTCAATGTTCATAAATGTTTGATTGTTGTAAGGCCCTGGAGGAATGTGAGTGGCCCCACCCCTCCAGACACAGGCAGCCAAGCTCTGCCCTACAGAGAAAAAAGCCCAGGCTCAGGACCCGGAAATCCACCAATCCCCACCCTGGAAATCCACGCCCCACAAGAAACCCTATACAAACCCTGTGTTCTGCTCAGTTCTCTGCTGCTTCTCACCTCAACAGAGGCAGCCACTCTCCTGGATTTTTCCCTCTGTGTGAGGATTGGTGTGTGGAGTGACTTTGTGGTATTCCTTGGCTCCCAATCGCCAGGATACTTTTCCCCAAGGAAACTGTCTTCCCGGGAGCCGTGACACTGACAGTTGGAACACAGGCACTCTCATTTGTGCATTTTCTTTTTTGAGGGGGGGAGGGGTTGTGCTACTAGAGTTGAACTGTACTACAGAGACGATTTGGTCGATGGGCTTGAATCGCTCAGGTTGGTGAGAGCAGGCTCAATGGGTAAGGGCACCTGCCTCCAAGCCTGACCACCTGTTTGATCTCTGGGACCCACATGATGGAGAGAACCAACTCCTGAAAGTTGTCCTTGTCCTCCACCTGTGTTCTGGGACACAAGAACACACACACACACACACACACACACACACACACACACACACACGCACACGCACACAAGCACACACACAGTTGTTTTCTTTTTTAAAGGCCCTGATGGCGTGACCCCTTCCAACCTAGACGCCCCACCCCCAGCCTCCAGAGCCGTGAGCTCTACACATGACCTCATCTGCAGTGTTTAGTGCAGTGAAACCGTGATTCTGGATTCCGTCCTGAGCCACTGCACTAGATGGAGGTGGCAGAATTTACTGAGGCAGACAGCTAGGGAATAAAAAATTCAGGGTTTTTCATTTTTGTTTTGCAAGACAGAGTTTCTCTGTCTGTCTTGGCTGCCCTGGAACTCACTTTGTAGACCAGGCTGGCCTCGAACTCACCAAGATCCTCCTGCCTCTGCTTTTCGAGTGCTGGGACTAAAGTGTTTATCACCATGCCTGGGTACAAATTCAGGTGTTTTTTTTTTTTTAATTATGTGTATGTTTTGCCTGGATGTATGTCTGTGTGCCATGCCTTTCTGCTGCCCGTGGAGGCCAGATGGGTATTAGATCTCCTCAAACTGGAATTATGGATGGTTGTAAACTGCCACATGGGTGCTAGAAATTGAACCTGGGTCCCTTGGAAGAGCAGCCAGTTCTCTTAATGACGCCATCATCTCTCCAGCTCCCAAATTCAGATGCTTGCTGGGCTTTGATCTTCCTGCAGAGGGGTGAGATAACTAACAGACGGACAAGCTCTAATGACCTTAGGCTTCTGACCTATTTTTATCTTTTGGTTGTAGTGGTGTTGGTGATGTAACCCATGGCCTTGTATGTGCTAAACACATGGTTTACCACTTGGCTATCCTCAACTTTGAGGGTTCCTAAATGGGGCCTCAAGGACCAAACACACTAAGATTTACCAAGAACGGTTCCCTCCACCCATGACTTGACAGGAACACTTAGGGCGTAGGTTCAAGGACGATGCTCATCTTCTAAGCTGAAGGGTGGAGGACAGAGCCGATCTGGTGGACAAAGACGCTGCTCAGCTCCTATGGCTTCACCTCTCTTCCTTTTACTGAGACTTGGTCCCATGAAGCTCAGTTTGGCCTTTAACTTGCTGGTAGTTGGAAAACCTTGAATCCTAACTTCCTGCCTCCATTCCTCACATGCTGGGACAACAGGAATGTGCTACTGTGTTCCCTGGTAGTTTGCCACTTTGCTCATAACACAGTTCATTCACTGGAGTTGATGATGCTTAACAACATTAATAAACTTCAAAAAATACCGTACAGCCGGGCATGGGGGCGCAAGTCTTTAATCCCAGCACTCAGGAGACAGAGGCAGGTGGATCTCTCTGAGTTCAAGGCCTGCCTGGTCTACAGAGTGAGTTCCAGGATAGCCAGGGCTACATAGAGAAACACTGTCTCGGGAAGAAAACAACAACAACAAAGAAACAAAAAAACAAACAAAAAATTGTAACGAGGGCTGGGAGAGAGATAGCTCTGGGAGAGGGATAGCTCTGGGAGAGGGATAGCTCGGTTGGTAAAGTCTTTGCAATGAAAGCATGGGAACCAGAACTACCTAATCCACAGATCTTAAGAACCATGTTAGAAAGTGGAGTATGGTGGCATGTGCTTCAAATCCCAGCACGAGGGAAGGAGAAAAAGGCAGCTTGGGGTTGCTGTTGAATTCCAGGCCAGTGAGAGACAAGGTGGGCAACCCCCCCTCCCTCCTCTCCCCCCTCTCTCCCCCTCCCTCCCTCCCTCTCTCTCTCTCCCCCTCCCTCCCTCTCTCTTTCCCTCCCTCCCTCTCTCCCCCTCTCTCTCACACACACACCTGAAGAAAAAGGCTTATTCAGGCAAAGTAGAAAATTTTTACTAAAGTGACACATTATACACTTAAAATTACACATTTATGAGGAGAAAGGGAAATTAAAATGCACTGCTATCTTTTTTTACTTATTACGTGAATGAACTTCAGGCCTCTCCTACTGAATGAGGAAAAACAATTCCTGAGGCCACTCTAGTGCTGCTAAGTTACAAGTCAGTACATGTTAGAAGGGAGGAGAATGCGCTTATTTTAGTCCCTTCTGAAGGCAGTTTGTTTCCGTCTGTCTGCAGACCTCATGTCCAGGATGTGCTCACTGGTCTGCTCTATGACATGGGATTCCCACTCCACTCCCCCGCCACTACCCTTCCCAGGCCAGAGTGCAGGGGTGATCTCTTCCTCTTCCCACCACTAAACCTCAAGCTCATGGCAATCCTCCTGCCTCCTAAGTGCTGTGACTGCAGGTGTCAGCCAGCAGATCTGGTCACAATCATCATGTGGTAAGGACAGTGGACCTTCCTCAGGCTCTTTACTTTCTGCGATGCCAAAACCACCCTGCTTCCTACGGCAGCACTGGCACCAGCAGGTCTCGGCCAGCCCAGGGACCATTTCCGCAGAGCACAGCCCAAGTCTGAAGAACAGAACAAAACGGTTGAGACCCTCTGACGGTTCAGATGCTGAACAACAGAAGGAAGACAGGTTTCACAGTCATGGAGTGAAAGACTGGGAAAGGAGAGAGACTGGCTTCATTAACTTAACAAAACAAAGGAAGGGGCATAAAATGTTCTTATGCTTCAAGTCAGCTGAATCTCTGACACTCGGCTGCCAATGGAAGGCATTCTCAGATGTTAATTTCTCAGGACTGAGGTGTAATGATTAATCCCACAAGGCTATGTCCGATTCTAATAAAAAGCAACAGTTATAGAAAAGTTGAAAACAGATGGGTTGGTCTCTATTGTTTTGAGACAGAGTCTTGGTATACAGTTCTGGCTGTCCTTGAGCTCACAGAGGTCCACCATAGTCAGATCTTCAGATCTAGGGACAGATGGACATTGGCACCCCTTTTTGCCTATGGTGGCTATATTTCCCAGAAGGTTGGGCATTTTGTGACAGGAGTGTGTACAAGTTGCTACAGGAACAGTAATCACGCTGTTACCATTTTCAGTTTCTCTCCCCAGTGGTGGAGATCAACCCACCCCGAGAGAGAAGGGCAGGGACTCGACCACTGAGCCATGCCCACAGCCCCATGCACGCTTTGCTTATGATCTATAGACTCCAGATGCTAAAGAAAGGATCCCAAAATGGCACATGAGCCATGTTTCAAGGCAAAAAGGCACTGGCATTTTAGTTTTTACCTTACCAGTAAAAAACAGTCCCCTTTACCATCTTCAAAATATGTGAATTTGATTTTAAGATAGTCAAGTGCTCTATGGCGTCAATGATTTTATTGGAAGTACCAACACAAGGAAAAATTGTTATAGAATCAACTTTAATTAATGCGTCTAGATGTTTTCTTTTGGAAGAAGAAGGGAATGAACTAGCTAGCTAAAATGGTACCTGGGCTTCTTCTTGGTCAAGTCGTCTCATAGAAGATCAGCATCATTTGGGGATCTTAGTCCTCAAACCAGGTGGGCACTTTGTGGTAACACAGAGAATGGGTGGGGTCCCAGGTGGATGAGGGGACCCCAGGCACCAAATAAACACTGCCTTGGTACTATTCCCCAGGCAGAGGGCTCAGTGGAGAGGTTCCTGTTTGTGTGATACTCCAGGCCCACAAACTCCACAGGGGCCAACTGGTTGGCCTTGAGCCAGTGGAGAAAAGCTGTCCCCAGCAGAAAGTATGAGATGACAGTAAGTAGGTGGGGAAGGAGGGCTCATCCGGTTTCCGCACACTTGCAGGTGTCATGTCCAACAGTCCTGGTCTGAATCCGTCTACTGAAATAAGGAAAAAAAGAGAAGACGGGGAGACAGGGAGGGATGGGGATGGACGGACAGGCGGAGTAATGAAGGCAACACATCCCACTTCTGGATCTCGTGGGTCCTTCTCAGTGTATGTGCAGGCGTGTCAACAATGACTGACATGAACATGTGGGAGGAGTCTTCCTTCTGCCACACACCCAGGGTCCCTTCACATCTGAATTCACAGTAAGGCCTTGGAGTGAGAGACTCAGCAAATGAGGAAGCAGAGGCAGCAGTTACGATCCTGCCCACAGCTTTGCAGACACTGGAAAGAAAAAATTGCCATGTTCTCTTCTCTGTCGGCACTGTAATCGAAGGCTCAAGGTGCTCACAACTGGTCTACCATGTTTACATTACAACTCAGAGACAGCTCACAGATTGTAGCCATGCCGATCTTACCAAAATGTGGAACACACACATTTTTTCCCATTGAAACTAAAATTTCTTAAGACCCACATCTGAACACACACATGTTAATTACATACTGTGTAATCAATAACATTTCTTAGGAGTTTAAAAGAGGCTTTTGAATCTTTTCATCACCACGGAGGAGAATTCCTTTTCAGTTTCTTTATAGTTGCCGAACTTTCTTTTCTGTGCTTTTTATATTGATATCTAACTTGTCCACTTTGGTTGTTAGCCGGTCAAGAATGTCGTCCTGCTCCTCAATTTCCGTCTGCATTCCTAAGGCTATGTCCTTGAGTCGGCCCAATCCCATGGAGAGCTCATCTGTGAGAAGGAAGCGATAGGCAGTCACAGTATCCACAGGTGCTTCCTGCCACTGGATGCTCAGTGGCATCTGGATTCCAGTCCTGTCTAAGAGACTGAGTGCCACAGCTTGTAGCCTATGTTCTCAAAACACACAGCAGTGAAGAGAAATCTACTTACTACCTAGTAATATGCGGTCGATGTAGGAAGAAGCCATTGCGTCTCCTCCAGATGACCACGGTTAATGTTTGTCTGTCTGAGCACAGTCTGGACAGGCAGCTCTGGCCGCCCTGAAACCCACTATGCAATCCAGGGTGGCCTTGAAGCCACAGTGATCTCCCCGCTTCTGCTGCCCGAGGAGAATATAGGGCCACTACCACCTACAGCATGTCCCCTAGTCCTGGAGAATCAAACCCAGGGCCTTCGTGTGCTAGGGAAGCACTCTGACACTGAGTCCCATCCCCAGTCTCCTTGATTTTCATGAGACACAGGATCTCACTGATTTTCCAGGCTGGCCCCGGATTTGCAACCCCCCTAGCCTAGCTGGGATTACAGGTGTCTGCACTAAGCCTGGCAGACTGTACGATTCCTGAGGTCTTTGAGACCTGTGGCCTTGGGTTTCCTGGAAAGCAAACGTTTAGTGGGCGCTCACCCAGGCCGCGTGAAACTTCCTGGGTTGGAGGACACGAGCACGGGAACATGGCTGAAATACATGGCCTGGTGGGACGGGCCTCAGTGGGTGAGAGGATCTGAGTCAGATCCCCACACCCACGTAAGCCGGGTGTGGCTTTCTCCTGGGCGCACTTGAGCCCCAGGGATGCCCAGGTCTGGTCAGGAGTCAAGTAAGCAGTGAGGATGCTGGGCTGACGCAGGAAATGGGGACAGTGGACAGGTTCCTGAGAGTGAGGCCGTGAGACGGGCCTGTGACACTGTGGGCGTGACACTGTGGCCGTGACACTGTGGGCGTGACACTGTGGGCGTGACACTGTGGGCGTGACACTGTGGCCGTGACACTGTGGGTGTGACACTGTGGGTGTGACGCTGTGGGTGTGTCACTGTGGGTGTGACGCCGTGGGTGTGACGCCATGGGTGTGACGCTGTGGGTGTGACGCTGTGGGTGTGACGCTGTGGGTGTGACACTGTGGGCGTGACGCTGTGGGTGTGACGCCGTGGGTGTGACACTGTGGGTGTGACGCCGTGGGTGTGACACTGTGGCGTGTGACACTGTGGCGTGTGACGCTGTGGCGTGTGACACGGCCAGGAAGCCGGGAAGTGGCTGCTGCGGCTCCCACACTTACCCAAGTTGCTGTCAATCTTGTGGTGATAGGCTCGGAGGCTCGCGTTCTTGGGGTAAACCTCAGTCATCTCAGCAGAAGCAGGCCCTCTGGGGATCGGGTCTAGTTCAGAAAGAAACACCAGAGAGACAGTTCACTGGAGGTCACTGCTCCATGAAACTGGCCCATTCTTTCCCGAAGTCCTAGAATCTGTCCCCGGGCCTCTCTTCTACAAGGAAAGAACAGGGGTGGAAGTGGGCCATGTTTACAGGCTGGAGCAGTCAAGTCTGAGCTCCAGCTGGTTCCTCAACATCAGCAGATTGAGGACAAGTCACCAGGTGAGATATGGAAAAAGACATGTATGTAACAACACAACAGGGAACCGCCAATGCAAAGCTACAGACTCACAGGCAAGCTCTGGGAGACAGGTTGTTAAGTTTGATTTTTTTGCTAAGGATTGGAACCAGGGCCTTGTGCCTGCTAGACAAGCACTCTGCTATAGAGATATCCCACGAACCCTTCTACCTCTTAGTTGTGTGTGCGGCAGGCGTGCACATGTGCTTGTGAGACAGGGCCTTGCCATGTTGCACAAGCGACCTCCAACTCTTGTGCTCAAGCTATTCCTGTAAGAGCTAGAACTACAGGTGCATGCTACTTCACCTGGCAGAGCCGGCACAGCCAGGTCTAAAAACCAAAGCTGTTGAGCTATGTGTGCATGCCTGTACTCTGGCACACGGAGCAAGAAGGTCAGATTTTAAAGTCACCCTCTACTAATGGAGTTGGGGACTGGGCTAAACGAGACTCAATCTCAAAAGAAACAAAATAAACACGAGAAACAAAGCAAAGATCAAAACTGTTGCCTGGTGCGGTGTTTGCACAGATGAAAACCGCCTTTAACGCCCCGCCATTGTGTCTTTAGATGCAGGGTCTCTCTCCACTCTGCAGGGCGACGCTGAGGCGGTTTTCCGTGGGCCCTGTACAGTCAGTCTTCTCTCTCTCCCATGGTTTGTGCCTTTCCAGAATAAGCTGTGTCTAGGTCAGTCTGTCCTGACTTCTGACTCTTCCTCCTTCAGGTCCCTCTCTCTCTCTCTGAGACAAAGTCTCCCCATGCTTTCCTAGATGAACCTGGCACTCACTATGTAGCCCAGATCGTACTCAGGGTTTCACCAATCCTGCTACTTCTGTCTCCTGCGGGCTGGGATCACAGGTGTGTCCACCATGCTCGGACACTAGGTTCCCTCTTCTACTTTTATTTGTGGATGTGTGGTGAATATGCATACTTAGGTGTGCAAGTGCCCTCACACAGTCGTGTGGAAGCCAGAGAACAGAGTCTTCCTCTACTGTTCTCCATGGTGGTTTGAATGAAAATGGCCTCCATAGGTTCATGTGGTTGATGGAACCGTTTGAGAAGGATTAGGAGGCGTGGCCTTTTGGAGGAGGTGTGTCATGTCGGGTGGGTTCTGAGGCTTCAAAAGCCTCCCAGCATCCCCAGTGCTCTCTCTGCCTCCTGCTTGTGTTCAAATGTGAGGTCCCAACTCCTCCTGCTGCCATTACAGACGCCGACCCTCTTGAATTGTAAGCCCAACCAAATGCTTTCTTAAGCTGCCCGTGTCTTGGTGCTGTGTCATAGCAACAGAAAAGGTCACAAGGGCATCTACTTTAGTGTCTAAGCTGAGTCTCTCATAAAGCCTGAAACTCCAGCCAGCAGGCCAGCTGCTCGGATTCACCTCTCTGCCCTGCAATGCTCTGAGATGGTCTCATGTATCTAAAGCTGGCCTTGAACTTTCTAGGTAATCAAAGATGGCCTTGAGCGCCTGATCCTCGTGTCTGTATCTCTCATGTATACCAACATGCCTGTTATTACGGTTGGTTTTAATGTCAACTTGCCACAAATTAGAACCACCTGAGTAGGAAGCCTCACCTGAAGAACTGTCCTGACTGCCTTGACTGGTGTGGGCAGACTCTGGGCACCCTCTGGTAGCCCAGATGAAGTTGATCTGCCCTGTTGCTGGGCTGCTGACCTCACTGACAGCAGACAGTTTTCAAGCTTTCATTTGGGACGAGGGACCAGAGGCTCTGCAGGAACTGTCCAGGCTTTTGTCAGCAGACTGGGATTACTGCGGCCCGGGCCTGTGCATCAAGCACTGGTGGTCACGCCCACAAGAGACATCTGGGGCAGGGCTCCTCCCACTGCTGAAGGGGTCTGCCACAGGGACTGAGCGACTCTCAGGTTCTCAGCTCTCAGGTGTGGCCCTGCTGGTACTATTTAAGCTGACTCATTAAATTCTCTCTCTCTCTCTGTCTGTCTCTCTCTCTGTCTCTCTGTCTCTCTCTCTCTCACACACACACACACACACACACACACACACACACACACACACACACACACACTCATCCCTCTAGTTTTGTTCTTCTAGAGAACTCTGACTAAAACACCTAGCATTTTTGTTTGTTTGTTTGTTTTTCTGAGAGTCTGGCTATATAATCTAGAATGACCCCAAACTCAAACCCACAATCCTCCTGCCTTAGCTTCCTGAGTGCTGGGATAATAAGCATGTGCCACCATACCCGGCTTATCTTCCAACTGTGAAAGACCCACATGCTGAAAACGGGCCCAGTGTGATACCCCAGAATAAATGCTCTTATCCCAAGAGGCCAGCTGATTTGCCTCTCTACTTACATACAAACCACGTTCTTCTGTCTTTAACATACTCATGAACCCTGGGTAGAGGAAAACATCTCTAAGGGCCATTTTACTTACAACAAGGATTTTTTTTTTTTTGCTTTTTTTTTTTCTTTGTTGAGGTTGAGTCTCATATATGCCAGGCTGGCCTCAAGCCCACCATACAGCTGAGACTAGACTTCAACCCTGATTGGCCCACCTCTACTTCCCCAACGCTGGGATTATAGATGTGTTCTATCATACCCAGCTTTACAGTTAGCTTTTTTGCTACTACAGTTTCTCAGAGCTACACCAGGAGGGGGTTCATGTTCAATGGGGTACAGGTTCCCACTTCCTTAGTCATACTCCGTGGGGGAGTGAGGTAGGGCGGAACCCCACTGTAACACATACCTCTGGTTCCCTAAGAACACCTTGTGTCCCTGATGTCCCTGATTGCCACACCAACTCCAGTGTCGTCCATGTGACATGAACAATTATGTCAATAATAGTGGATGGGAGATACGTGTCCCAAGGGACTAAGCTCCCTGGAGGTCCCTGGCAGAGTGCCCGTGTTATGCCTCCTTCTCGAAGGAGACGTGCTTCACAGATCATGAGCTCTCTGGGCTATGGGTTCTGTATAACTGCTTTTCTGATAATGTTCTAATTAATCTATGAAGCACAGCCAAAATTAATGAATGCTTGGGTTGTGAACTATGGAGAAAAGGGGAAGCTGGACATGGATCTTAATTAAATATAGCAGAATGAACTATTCCTTAAAGACCTCAAGCCACTAGATAAAGAAAGTATAATAGTTCAGGCACTTCTAGGGAATAAACACTCACCCAATAAGAATCCTTTAGGAATCCCAACTAAAGTGATTTATGGCAGAAAACATTATCTCATAGGAGGCAGATGGTGGGCCCCTCTGTTGAGGAAGTTCAGCATAGAAAACTTAAGGACTACAGCAGAACCCCTTCCCCTTACAGGTGTAAAAGTACAAGAGTCCATATTCCAGCAGGTAAAAAGGTTTTATATTAGAAGAGAAATATGGTAAAGAACTGAAGAAAAACTTAGGGACGATCTGCAGCATTCAAATTGGCTAAGTGGGCCATGAGAACCAGAAAAGTAAAAATGAATAATAAACTAGTGAGCGGCTGAGATAAAGATGAAGGACACAGCTGCAAGAAGCCTACACAAATCTAGGAACTGTACTAAGTTTAAAAAACAGACTGCTCTTTGGGTCATAAAGCTCTTGTGAGTGAAGGGATATGTCTAGCGCCAATTAATAATTGTGTGCTTGCTGTTTTTTAAAAGATGATATAATTGAATTATTGCCAAGCTCTTGTTGCTCCTTGTATGACTTGATAGTTTTCTTTTCTGTATATAAACTACTGATTTGCAGAAGTAAAATTGCAGCAGATTCAAACCACTTCTGAGTGTGTTGTCTGTCTGTCACTCGCCGAATCCTTGCCTTCCTGACTACCCAAGCTCTGGTCCCCCTACGGTCGTGGTACCCTCGATGGGCCAGTGATAGCATGTGGGATGCAAGGTACTGGGAGTTCAGCACATTGTTTTAGAGAGACGGCTGTGCCTGTACTGGTACTTGAGGGTTCAACCCTGAGACCCTCCCCACACAGATCCAAACCTGAGTTTTCACACACATTGTCACTCACCTTCATCATGCAGCCTTCTGAGGTTTGGGTGGCTGGCTTGGTACTTGCTTTCCTGATCCTTACTTGTATTTATGGCTTCTTTCAATCTTTGGATGAAAAGAAAACATTAAAGGAAAGCATGTATGACAGTGTCACCTCTGTGCCGGTGTGTGCACAGTGGTGTCACTTGTCTTCCAGGACGCCATTGCTGCACATCTCATGCTTCCTTTGCTGACCTCACTGCAACCATCCTGGCAGTAGCGCTGGCCACACAGTGGGTTGACGAAGACCTTACTCAGGACAAGGAGTCCTTGGGCCAGGTGGGTGAAAGCGCATGAACTGACCAAGTGGGTGCCTGTGACAAAGGATCAGCAAATTATGACCTACTATCTATTTTCCCTATTTTTTTTTAAAAAACGTAGTCCAGGCTGGCTTCAACCTCAACATGTAGCTGTTGAAGAACACCTTAAATTCCTGATGTTCCTGCCTCCACCTCTCAAGTGCTGGGATTACACCTCACCTGGCCCCACATTTCTTTTATTGTGATAATATACACATAACATAAAGATCCATCAATTACTTATAGTCATAGCAAAGAATGGCTTTTACATATGAACACTTGCCCTGAATGATAGGTAATGTCAACTTAGAAACTCAAGTCTTTAAAAAACAACAAACAAACTAACCCACCCAGAGTCTCAGGGCTGGAGATGGCTCAGCAGTTCAAAGCACTTGCTTCTCTTCTAGAGGACACAAGCTCAGATCTAAGCACTCACACTGGGAAACTTACAACTCTAGCTCCATGGGATCTGATACTGTTCTGACCTCTGTGGGTATCCACATACACGTGAGAGACACACACAGAGGCGCAAATTCAAAACAAAACAAAACACTTAATCAACACACACACACAGAACAGGGTCTTTGTAAATCTATCGTATGTGCATTGGTGAGTGTGTCAGTGGGATACAGCTACCTTTCCCAGGACTTGACAGTTAACCTAAAAATTTCCTTTTCAGGATCCTCTAAATATGCCTTTGTCCCCAGACAGCAGGAAGCAATTTTAAGAACACAATGCTCACATTCCCAAGAAGTGGGGTGGGTGGTTTTTGGTCATTCAATGGGTTATGGATAATTGTCATTGTTTAGGGTGGTTGGTTACAAGTTATTATTGTTAATGGTCAGGAAAAAGGCTAAACAAAGGAGATCAGACTTATGGTTCTTGTTTGAAAAAAGAAAAAAAAAGAAAAAGAGAATATAAGATAAAAGGTATATTATTGAATCTACTTTGAAAAGAAAAAAAGGATACAGATATAAGATAAAAGGCAGATTACTGAATCTACTCTGAAAAAAGAGAGAATATAGATATGATATGATAAAAAAGTAGATTATTAAATCTACTTTTAGAAAGCAACTACTAGTTTTAAATATTTTACATTGGATTGGATTTTTGTGTATTGTATAAAAATTATGTATATTGATACAAATTTGAGATTGATTTTGTTAGAAAACATTGTACATATATTTCTCATCTTGTTCAAGGTATTGTACCTATACAGTTTTGTGGTGGTATTGTGTTCCCCAAAATATTGTGTACTCTAATAAATTTATCTGGGGTCAGAGAACAGACAGCCACTAAATACAAAGGCTAGAAAATGGTGGCACTCACACCTTTAATCCTGGCATTCCAGAGATAGAAATCCCTCTGGATCTCTGTGAGTTCAAGGCCACATTGGAAACAGCCAAGCATGGTGACACGCCTTTAATCCAGAAAGCCAGCCTTTAATCCCAGAGAGTGGTGGTAGAAAGCAGAAAGGTATATAAGGCGTGAGGACCAGAAACTAGAAGCATTTTGGCCTGGTTAAGCTTTCAGGCTATGGAGCAATACAGTTCAGCTGAGATTCATTCTGGATGAGGACTCAGAGGCTTCCAACCTGAGGAAACAGGACCAGCTAAGGAATTGGCAAGGTGAGATAGCTGTGGCTTGTTCTGTCTCTCTGATCTACCAGCATGGACCCCAATAACTCGCCTCGGGTTTGATTTTATTAATAAGAACTTTTAAGATTCCTGCTACACAGTTTATTTAACAATGTAATGCAAATTGCTAGTCCTTGAAAGTTATGATTACCAACTAGTTAGGATATAAGAAATGCGAGTTAATACTCATTACAATCAAACTTGTAGTCATATTAGGTATGTTCTCAAGGTCAAAAAGAAGTATATTTTAGATAGACAGGTCATCTTCAAATACTTCAGAGACCTACAGAATATGGCATTTAAGATGTTTTGATAACAGATTCTTTTTTTTTTAGTGACAATGAGACATGTCTGCTCCTAGCAGCACCAATCTACTTCAGAGAAGATGATGGGCATCAAAGAGACTCCACATGGAGTTTACTTTTTGTGGCAAAAAAATGCCACTGGGCAAGAAAATGCCCTTGTCTTGACTGCTGATAGTATGCTATCTAAAATGGACAAGCAGGACACAAAAGGAAGGACTGCTGATCCTTGCCAAGACAAGGAAGGAAGGCCCTTCAGAAAATCCTGCTTCATAGATGAGTCTGTCAGATATGCTAGGCCTGTAGGCTGAAGATGGATGCCCCAACATTGCAGAGAAATCTTGGGTGACTGTCCAGGCAGCCAGCTGTTTCTGTCATTTCTCACATATTTTGGAAGTCACTTGTTTGCATTTCCTGTTTACTTAAGTTAATATTATTTCCTTTTCAGGTCTCTGAGGGAGTTGAAAATTAGATAGTTATAGTTTTCCTTGTTAAGAAATTCAGAAAAGAAACTCACTAAAGAGGTGAAAAAGTGTATAAGTTTGAAAGACATCAAAAGATAGTTTTTGGTTGGTAATACAAGTTAGAATAGAAAGTGAATTAGGTACAACATTTTGGACTCACCAAGATAGGATAAATAATGGAGTATTTTTCTCTGAATCTGTCAAATGTTAATGGACTGGACATTGTTAATGTGATTCTTGATTTTATATATTGTATGTACTTATTGTATGTAGTTTTTCTTATATTAGTTATAATCTTTTATTATTTTAGACAAAAAAGGGAAAATGTAGTGATATATTGTGTACCCTAATACACTTGCCTGGAGACTGGAGGACAGAGTCAGCCACTAGATTAGACATAGAGGCCAGACAGTTGGTGGCACACACCTTTAATCCTACCAACTGAGGATCCTACCACCAGATGGATCTCTGTGAGTTCAAGGCCACACTGGAAACTGAGCCAGGCAGTGGTGGCACACACCTTTGATCCCAGTATTGGGAAGCACACATGCCTTTAACCCTAGGAAGTGACATGGCTGGGCGAAAGGTATATAAGGTGTGAGGAAATAGGAACTAAAGCAGTTCAAGACTCAGAGGATTTCAGTCAGAGGACTCATGGAGTTGGTGAGGTAAGAGGTGGTGGCTGTGGCTTGTTCTGCTTCTCTGATCTTTCAGCTTTGACCCCAATATCTGGCTCTGTTTTTTGTTTTTTTTTTTTTTTTTTTTTTTTTTTTTTTATTAAAAGACCATCTAAGATTCAAACAACATATCAGATCCTCTGGAACTGGAGTTACAGACAGTTGTGAACTGCGGGTGCTGGGAATTGAACCCAGTCCTCTGGAAGAGCAGTCAGTGCTCTTAACTGCTGAGCCATCTCTCCAGCACCCAAAACAGGATCTTATAAATCCTAGGCTGCCCTTAAAATACTGATACCAAACTACCTATTCTGATTGCAGGCATGCACCACCCAGCTCAGCTAGTATTTCCCCTCCCCCTTCTGTTTCTTTGTTTACTTTTATATTTGTGTGGTTAAAAGCATTTGTTACTCCTTCAGAGGATCTGAGTTTGGTTCCCAGCACCCATATGGTGGCTCACAACCATATCTAATTTTTTGTTGTAGTGGTGGTACATGCTTGTATTCCTGACACTTAGGAGATGGAGGTAGAAGGGTCAGGAATTCAAAGCTGGTCTTGGCTACCTTGTCAGCTTGAGGTGACCTGGGGCTACATGAGACTCTAACTCACACAGCCCACAAAAGAATTTCTTTGGGAGAGTTGGTCACAGAGAGAGAGAGAGAGAGAGAGAGAGAGAGAGAGAGAGAGAGAGAGAGAGAGAGAGAGAGAGAGAGAGAGAACATGAATTTTGGCAGTCCATGCTGGACCCATGCCATCACTGTGGCATGGGTGACTCTTTTACTTCTCCCAAAAGAGGCTAAGTGACCTCAACAACGAGAACAGCTTTGGGAATGAAGGGCAAAAGCTTGCCAAAGGCCTAGAGCTGGCTTTCCAAATTATCTGAAGCCGATCAGGAATTCTTCTGTGGAGAGTTACTAGCTCGGAACAACTACGAGATGGGTGCGGACCACTTGGCAAATGCACTTGGTGCAAATGTCCCGGCGGGCCCTCCGTCACCAGCGCTGCAGGAACTTCTGACTAAGCATCCACTGGTCAGGGAGCTGCAAGTGCTCAGAGACTGGCTGAGGACCACCAAGGGAAGAGAGCAATGCCAGCACAGGCTTATCCTGAGTCTGTCTCTGGAGCCCTGTGAAGTGGAGGCTTAGCCCAGGGCTTCCAGAACGCTAGGCAAGCACTCTGCTGCCGGAGCTACATCCCCAACCCCATATCCACGATTCACTAGTAAAACAGTATTCAAACTGCGTGTGGAGAGTCGAGGCTGTTACCCCAGAATTTGGGAGAAGACAGCAGGAGGATCAGGAGTTCAAAGTCACCTTCAGCTAAATGTGAATTCAAGACCGGCCTTGGTTACATGTTACTTGTTTCCCAAAAAATAAGACAAAACAAGGGCCTGTGAGAGATGGCTCAGCAGGTAAGGATTTGTCACTAAGTGAAACAACTGGAGTCCAATCTTTAGGACCCACATGGAGGAAGACGACAATAAACCCCTGCAAGTGTCCTGCACATGGCTGTGGCTTGCACTCCCCCCAAACACACACAAAATTAAAAAAACAAAACAAAGCCACTTTAAAACAAAATAACACAAGAATGACCTGAGGTATGAATAACGGCCACTGTTTTTAACAAACAGCCAATTCTTTCGTCTTTTTTTAAAGATGGTTTTATGTGCATGAGTGTTTGCCTGCATGCATGTCTGTGCATCACGTCTGTGCCTGGTGCTCAGAGGTCAAGACAAGACACTGAATTCCTGGAACTGTTTTATGGACGGTTGTGAGCCACCACATGGGTGCTGGCAACTGAACCCAGACCCTCTCTCTGCAAGAGCACAGTGCTCTTAATCGCTGAGCCAACCCTCTAGTCCTGCCTTGTCATTGAACATGTGGTGCTGAAGCCTGCCAAGTCCTTACATACGATCACTGTATATCTGCCCAAAATTTTTGAGGTAAACAATCTGTAATTTTAAAGTGGGAATTAATAGACAGATTAGGTTAGATACAGAGAAGAAGAATAAGAAGTTTTTTTATATTACTCATATGTACGATCCATTTTTTTGTGGTGGTGGGGATAGAATCTAGGACTTTACACATTCTAGACAAGTCTTCTACGTGTGTGTGCGCGCGCGCGCGCGCGCGCGTGCGTGTGCGTGTGTGTGTGTGTGATATTGAGTTACATTTATTTATTGTGTGTGTACGTAAATCTAGAGATCAGAGGAAAATCTGTTGAAATTTGTTCTCTCTTTCCACAATGTGGACCCCAGGAATTGAACTCAGGTCATCAGGCTCGGCAGCAAGTGCCTTTACCTAGTGAGCCATCTTACCAGCCCAACCATATATATTTATTTCTTTTCTTTTGTTTTTTAAAACTGGTCTCATGGCTGGTGTTGAAATCTAGGTCTCCCTGCCATAGCTTCCTAAGTTGTTTTGATCACAAGTATGCACCGTCACATCTGGTTTGAACTTGCTATCTACCTGCCTCAGCCTCTTCAACAGCTGAGATTACACATAGGCCCCACTATGTCTGCTTTTTGGGGTGACTTGGTAAAGAAACATTCTGTAAAAGGAGTCACATTTATATTGATGAAACTTTCTAAGACTGGAGTCACAATGACTGGGTAGATTTTATCAACCAGATGAGCACATCGGGGAGGGGAGTGGCTTCTCTTTCAGCATGGCCAAAGGTGAATAGTTCCTTTCCTTGAGTGACCATAGGGCTCCAGGATACCTGGAAGGCACTACAAAGCCTAAGAGCCTTGGCTCCTTCCACACAACCTGTTTCTACTGTTTTCTATGTTCAGACTGCAGACACTACACTCACCTGCTGTTGGGCTGCGGGGTGATGCTGCCATTCTGTTCAGGTGGAGTCTCCACTGGTTTGGATTTGAAGTAGTTGATAAATCCTCCAAACATACTCTTAATGCTGTTGATATGTTTCTGGCTTATCTTCAAATCCTGATCCATCTTGTCCACCATCTTCTCAGTGTGTTCTAGGACTCCTCGCTGCCGGACCAGCTCCTGTAGAAGGCAAGAGGCATCATGCCATTCCCCTCACTTTTAAAACCACAGTACATTCAAGTCTGGGGCTGGGAATGTGGTTCAGCTGGCAGAGTGCTTATCTGGCATGCAAAAAACCCTGTGTTGGATCCTCAGCACTCCATCAACCAGGCACGGTCACACACACCTGTAATCTCACAAATTGGGAGGCAGAGGCAGGAGGATTAACTTAGTATTATATTTGGCTATAGAGTGACTTTGAGGCAAACTTGGGCCAGGTGAGACCCAGTCTCAAAAAAAGTCTCTCCAGGAATGGTAGCCCACACTTTTAATCCCAGCACTCAGGAACTTGGGGAAAAGAGACAGGTGGGCTGGCGTGACTTCTAGGCAGGTCCACGCTTTGTCTGGTTTTCCATGGGGCTGCTGTGGCTTCCATCCTTTTCTAGAGTATTAGTGTACAAAGTAACAGACTTCCTTGTAATATTCCCCACCCCCAGACTTCTAGGTCAGACAAGGCTACATAGAAAGACCTGTTTCAAAAACAAAGTTTCAAATGATTTACTTATTATTCTGGCTGAAGAGTGGGGGTCACACATGAAGGTCAGATGATGACCTGAGAGGTCACTTCTCTCCTTTTACAGTGTAGGTCCTGAGGATGGAACCTACGCTGTCAGGCGTGGCAGCAGGCATCTCCATGAACTGACCCAGCCCACTGGCCCATTCTTCCTGTTTTCACACACCCCTGCAGCCCCGCCCCCTTTCCTCCTCCCACTTACACACCCAACGTTCCAGGACCCTCCCCACCTATTTTAAAGTCCTCCTCCCACAACTTATGGCCTTTCAAGTTTCAAGGACTCTGCCTATACTTGTTCCCACTTACATAGACATGTTTTAGAGTTAGAAACTAGGATTCAAATCCAGCATGGTGGCATACACCTTTAACCTCAGCACTCAGGAGGCAGAGTAGGCAGATCTCTGAGTTTGAGGTCAGCCTGGTCTACAGAGTGTGTTGGCAGAAGTTTCCTGTCCAGATTGCCTGCTCCCAAATAACCGACACAGAGACTTAATATATTACTTATAAATGCTGGGCCAATAGCTCAGGCTTAAATTAAGCCATATTTCTTATCTATGCTTTGCCATGTGGCTCATGGCTTGTTACCTCATTTTCTATACGTTCTGTTTCCTAGGCAGCTGGCTGGCACCTCTGCTGACTCCACCCTTCCTCCTCCCAGAATCCTCTGTGTCTGGCTGTCCCACCTATACTTCCTGCCTGGCTACTGGCCTGTCAACTTTTTATTAACCAATAAGAGTAATACATATTTAAAGTGTACAGAAAGATTATTCCACAGCATTTCTCCCTTTCTGTCTAATTAAAAAAGGTTTTAACTTTAACATAGTGAAACTATATATAAAAAAGTTATTAAGCTGGGCAGTGGTGGTGCACGCCTTTAATCTCAGCACTTGGGAGGCAGAGGTGGGTGGATTTCTGTGAGTTCAAGGCCAGCCTTGTCTACAGAGTGAGTTTTAGGATAGACTCCAAAGGTACACAGAGAAACCCTGTCTCAAAACAAAACAAAACAAAACAAAACAAAAAACAAAACAGTTATTAAGTAGGAATTACAGTTATAACATCCAGTCCATTTGTATTTGACAAATTTAGAGAAAAAACCCAATTATCTATCTTATCTCGGTGAGTTTAAAGTTTTATACCTAATTTACCTTTTATCATAACTAAGGAAAACTATAACTGTCTAGTCTTCAACTCTAGCAAAGTCCCAGGAAGAGTGAAATGTTACCTAATGATAGGGACATCTCGCTGCCTGGACAGTCACCCAAAGTTCCTCTGTAACACTGAGACATCCAACTCTGGCCTACAGGTCTAGCATATCTGACAGACTTTCCCATAAAGCAGGGAATTCTGAAGGACTGTCCTACCCTGTCTTGGCAAAGTTTTGCAGTCACTTTTCTTGCATCCTGCTGGTCCGGTTTGGACAGTATATTGTCAGCAACTGAGGCATGGGCAGTTTCTTTGCTCATATGACTAGCTTTTGCCATAAAGAAAGCAGACTCCATATGGAATTTCTTTGATGCCCATCATCTTCTCTGAAGTAGATCAGTGTTGCCTGGAGCAGATATGTTTCACTGTTATGAAAAGCCTTAGGTTATTTAACATCTTAAATGCAATATTCTGTAGGTCTTGAAGTGTTTAAAGACCATCTATCTAAATATATCTGTGTATGACCTTGAAAACATACCTAACATTACTGTAAGTTTGACTATTTCAAGGTTATAATTGAGGAGTTTGTATTACTTCTAACTTTTTTTTGTTGTTTATTTTGTTTTTGTGGCTTTTTGAGAGAGGGTTTTACTGTGTAGCCCTGACCGTCCACCTCGAACTCACAGAGATCTGCCTGCCTCTGCCACCTGAGTGCTGGGATTAAACTGCCTCCACAGCCTGGCACAACTGTTTTTTGCTGTTCTGGTTCCTCCGTTTATTGAAAGTTCTTTTCTTCTTCCTCTAGGGTGTTAAATAAATGTTTTCTGGTTTGCTGTACTGGACATGATTGATTTCTTCTCAGTTCTCTGTGTGTTCCTTTCATGAAATGTCCTTCTCCCTGTGTTCTTGTGTGTGAAACTGCCTTTCTTCTTCCTCAGTGTATGACACTAGGAATTTTCTGGAGTGTTGACTTAGTTGTCATAAATTGCCTTATCTTGTTCATGTTTTGAAATATTCCTCTATTTTAATAGATAATTTTGTTAGATATTGCATCTTGGTGGATGGTCACTGACTTTCAGGACTCAAATTCTATCATTCCATGTTTCTTGGCCTTTGGGGTTGCTGACAACAGACCCGGCATTCTGAAGTTTCTGCCTCTGGATGGTAGGGATTATCTTGCCGTAGAGAGTATTATTTCTTTGCTTTGTATTTTTGACTGTATCGATCAAGATGACTTTAAACTCACAGAGATCCACCTGCCTCTACCTCCTGAGGCTGGGATCAAAGGAGTGCACCACCATGCTGGGCCTTAATTACTGATCTACTTACAAAGAAGGAATTTTAATTTTGTTTTCTTTCATTTCTATTTGTGCTGGTTAGTTTTTGTTAGGTTGACACAAACATACATATATGTGGGGAGAAGGAATCTTAATTAAGAAACTGCCTTCATAAGACTAGCAAGTCTGTAGGGCATTTTCTTAATTAGTGATTGATGGGGGAGGGGCCAGCCCATTGTGGGTGGTGCCACCCCATGGCAGGTGGTTTTGGAGTGTATAAGAAAGTAGGCTGAGCTAGCCATGGGGAGCAAACTTATTATCAGCTTCCTCCTTGGTCTCTGCATCAATTCCTCCTTCCAGGTTCCCGCCCTGGCTTCCCTCAGTGGTGGACTAGATTCGTCCTCTGGTCTTTCCACCCTTTGTCCCACTGTTTATGTCTTAACTTCAGAATGGAAGTCAGGAAATGTGTTGTGTTGGGGGAGAGGCTTTGCTTTTGTATCCACAGGAAATGAAAAGCTATGGATTCCTTCAAAATTAATAAAGATCAGATTTGACTGGGGGAGACCTCCTAAAAATCTTGGCTACAGACATGAAGAAAGAAACCAAGAAAAACTACATGACAGGTGATGTGGGAACAGCTCTGAGACAGGATAAGACATGATAAATTTTGTTGGCTATAGAGTCCTCATGACTTATTATTACATGTCATCCTTTCATATGGCATGGATGGAGATTTATATTACAGTTTTGTTATGCAGTCCAAACCATCTTAAAAAGCTGACAGATGCCTTTTACCAGCTGAACTATAGAACAAAAATCATCTTTAGCTTATTTGTGAACAATGCACATTTCATACTGTGTAAATACAGATGTGTATGTTACCTTTAAAAGTTTGTGTGTTTTCCGAACAAAAGGACCAGACACCAATGAAAACAAGCAGCCAGGTGATCCAGCCTCACAGAATGCCTCTGTTGCCATTTCTTCAATAATCTGCATCCAGGACAACGTCAAAGCAGCTAGCTGAGAGGGTCCAGCCAGGACTTCAGATAAGTTCTGCACTTTCCCATTACACAGAGACTGGACAACAAATGATACAGCTATCTCTCCCAGGCCTGACTATTATCCCAATTTCTTAGGATCTCCTAAAGATGCTGTCACCTCCAGAAAGCAGAAAGCAATTTTAATAACACAGCACCCCCATTCCCAAGAGGTAGTTTTTGGTTATTCAGTGGGTTATGGATGTCTGTTGTTGTTTAGGGGATTTGGTTACAAGTTGTTATTGCATGGTCAGGGAGAAAACGAAGCAAAGAAGGTTAGATTCAGGGATCTTTTTCTTTTTCTTTGTTCTATCCTTTCTCTCTTATCTAGTGTTGAAGGAAAAATAAGGGGATAAGGGATGAAAAAAGGGAGGGGCTATAGGAATGAGAGTATAAAAGGGTAGATTATTGAATCTACTTTTTTTTTCCGAGACAGGGTTTCACTGTGTAGCTCTCGCTGTCCTGGAACTCACTCTGTAGACCAGGCTGGCCTTGAACTCACAGAGATCCACCTGCCTCTGCCTCCCGAGTGCTGGGATTAAAGGTGTGCGCCACCACTGCCGGCCCCATGTAACTCACTTAAAATGTAATGTGAATTTCTAGTCCTTGAAAGCTATTATAATAAAATGTTTAGGATAATTAAGAAATGCAGGTTAGTAATTAGTCATCTATAACAATCAAACTTGTAGTCATGTTAGGTATGTTTTCAAGGTTAAACAGAGATATATTTTAGATAGATAGGTAGTCTTCAAACACTTCAGAGATCTACAGAATATGGCAATCAAGATGTTTAATAACATAAGGCTTTCATGACTGTGAGGCACCTCTGTTCCTGGCAGCACCAATCTACTTCAAAGAATATGATGGGCATTAGAGAACTCCGTATGGAGTTTGCTTCAAATGTGGCAAAGTTAGTCACTGGGCAAAAAAACTGCCCTTCCCTTGACTGCTGACAGAATGCTGTCCAAACTAAACAACCAGGACACAAAGGAAGTTGACTGCTGAACTTTGCCAAGACAAAGGAGAGACAGTCCTCCAAAATTCCTGCTTCCCAGAAACTCTGTCATATATTCTAGGCCAGTAGGGTAAAGATGAATGCCCCAACATTACAGAGGAACCTTGGGTGACTATCCAGGCAGCCAGCTGTCTGTCATTTCTATAGTTTTAGAAGTTGCTTGCTCTGCATTTCCTGTAATATTTATCTCAAGTAATATTTATCCTTCTCGGGTCTCTGATGGGGTTGAAGACTAGATAGTTTTTTTTAATATAATTATATATATATATATATATATATATATATATATATATATATATATATATATATATAATTATTGGTTTTTCAAGACAGGGTTTCTCTGTGTAGTTTTGGTGTTTGTCTTAGATCTCACTCTGTAGACCAGGCTGGCCTCGAACTCACAAGAGATCTGTCTGGCTCTGCCTCCCGAGTGCTGGGATTAAAGGTGTGTGCCACCACCTCCTGGCTAAATAGTTATAGTTTTCCTTGTTACCAAATTCAGAAAAGAAACTCACAAAAGAGATGGAAAGTTTATAAAAGTTGAGAGACAAAAGTTTAAGTTGTTTACCTAAGAAAATGTTATAAGGTCTAAAAAGATATTGTTATGTTGGTAATACAAGTTATGACAGAAAGTGATATAGGTACAAAACTCCGACTCACCAAGATAGGATAGATACTAGAGTACTTTCTCCAAAGTTGCCAAATGTACTGCACATAGTGAATGCAATTCTTACCTAATAATTGTTCTTATTGTATATCGTTTAAGGAGGAGATGTTGGGATAATCCTTTTGTACACTGTGTGAAGATGTGTCTCTGTTTAACCTCACCTGCCTAAGGCACCTTCTGATTGGTTTAATAAAGAGTTTAATGGCCAATAGCTATGCAGGAGAGGATAGATGAGACTTCTGGGGAGAGATAGGAACTCTGGGAAAGAATCTGAGTTGGGAGACTTGCCAGCCAGACTCAGAGGAAGTCAGACATATGGTACTGAGGAGAGGTAATGAGCCATGTGGCAGAACGTAGATTAATATAAATGGGTTAGTTTAAGTTTTTTTTTTTTTTTTTTTTTTTTTGGTTTTTCGAGACAGGGTTTCTCTGTGTAGCTTTGCGCCTTTTCCTGGAACTCACTTGGTAGTCCAGGCTGGCCTCGAACCCACAGAGATCCGCCTGCCTCTGCCTCCCAAGTGCTGGAATTAAAGGCGTGCGCGACCACTGCCCGGCCTGGGTTAGTTTAAGTTTTAAGAGCTAGTTGGGAAAAGCCTAAGCTAAGGCTAAGCTTTTATAATTAATAAAAGTCTCTGTGTCATTATTAGAGAGCTAGCCACACAAAGAAAGACTTGCTATACAGATACTTACAATTACAATTCATAATAGTTGCAAAATTACAGTTATGAAGTAGCAACGCAAACAATTTTATGGTTGGGTAACCACAGCATGAGGAACTGTATTAAAGGGTCGTGGCATTAGGAAGGCTGAAACCACTAGTTTAGAGTGTAGAACGGTAAACAAAATGTACTGCCTTTTCTATCAAAGGGTTAAATAAGGCAAAAACAACATGTGAAACACTGTAAAGAAACCATCTGGTAAAAATTTAAGTTCCACCCCAGCCAGCACTTCCTGAAATGAAAATGTGCTCAAGGTTGCAGCCTGTTCTCAGGAGTTGTACTTTGCTCATTAGGTACACCATGTTGAGTAAGTTGGCCACTGCTTTCTTCTTCCTCCTCCCAGATTTCTCCTCTATTATCCTCTCTGCCTGTCAGCCCCACCTATTTCTCTCGCCTGCCTCACTATTGGCTGTTCAGTTCTTTATTAGACCATCAGGTGTTTTAGACAGGCACAGTAACACAGCTTCACAGAGTTAAACAAATGCAACATAAACAAAAGTAACACACCTTAAAATAATACTCTACAACATTTCCCCCCTTATTTTCTAAACAAAAATGAAAGGTTTTTACTTAAACATAGTAAGACTATATACAATAAGAACAATTATCAAGTAAAGATTACATTCACAATGTACTGAATTCCAATTCATTTGCGTCTGACAAATATAAAGAACTCGATTACCTCCTAACTGTGGTTGACACCTTTATCCTCAGGAAAGGTTGAGAAGGCCAATGGACTCATCCAACAAGAGCTTTCTCAGGCACTATAAAAATTCAAGCACCATGTTGGTAGGCCAAAATGTTGTTGCATTTTCTTTTACTCTTTTGGCAGTCCCCCCAAGAGCAAAAACAAACAACAACAGAGATCCACCTGCCTCTGCTGGGACTTAAGGCATGTACCATTATTCCCAGCTTTGGGATTTTTGTTGTTTTTTCGAGACAGGGTTTCTTCTCAGTGTAACAGCCTTAGCTGTCCTGGAACTCACAGAGATCCATCTGCCTCTGCCTCCTGAGTGTTGGGATTAAAGGCGTGCGCCACCACCACTGAACAGCTTAGGAATTTTTAACTGAAAAGGAAAACGTTTTGGACTGTGTCAAACAAACTTGCAAGAGCTCGTTTTCAGAGAGAAAGGACCTGATAATTTATCTTCAGAGTCTTCATAGACTGTTGTGGAACAAGCTAGAGCTATGAATTTGGATAAATATGATTTCTGTAGCACCCGGGTATTTTTCCTATTGTCCTTCCTCTTCCTTTTCTTTTCTTTCTTTAATATTAGTACTATTTTGCATGCTGCAGCTCAGACTCCGTCCTTACATACAGTGCTCAACCCTGAGCTACATCCACAGTTCTGGAGGATTGTACAGGGCAACAGATGGCGCTGGGGGTAACATGGGCAAAGCTCTGGTGGGCTGGAGGCCATGGTTACTCTAGCATCCAGGTCTTCCTGTCACGGCAGGATTCCTCACAGCCACTTCTCCTGTCCACTTAGAACGCGGCAGGGGAGACAAAGAGCATGGCATCTCCCATCTCCCCATTGCCCTTACCCGATTCCAGACCACCCCACGCTCTCCTACAGGTTTGAGCCCTTTTGAGATCCTTTACAGAAGGCCCTTCCTCCTCAATCACCACCTCCCAGCCCAAACTCTCCCATGGTCCAGGTGATTCCCCTACCTCTCTCTTCTGAGGTCCCTTTTCCCGTTCATACTGTGATCCTCACCAACCCCTCAGCTGCCAAGCTCTTGGGACATCCATGCTGGACATCTCTCCAGACTCAAGTGGGCATCTATTCAGGATACATGGTCTGTCCAGCAGCTGGGACCCTCTACCCTCCGGTTTTCCAAGATGTCCCACTAAAGGGCCTATCTGCTCTTCTGCTCTGTACAATTGTCTACAGTACAACTAGGGCAGATGTTAATGATCTGTCTTTTTCCTAGAAACTTGCCTGTCCCCGGGACTGCAGGGAGCTCGCATGTCACATGTCACAGTGACAGAGTCTCAGCTGCAGAGGAACCCAGACATCTGACGCAGATGTTACACCGGGAACACAGGGAAATATGTAAAGATGGCTTCTCCTCTGAGAGGCAGAAGGTCAAAGGAGGGAGGGCTGCTTTGGCTTCTGGAAGTTTCCATGTATCAGAACCTGTGCTCCCTGGCGAACATGAGACCAGCCAAGCAAAGAGCTTCTTTGGTTAGACTCCTCCCTAAAAGGGATAGGAAATGACTGACCTAACATGCTCTGACCGAGGACCGCCCATAGAGGAAGGGGTGTGGTCAGGCCCGAGGTAGGTGAACTGGAGGTGCTCCCTCAGTGTTCCCTGTGAGGAGGGACTGGCCAAGACTCCATACTCCAGCTATGCTGAAGACAGAACTCAAATACTCCGAATTTGGAGTGTACTCCCATAGCTCAGAAGTGGACTGTGTTGACTTTTTCTATCTGCCTCTGTGAGAATGAGGCCAACACAGGCCCAGGGTGGCTGGGAGGTGGGGGGTGTGAACTCCTGGATAAGGAATGTGGCTCAGCTGGTAAGGACGCTTGCCTAGCACACACGATGTTGGGGTCTCAACCTCCAGCACTCTGTAAACTGGGGTGGTGGGACATGCCTGTAATCCCAGCTCTTGGGATGAGAAAGCAGAGAATCAGGAGTCCAGGGTCATTGCTGTAGAATAATCCTCTTGTACACTGTAAAGATTTGTCACTTGAATTGGTTTAATAAAATGATGATTGGCTGGTAGCTGGGTAGGAAGTTAGGCAGGAAAGCCAAACTGAGAATGATGGGAAGAAGGAGGGAGGAGTCAGGAGTCTCCAGCCAGACGCAGAGGAAGCAAGATGAGAATGTCGTTTTGAGAAAAGGTATCAAGCCATGTGGCTAAACATAGATAAGAAATATGGGTTAATTTAAGTGTAAGAGCTAGTTAATAATAAGCCTGAGCTACTGGCTGAACATAAGTATAATTTATAAGTAATATTAAGCCTCGGAGTCAATTATTTAAGAAGTGGCTGCCAGGTATTTGGGAACAGGCAGGGGAGAAACTTCTGCCTACAGGTCATCCTCAGGTACATAGAGTGAGAGGTCAGCCTGAGCTCCATGAGACCCAGTCTCAAAAACAACGAACAAGGAAGCACAAGATGCCTTCCATGTGAAGAATGGACAGGCCAAGAGACTATGAGAGATCACAGGTGACCCCAACTGCTTTCAGCCCCAGGAGTTTTCTAAATTTAAACAGCAAAAAGAAGAGAGGGGATATGCTTGGGTTGCCAAGCAACCACAAAGTTCCTCCATTCCTCTTTCCTGTGATTGATTCCTGAGAGCAAGAACAAGCCAAAGTCAGTGAGACAAAGACCATGCAAGAGCACAGACTGCCTGAAGTGAGGTGACAGCCACCTAGACAGGTTATGTTCCAGGGCACTGTGAGGTTTCAGGGGATCAGAGGTTCTTGCTGGCCGAGCATGGAAAGGTCTGTGGGACTTTCTCCAAGATACTTAAGAGAACTCACTCTCTGCCAAGGGTTCTTCCAGTGCTAGTGATCTATGGGGACTAGAAAAGCCTGAACTCCGCCCTGAGGGTGCATATAACCCCTGCAGGGTAAGAACATGTTCAGTCTGGCCCTCTACCTTGCTAACCACACCGTGGTGCTGAGAACTGAGGAAGGCGAGCACATCCTTGCTTCATTGAGCTCAGTTACCTGGGAAAAACAATAAAAAGGTCATCACACACACACACACACACACACACACACACACGCTTATTTTTTTGTCGCAGTGAACCAAGCCCCAGGAAGGATTCTTGGCCTGGTTTAAGGGTTGTATCAGAGTCCCAAGGGTGGGGTGGAATAAATGCTGAAGAAAGCAGCTAGTCTAGGCAGCTGCAGTAACTGAGGGGAAGTGGAACTGTGTGGTGAGCGCACACGAGTGTGGGTGGGACCCATCAAGACCCGATGCTGAGGCCCCCCCTCCCCCAGGACAGCAGTAACCACTGGGTCACACCACAACCTACAGCTAGGGCGTCCTGTAACATCAGGTAGGCCTCGTAATGAGTTTGAAATTAAATTTAGCTATTAACTGATAAGTACATGAATGTCAATCTGTGGTCAGTGCACTGAACCCGGGCAATGTAAAATTCTATTTCAGAAAGGAAAAAAGAAAAAGAAAAAGAAAAAGAAACTTTTCCTCATCATTTTTCTCCTCTACCAAGGTAATAAACACTCACACTAACAAATTCTAGCTGGTATGGCTGAGCAAACGTGAAACTTGCTGGGTTCTGTATGAGCCAGAGATTTCCTCGGCATGGAGTGGATTCAGAAACACAAATTGGTTATTAGGTTACATTTAAAAAAAAAATTGCCAGGTGGTGATGGCGCACGCCTTTAATCCCAGCACTCAGGAGGCAGAGGCAGGCAGGCCTCTGTGAGTTTGAGGCCAGCCTGGTCTACAAGAGTGAGTTCAAAGATAGCCAGGACTGTTTCACAGAGAAACCCTGTCTCAAAAAAAACCCTGAATCAATAAATCACTGAGGACTGGAGAGGAATTGATCTAGTAGCTGTCTTTCTGTCCTTATCAGCCTTTGCTGATAAATAGGCTTCAATGGCGTCACCATGACCGACTGCAGAGGAGCAGGTCTGGTTAGGAAGCCCTCACAAGGAATGACTGCTCCCCTAGCTTTCTAGAAAACAAGAACACACCTATGGCAACGGATTTACTCTAACTGGGGAAAACCTTTAGCTTGTCTTGCCACTCTGCTCCGGGCTAAGAGGGATGCTGTCTGTCTGTCTCTCCACCTCTCTGAATCGAATGCCCAGTGTGGCTTCAGTCCCAGGCACTGGAAAGACTTAAAGATGAGCAGGCCTCTGAGAAGCATGTGCCAGTCAAGGCGGCTGAGCACATCATGTGTCAGCCTCACCAAACAGCAGTCCTTTTCCACCGGTGCCGGCAGTGTCCACCAACAGCAGGTTTGTTGTGGCGCTCTGCCGAACTGAGATGCCAGGCTCCAAAAAAGAAGATCACTGTGGAATGCTATACTGCTACAGGAGAGGCAGCGTGTCCCGGGAGGGTGAGCAGCTTTGACAATGTCCATGCAGGAAGCAGTATTATAACGTCCACTATTAGGAGGATGGCTCATCCACAGAAGTCATCTATTTAGTGGAATACAATATGGCCATTAGCCTGCCTCCCCCTCCCCCCCAAAAATCCTCACTGCATTTAACTATGTATGAAATAACCTTCATTACTTCTAAATAATATACAGGGTGTTATATAAAGAACACCTCACTTTAGAGTTAGAAAGAGTGAAGATGCTGGGTGTGGTGGAACATACCTTGAATCCTGCACTCCCAGGAACAAAGTCAGGTGCATCTCTAAGACGGAGCCAGCCTGCTCTACCTAAGTTCCAGGACAGTCAGGATTACATAATACTATTGAGAAAGGTTCTCTTTGGTGCTGGAGACCTCGGCAGGTCAGAGTGCTTCCAGCTCTTCCAGAGGACCTACCTGTTCACAGCGAGCACTTGGAGCATGTCTATGATCTCAGCACTATGGAGGCTGAGGCAGGAGGATCTTGAGTTCAAGGTCAGTCTGGGCTACACTAGGAGAGCTTATCTCAAAACAAAGTGACCTGTTCACCAAGGCCCCAAGGCCCCCAACTGATGTGGACTGGAACATTAAGCATCCAGTACACAGATTAAGAATCATATTCACAACTTCTTAGAGGCAGACGATACATCAGCATCCAGGGAGCCCACAGCAGGGATGGGTGGAGAGCAGGTGAAACAGTAGCTATGATGGTATGAGGAGGTAATTAATACCCCCAGATCTGCCCACGTCCCTGTGGTCAGAGGAGGAAGGCTGGGAGAGGAAGACAACGTTTTGTTTCAACTATATTACTTTTCAAAACTGCAAAACGCTTAAGATTATTTTTAGCTGATGTATCAGTAATTTCTTAATTTTCTTCTGCCCAAACAACTGTTTTATTAGCAGATTTAGGGGACAACCTGGCATCTTGGAATAATCCTTATTCCATGATTGTGCATCCTGCAATCCCAGCACTAGAGAGAGTGAGGCAGAGGATTCTAAGTCCCAGGCCAGCCTGGGCTTCATAGGCAGACTGCCCACCAAACCAAACCTCCCCCCAGAAAAGGTCTTAAGAGATTTCAGAAGACCAGCTCAGTTCCCACTGGGTGACTTACAACTATTGACTCCAGCTCCAAGGGATCCCCTGGTGCCCTCTTCTGGCTTCAGGAAACACCTCCACACGTGAGCATACACACAGACACTTATATTAAAGAAAGACAAAGCAAAATTCCTAATTCCTGAAATTTTCTTTTTCTTCTTTTCTGTTTTCTTTCTTTCTTTTTTTTTTTTTTTGTTGTTGTTTTTTCGAGACAAGGTTTCTCTGTTTTGGTGCCTGTCCTGGATCTCGCTCTGAAGACCAGGCTAGCCTCTAACTCTGGGATCAAAGGCGTGCGCCCTGCCACCCCCGGCAGTTCCTGAAATTTTCTATGGGCGGAAAGAGCCGACGGGAACAACAGCTTGTCACATCAACACATTATCTCTAATAAGGGGCTAGATACAATTCAAGATCTGGCTTCCTGAGCAGGAGTCGTCCAGGCAAAGGGACTCAAACATTCCCATTAGTAAGGTGAAAAGTGGTCAAGGATGTGAGAAGAACGCAAGGCTTCCCTTGCTCTAGAGCTTCAGGCATGACCTGGCACCCGGGCATACACAGTCTACGTTTTAACTGGGTCACTAGAGGGGAACAGCCGAAGACTTCTACCCAAGAAGTCACATACAAACGAAACAGACACTATACAGGCCCGCATTTGGGCCGTTTTACTCAGTTCTGACCCTCAGACAGAACGTAATTTGTTTGAAGTTTACCTTTTAACTAGACACGTAGGCAGGAGAGCGGGGGAGGAATCAACCGTGCAGAATAATAGGTAAACACCCTCTTAGAAAAATCCCCAAAGACCGTCAACAAAACATTCCCTTCTCACGTTTTCTAAGGCAAGGGCTGGCCAGCAGTTCAGCTCAGTTCTGCCCCAGGCTCACCTCGCAAGAGGCGACTCCGACCTTCTCCGATTCATACATGAGGGACAAGGACCTGCTGGTGCTGGCGGCCGTGGCCTCGGCCCTGCGCAGCACCTCCTGTCGCAGGTACTGCTGACGGTCCATGGGCGCGTCGGGCCCGTCCGGAGGGTCGCGGGCGTCCTTCCACGGCGGCGACCGGGTGTCCTCGTCCTCCACGTCGTCGTCGAAAGGATTGTAGCTTTTGGGGTAGCCGGACATGGTGCCTGCGACGGCCTGGACCTGGGAAGCAGGACGGGCGACCGGGCCAGGAGTCGGTAGCCCAGGGCCGGCGGGCGGACTCACCGGGGGCCGCCGCGAGCGCAGCTTCCGCCAGTCCTGCGCCGGCAGCCCCGCCTCCGGAGCCAACCACCGCAGCGAGCGGCGGAGGGGAGCTGGCCGGGCGCCGCCGGGTGCAGCCGACCCGGCGGTCACGTGGCCGGGAAGCCGGGTGCCTCTGCGCCTGCGCGCTGAGGTCCGGCGGTGGCAGGCCCGGAGTTGCGAACGCAGCCGCCTGCGCCGGGGCGCGCGCTGTGATGGCGGCTGCTGGGGCCCGGGGAGGCGGCGGCGGCGGCGGCGGCGGCTCGGGGTCCGGCTCTGGCTCCAGCACCTCCCGAGGCTTTTATTTCAACACAGTGCTTTCACTGGCCCGTTCCCTGGCTGTGCAGAGACCTGCGTCCCTGGAGAAGGTAACGCCGCGGACTGTCAGGAGGAGGTGGTGGAGCGGCGGGACGCTGCTGGGGTCTGAGAAGGCCACCTGCGACCAGAGGGGGCTCCTTCGGAGAGCGGGCAGCGAGGCGGGGAGAGGGGTCTGGTGGAGACGGGAGCCCAGCGGTCGGCAGCGCGGAGGGAGGTCCGGGGCCGGTGGGACTGGGAGGCTGGTGAGCTGTGGGCGGGCGGACTGCGGCGGTGACATCCGCGGCGGAGGCTGGGGCTGGACCGTGAGCGCCTGCGAGGCGTGGCGAGATGAGCCAGGGACCAGGGTCCAGCCTGGGCCTTCGGTCCTGAATTTCCCACTTTTCATTCCGTGACCTTGGAGAGGTGTCTTTCTCTTAAAATGGGATTGTCCTCCCTCCGCCGCGCCCCGCTTTTTGCCCTCCTCATCGGATTGTGGGGGAGGACAGAGAGAGAGCACTGTGTCTGAACGTGTTTTCTGATCTGCACATAGACTGCATATTTAAGAGATGGTAGCATCAGACTGCATCAAAAGGTGGTGTGTTTCGAGAAGGTGCAGTGGCAGGAATGGGCAGTGAACTGTTAGTGGGCTGAGAACTAAATTCAGGATTGCTTCAGCAGAGAAAGATGTGTCAGAAGACATACCAACTCTGCTTGGAGCTGGGATGGGGTGTGTGAAGGATATAACCCCAGGATTAAGGAGGCCAACCAGCTTCTGTCACAACACCAAAGGATGGTGGGAAGAAGACAGATTTTAGTCAGACCTGAATTTCGTCCTTTACAGTTACTTGCTGTGTAGTCTTTAGGAAAAAAGCTCCAGTGCTCATAGCCTATTTGATTATCCAAAACAAACGAAGATTTAATGAGCTCACATAGGAAGCGTTTTGCTCAGGGCTAGGCACTGAATGGATTAACGATAAAAGCCAGCTTCTTTTCTCCCAGGAATGTGTGAAGAGAGGTTAGCACTGAAGGGGGGAGGGGGGTTGTCCATCCAACTTTCCGAAAAAT
This sequence comes from Peromyscus leucopus, assembly GCF_004664715.2. NCBI lineage: Eukaryota > Metazoa > Chordata > Mammalia > Rodentia > Cricetidae > Peromyscus > Peromyscus leucopus. The sequence continues at coordinate 79,783,339 of NC_051073.1, forward strand.
GAAAGAGAATATTTCCTGGTCAGGATAAGAGCCAGGGTGACCTACACAGGTGCCTGCTGGTGGGAGATGCTGAAAGGCAGAGTGAACTGGTCTTTGACCTTGTACGTTCTCAAACTTGATTTTTATCACTTACCTGCAAGGTGAACAGGTTCTGGAAGATCTAATGCCAACCTGACTTCTGGCCAAAGAGAGAGTATAAACTGGACATGGTGGCATGCACCTGCAGTCCATGCTACTCAGAAACAGCCCAGTGTCGGGACAGATGGCTGAGTGGTAGCTGCTCTTTTAGAAGACAAGAGTTGGGTTCTCATTACCCATGTCTGTCAGTTTACAACTGCTCATAACTCCAGCTTCAGGGGATTAGAAAAGCCCTCTTCTGGCCTCCAAGTGCACTTGCATGCAAACACACACACACACACACACACACACACAAATAAATAACACAAATAAGATCTTTAAGTGAGAAAAAAATTAGATGCTTTAGGAATTCTGGTACAACATATCAAGATCCTGACTCAAAAGGAAAAAGGTGTATGTGTAAGTGTAAGAATATGAGTTTGAGTGGTACATATTAATAAATTTTTATCCCTTATTACTTGCTTTTTAAAAACTATTTTATTTTTATTTTATGTGTATGAGTGTTTGCCTGCATATATGTTCTGTACACCATGTATGTGCCTGCTACTTACAGAGGTCCAAAGAGGGCATTCCTTTAGAACTGGAATCATGTGGACTACCACATGAGTGCAGGGAACCAAACAGGAGTCCTCTGGAAGAGTATCCAGTGCTTGGAACAGCTGAGCCATCTGTTCAAACCCTCGCTTTATTTTCTTTTTAGTTATGTGCTATTGTGGGCATGTGGAGGCCACTGGACACCTTGCAGGAGTCAGTTCTCTCCCTCCACCATGTGGGTGCTGGAGATGGACAGGTCGTCAGGCTTGACTGCATGGGTCTTTATGAACTGAAACTCCCCTCCCTGCCTTGCCCCCTTTGTGGAGGATCTCACCAAGCTCTGGCTTTCATGGAACTCCTGAAGGATACCAAGCAGAGCTCCACTTGCTTCTGCTTCCCAAGTGCTGGAGTTGACAATGTGTGCCATTACATAAGTATGATTGACAGGTCAATCCACATGCTGGTTCTCTCTTGTAAAATCCCGAAACCCAAAATGCAGAACAATAATTGGGTGTTAGGAAGGTCAATAAAAAGACATGAATAAAAAGCAGCTTAAGAAGGGCTGGAGAGATGGCTTAGCAGTTAAGAGCACTGGCTGCTGTTCTGGAGGACCCTGGTTTAAGTTCCAGCACCCACATGATGCTCACAACTGTCTGTAACTCCAGTTCCAGGGGTTCTGATATCCTCTTCTGTTCTCCATGGGTACTGCATGCTTATGGTACACAGATCTACACAAAGGAAAACACTAATGCATTAATGAAATAAAAATAAATAAACCTTAACCCTCCCCCCAAAAAAATCATGTTTACATTTGTTTAGAGAAGTAGAGAGGGAAGAAGGAAGTCAGAACTTGTGGGAGCTGGTTCCCTTCACCATGTGGGTTCTGGGCTCAGGTTGTCAGGCATGGTGGCAAGAGTCTCTACCCACATGTTAATCCTGCCAGCCTGAACTGGGTCATTTCTTAACGTTATCTTGTTTAATATGTGTGAGTATTTCACCTGCATATACATCTATGCACCACTTGGATGGTGGAGGCCAGAAGGTGGCGTCAGAACCCTTAGGGCTAGAGTTTTAGGTGCTTATGAGCCACTATATGGGTGCTGGTAATCACACCCAGGTCTTCTGGAAGAGCAGTTCCCCCCTTAATGACTGAACCATCTCGCCAGTTCCTAAACTGGGTGATTCTTAGGATGTCCTTCATCTTTAACAGCAATAGCTTTCTTTCTCATTCCGCAAACTGAAGAGTGTGCACTTCGAGCTCAATCTGTTTCCTATTCATTAGTTCATCAGTCACAGAAACATGGAAGGTAGGTAAGATGGTGGACACAGACACACTCGATAAACGTAAAAACAAACAAATAACATTTAAAAGAACATTATGGGAGCTCTGGATATAGGTCAGTGGTAGAGTGTGTGTGTTTGGCAGAACGCTTGCTTATCATGAACAAGGCCCTGGCTTTGATTGCCGGTAACCAAATCAATACAAAACAAGACTTTCAAATTAATTGTAACCTTGTTAGTTTTGTTTCTTGTCATAATTGCTTGAGTTGTATAATTTAAAGGTAATTTAAAGTCCATAAAACTACTTGTTTTGGAAAGCACTTAGAAACACTTAGCAATCACTTCTGTGCACAAGAGTTAACAGAGCAGATCCAAAGCTTCTGCCTGTGCAGGGTTTGCTTGTGAGACTGGCCCATGGCAGGCATCTGAGAATTTGGCATTTGAACTGTCCCCTCTATTTCCTATTTGGTGAGTGTGATCCATTATGCCTTAACTCTGTGTATGGTATATGATCTCTCACACACACATTGTTTAAGTGTTTGTTCTTTTTTTTTAATTAATTAATTTATGTATTATCTATACAAGAAGAGGGTGCCAGATCTCATTACAGATGGTTGTGAGCCACCACGTGGTTGCTGGGAATTGAACTCAGGACCTCTGGAAGAGCAGTCGGTATACTCTTAACCTCTGAGCCATCTCTCCAGCCCCAAGTGTTTGTTCTTTTTAAAGACTTATTTCTATTTAATGTGTATAAATGTTTTATCTGCCTGTATATATGTGCAGCACGTGTGCCTGCTGCCCTCCAGAGGTTAAATGGAGGTGTTAGATCCCCCCAAACTAGAGTTATGGGGGGTGCTGGGAACTGGACCCCAGGTCTTCTGCAAGAGCAGCAGATATTCTTAACCACTGGGGCGTCTCTTCAGCCTAGGAATTTCCATTAAAGCAAGAATGTCATGGTTTGGTAAGATGGCTCAGTAGAGAAATGGTGTTCCACTGGGATGCTAATCAGGGTTGTCAACTTGATCACATCTGGAATCAACTAAAACCCAAGCAACTGGGCACACCTGTCGGGGATTTTTCTTGACTGGCACATTTGAGGTGGGAAGACCCACCCTAAATCTGGGCCACACCTTCTGGTGGCAGCCTACATAAAAGAAAAACACTGCTTTTAGCCTGCCTGCCTATTCTCTTGCTGGGAGATCTGTCCTGCTGTCAAGACATTCCCTCAGTGGTATTAGAACCTACTTGGACTGAAGCCTACCTGAGACCTGAGCCTTGTAAGTGAACGACTACAGAGTCTTGGCCTTTCTGCCAGGAGACAGCAGTTGTTGGACTAGTTGGACCACAGCTTGTAAGCCACTCAAATAAATGGCCTTTCAATATAGATTCATTTGATATAGATTTATTCTATTACTTCTGTTCCTCTAGAGAACCCTTACTAATACAGCCACTAAGCCCTACAACCTGAGTTTGACTCCTGGGACCCACATTGTGGAAAGAGAGAACCAACTCCCACAAGTTGTAGCTACACACACACACACACACACACACACACACACACACACACACACAAATATTGTAAAATTAATGGTGACTCACTCCTTTAATCCCAGCACTCAGGAGGCAGAAGCAGGCAAATCTCTGAATTTGAAGACAGCCAGGGCTACACAGAGAAACCTTGTCTAAAGAAAAACCAAAACAAAAACCCAATTTTTCAAAGTAAGAGTTTTATAACCCAAATTATAATTCCTTGATTAGTTATCAGTTTACTTCAAACATACCTCCTAAGTTATTTCACAGTAAAGAATTACAAAAATTATAAAAAGAATGTTTTAATTTTTTGCGCTTCAATGAAAATTATTTTACTCAGGATCTATAAAGCATTAATTTGCTTTTAAATTTTGCAGGGTTTTGTTGCTGCTGTTTTGGTTTTGGTTTGTTTTAAATCAAATGAGCTATTACTCAGATTGTTTTGTAAAACTGGTGTTTCCTTGGTATGTAAGGCTCAAAGTTTCTTATTTTACATTTTTGAATTTTTTCATAGCATTTAAATTTTTCTGTGTCTAGGTATATATTTTTTAATTTTATAAAAAAGTAGCTTAAGTGTGTGGATATTTTCCCTGCATGCATGTCTGTGCACTACACTCACGCCTGGTCCTGTGGAGGCCAGAAGAGGCCTTCATACACTCCTCTTTCTTTCTAACGCTTATGTGTGTGGGTGTTTTGCCTGTGTACTGTGTGTGCGCCTGGTGCCCCTCAGAGCCCAGAAGAGGGCATCAGTCCTCCTCCAACTGGGGTTGCAGGTGGTTGTGAGCTGCCGTGTGGGGGCTGGGAATCGAGCCCAGGTCCTCTGGGGGAGCAGCTGGTGCTCCTCACTAAAGAGCCCCCTCTCTGGCCCATTTTTTTTTTTTTCTATTTTTCTCTCTTTCCTTTTAGAGAGGTGTCAGGGGACTTAGTACAGGTCATATGGGCCTGAGAAAGGCTCAGTGCTTTGGTATGACGGCCTCGACCTGACAGCCGAGGTTAGCTGTGCAGGCCACTCTGATGTGATTGGCACCTGAGGCACCTTAATGGCTTACACTCCTACATTTGTCCCACCACACACCACAGTTGTGTCCATTTCCTCTAATCCCAAACTACCAGACCAAACTATGAATTCTCATTGGATTTTATTTTTTTCTAATTACTTAATTCATGCTTTCATTCAGAAAGCATTTATTGAGCTGGTACTGTTCACTGGTGATGTGAGAGTCCGAGAAAAGAAGAAATAGCTCTAATTTGGTGATTTGTCTAACCAGCAGCAAGTCCCCCATCTACTGAGGTCCTGAGCCTGTCCCCAGACTCCTGCCACATCTGTATCCTAACCATGAGACTCCAGACGTGTGTGCTAGGTTGTCTCCATGGTAGGATAACAGGCATGTGTAACCAGTGTCCAGGGTTGGACACAGCTCCGTCCACAGTAGGCAAGCAAGCCCTGTACCAACTGAGCTACATACTTAGTTCAGAACTCTAAAATATTTTAAGAATATATTTTAGGCTTTTTGGTTTTTTATGTTTTTCAGAGACAAGGTATCTCTGTGTAGCCCTGACTGTCCTGAAACTTGCTCTGTAGATGAGGCTGGCTTTAAACTCAGAGATCGGTCTGCCTGTGCCTCTTCAATGCTGGGATTAAAGGTGTGCGCCACCACTGCACAGTTAGAATAATTTGATTCCTGTCTGAGCTTTGACTTTTTTCTTATAAGCTGTCCCTAAGACTTGGATCTCTCCAAATCTTTCCCCCTGTAATTGGAGTCCACCATCCAGAGTACTTCTGTGAAGTCTTTTGAGACTGAGTTCTCAGTCCTCCGCCCTTGCTCTCTAGGAGAAAGATGAGAGGAGGGGAAGGGAAAAGAGGCAGGCTTCTCAGTGCTGGGTTCCCTTAGTACAGTGGCCTGGTCACCTTGCTCTAGTTTCCTGGGCTTGCCCCGCTTCAGAATGTGACTGAGCAGCCCCTACCAAATTTCTTCCTGGCTCTGTCTGGCCATACTTCCTCTGCTTCCAGGAAATACAGTGGCCTGCACCTGCTTCTCCTCTGGTCCATTGTACCAACGGGGCCCTCACTCTGTGTCAATAAAACCCCGGACAGAGCTGCAGTTAGTGGCCTTGCATTTCTCTCCCCGTCCCAGGAGGCCTTTTCCAGAGTCCTTTCTCCAGGATGAGAATGATGTCCTGTCTCCAGGGTCTTTGCTACTGATGTGCTACTTAGACGCCATTGTGGCATTAGGGACAGGCAGCTTTCCAGCTCCAGAAGATGAGCTTGTTAACCCTGATCCATGGAGGAATGGATGGCTAGGGATTTAGGACAGAGGGCTTCCTGAAACCCTCTGCTTATCTTGTTAATCCCACAGGTCCAGAATAAGACCACTACCACAATTTTGAGCCAAAGTTGAAGTAAGCTTTAATTAAATACTGGCCAGGTGGATGGACTCAGGCCAGGTCCATAACCAGGTTCCCAGGAAATGGCCTCCAGTCATTTTTTTTTTCTCTCGAGACAGGGTTTCTCTGTGTAGCTTTGGTGCCTGTCCTAGATCTCACTCTGTAGACCAGGCTGGACTGAACTCACAGAGATCCACCTGGCTCTGCCTCCTGAGTGCTGGGATCAAAGTTGTGCGCTGCCGCCACCACCTCCTGGCTAGACCCTTCCTTCCTTCCTTCCTTCCTTCCTTCCTTCCTTCCTTCCTTCCTTCCTTCCTTCCTTCCTTCCTTCCTGTATGTATTTATGTGCTTATGTATTTATTTATTTATTACATATGCAGTGTTGGGAGCCACCATGTGGTTGCTGGGAATTGAACTCAGGACCTCTGGAAAAGTAGCCAGTGCTCTTAACCTCTAAGCCATCTCTCCAGCCCTAGACCCTGTCTTTGAAAAAAAAAAATGTTTGGGCTGGAAAGATGGCTCAGTGGTTAAGGCACTGACTGCTCTCCCAAAGGACCCAGGTTTATATTCCAGCACCGACATGGCAGCTCACAACTGTCTGTAACTCAAAGATCTGACTGCAGGCAAAACACCAATGCACATAAAATAAAAGTAAATAAAATTTTTTTAAAAAGTTTAACAATGAACCTCATACCGCTGATTCTTTAAACTTAACTTTCAGTTCCCAGAGAATTTGTGTCTCTGGAAGGACCCTCTCAGGTTCCCAGTAACAAAGAAAGCAGTCTGCCCGCTTTGGCAGCACGACTGTAGTGGCTTGCTTTTGACCTACATAGCTTGCCACAGCTTGTCAGGGTTGGTCCTCGTCAGGTGTTTCCTCTCCACGTCCTGCTAAGGAGGAGGGCTGCTTACTTTCTCTTGCTTTGGTGTTTCCGTAAGTGAGCAGGTAAAAGCATTGCCACAGTGCTTATTTACTTTTGATTATGTGTATCAGGGGGCGGGGCGGGGGGATCTGGTTGTGCTTGTGAATGCAGTCTAAAGATGCCTAAGGGTGTCAAATCCCCTGGAACTAGAGTTACATGCTGCTGCGAGCCACCCGATATGTGTGCTGGGAATTAAAAGTGGGTCTTCCGGAAGAGCAGTATGTAGTCTTAACTACTGAACTGTCTCTCTAGCCCACCCTGTGTTTTTAAGATAGGGTCTCCTATGTAGACCAGGCTGCGCACTCACAGAGATCCACCTGTCTCTGCTCCCTAGAGTGCTGAGATTTGTCACCATGCTTAGCCATTTTTCTTTACTTTTAGAAACTTTCACTTAAGGATTTGTTTGTTTGTTTGTTTGTTTGTTTATGTGTATAAGTGTTTTGCTTGAATGTATGTATGCATACTATGTGTGGATTACAGATGGTTGTGGGTGCTGGGAAACTGAACTTGGGTCCTCTGCAAGAGCAACAAGTGCTATTAACCATTGAACCATCTCTCCAGCCTCTCTTTCTTTATTCTTAATTCAGGGTCTGGCGTACGCCTTTAATCTCAATACTCAGGAGGCAAAGGCAGGAGGATCTCTGTGAGTTCAAGGCCAGCCTTTTCTGCAGAGTGAGTTCCAAGACAGCCCAAAGATACACAGAGAAACCCTGTCTCAAAAAACAAACAAACAAACAAACAAAAAAAGACAGGGCTTGGTATATAGCACAGGCTAGCCTTAAGCTTTCTGTCTGTTTGCATCAGCCTCCCTAGTAGATAATAGATGTGTGCTTGGATGGCATTGAGATTCTCTCTCCCTTCTTCATTGTTGTTTCCAACAGGTTCTCAGAATCCTAAGAGCTGAAAATTATGGATGTTGCACCACCACTTTTTAAAAAGTTAATTAATTTTGTTCTTTGACAATTTCATATGTGTATAACCCACAGCACGCCTGCTTTTGCATTTAGTAATTTCAGGTACTTGTCATCATTTTGGTTTCACAAGTATTCAATAGGGGCCAGTAGCTCAGCAAGCAAAGTTCCATGTTGCCTGGGGACCTGAGTTTATCCCTGGAACCCACGCAGAGGTGGAAGAAGGAGAACTGACTCACATCTGTCCTCTGACCAGTGCTCTGCATGTACACTGGCACATGTGTCTGTGCAGTCACACCGTGTACACACACAAATAATAAATAAAAAATTAGTGGACTCAGGGGATGGATTAGTGGGTAAAATGCAGGCTGAATATGTGCATGTGTGTGTGTACACCTGAGTTCAGATCTTCAGTCCCCATGCAAACAGGGTCTGGTAGCTAGCATGCATCTGTAATTCTGGCACTCCTACAGCGAGATGGGAGGCAGAAACAAGAGAATCTCCAGAAGAAGCTGGTGGGCCAGCCAGGAGGAAGTATGCAGCAGCAAGCAACAAAAGACCCTATCTCAAATGAAGAAATAAATAAATGAAAAGGGGAAGGCAAGGACTGACCCCTGAGGTCATCCTCTGACCTCCTCATGGGTACAGATGGGCACACGTGCAAACATCAACAAGAACATTGTGCGGATGTGTGCTCGCTCAGCACCCCCTCTCTGCCGTGTTAACTGTGGAAGCAGGCTCTTCATGCCAGTGTCTCTTGTTCACATGGCACCGAGGTATTATGACTGTGCTGTGCTGTTATTGGGGCAGCACAGGGAGGCTTTCAATTGGAGCTGAGATAACGGGGTCTCCTGTAGCTAGAGTTTTCCTGCCTTGCCCACAGTCAGGACAAATCTTTGTCACCCTCCAGTCCCACAGCCACTCAGACCCAACCAAGTAAACACAGAGACTTATATTGCTTGCAAACTGTATGGCCATGGCAGGCTTCTTGCTAACTGTTCCTATAGCTTAAATTAATCTATTTCCATAAATCTATACCTTGCCACGTGGCTGGTGGCTTACCGGCGTCTTCACATGCTGCTTATCATTGGCGGCGGCTGCAGTGTCTCTCCACCTCAGCCTTCCGCTTCCCAGAATTCTCCTCTCTCCTTGTCCTGCCTATACTTCCTCCTGCCTGGCCACTGGCCAATCAGTGTTTTATTTATTGACCAATCAGAGCAACAGATTTGACATACAGACCATCCCACAGCAGTCTCCTGCCACATTAAAAAGAAAAGCGTAGCCTCCTCCCCAGCCTCTGACCTTATGCCCGCCCCCTCCTTCTGCAGTGCTCCTGGGACTTAAGTGGTAACGTAAATGTCTTGAAAACCCAGTCTCGAAAAAGCAAACCAAAGTGAGAAATAGAGGATGAAGAGCAAGGCCGGGGAGTCTGTTCAGTGGGAACAGCACTTGCGGTTAGTGTGGGGAGCCGGGCTTTGAATCCTGAGAGCTCCTCAGGTCGTGTGGGAGGTGGAGACAAGAACTCAGTTCCTCAGGCTTGCGTATCAAGCATTCTGCTGAAAAAAGTTCTCTCTAGTGCCCGTTACTACTTACTTACGTATTTAGAGACAAGGTCTGGCAGCCCAGGCTGGCCTTGAACCTGTAGCGGTCCTGCCTTGGCCTCTCGAATGGGGATTGCAGCCTGCGTCACTGCCCAGATGCTGTCGGTTTCCTGCCTCTTCCTTCACTGTGTTGTCTAGATTCTGTTTACTGAAATTGTGTGTGGTGTTCTTTGTTTTCTTAGCTTTCTCTATCTTTTCTAAGGCCCGTTGTGATTGCCATGGGATGCTCACGGTAACCAGAGGATTCCTTCTCCGTGTCAGAGTCAGGGGTTCAGGGATTGGGACACAGACATGTTTGGGAAGGTCGTTATACCTCATTCCTGACAGTGTTAGTCACTGAGTCATCTTCACACGTGGCTGACTTACCTGTCAGTTCTTTTTGATGTCTTCCCTTACATCTTCGGGAGGGTCACAGTTACTGTTGTGGGATGTCTGTGCACTGTGTAAAGATACGTTGTTGTGATTGGTTTAATAAAGAGCGATTAGGTGTGCTAAAGGCAGCGGGGACACGGAAAGACTCAGACACAGAGTGGAGAGAGGTGAAAGCTTCGCTGCTTATCATGGCTGCCTGGCGGGTACCTGGCTTCCAGCCCAGGCACATCCCTCTCCTTCTCCTCCTTCTCTTATTCTCTGTCGTTCTTTCATCCCCCAACCCGCAGCGCGCGCACCTATCTCTCACTAGATTTCTCCTCCTGTTTTATTCTCTGCCCGCCAGCCCCGTCTGTCCTTTCTCTGCCCAGCTGTTGACCGATCTGCTCTTTATTAGACCAATTCAGGTGCCTTAGGCAGGCAAGGGGAACAAAGGTAACACATCTTTACATAACTAAACAAATGCAGCATGAACAAAAGTCACACACCTTTACATAGTTAAAGTAATATTCCTCAGCATAAACAAATGCCACACATCTCTGCCCAGTTAAAATAATATTTCACAACAGTAGAACATAGATTAATAAAAATATGGGTTGACTTAAGTTATAAGAGCTAGTTAGGAACAAACCTAAGCTATAGGCCAAGTTTTCATAATTAATAAGTCTCCATGTCATTACTTGGAAGCTGGCTTGTGGGACACAAAAAGACTCATTCTATATTTAAATGTTTTTAGTTGAGCAGGCATGGTAGTTTGAAGTCAACATAGGCCCTGGCAGCCCTGGGGAGACAAGGTTGTGAGGACTGCTGCCTTTAGGACTCTCCCAGTTAGGTGATAACTGCACAGGCCATAAAGTTGGGACATGTTGATACTGCTGACTTTTTTTTAAAGATTTATTTATTAATTTATTATGTATAACAGTGTTCTGTCTGCATATATGCCTGCAGGTCAGAAGAGGCACCAGATCTCATTACAGATGGTTGTGAGCCACCATGTGGTTGCTGGGAATTGAACTCTGGACCTCTGGAAGAACAGACAGTGCTCTTAACCTCTGAGCCATCTCTCTAGGCCCGATACTGCTGATTTTTATGCTACAGTATTTCAGAGCTCAGGTCCCCATTCTGGTTTCCAGATGAAGGCTAACACCTAGGAAACAAAGGAACAAGGAAGCAAAACCCAGCCCAACCCAAGCGAAAGCACCTGTCCCGTGAGAGGGACTCCATTCTGACCCTTGGTTATAGGGAGGAGGACCTCAGTTCAGCTCTTCCCTTTAGAGCACAGTAGCCAGAGAGGCTGCTGGCACTGCTGATCCGGAGGAGGAGGAGGACTGCCGCACTGTTGTGGGTGAAGTCTGAACAAAACTGACAGTGGGAGAGTGAGGGTGCCGTCCTTGATGGGGGGGGGGGGATGGTGAATGCACAGCAATTACAGCCCTGATGGGGGGCGGCTGGCAGATTGGGCCACTGGGGTTCTTCAAATACCTGAGTTGATTTACCTTTAACTTCAGCGTTTCCAGGTTAAATATCCCTTTACTCAGTTCTTGCATGGATATGTCTAGAGTTTGCCTGCCTTGGGTGTTGGTCCTTGGATATTTTTCTAGTGTGGCAAAGAAGCAACAGGAGAAATCTTTCTCTCCCCATCCCATCTGTCATCAAATCCTCCCAAACAGCTCCTGAGCTAGTTAGTTTCCATTGGGGTCTCCTGTCCTCCAAAGTCCATTCTTTTTGCAGCGTCCAGAGGGGCTCTTCTAGACTTCTGTTCTAAACTCAGAGGCCTCTGCCTTCCACGGCTGATAACCTACAGCCAGGTACCAGTTGGCTGGTAGCTCTGTGGGCACTGTCTTTGCCAGGATGTGAATTTTAGGCAAATCTGCTCTCTTTCCCACTGGAAATTCTCTTTCCCAATTTCCTCCGTTTGCTTCTTCATTTTTCATATCACAGTTTAGTGGGCACCTTTCAGGCCCTCCCTGATCACCCTACCAAAAGTTGCCAGGTGGTAGCAGTGGCGGCGGCGGTGGTGCATGCCTGTGATCCCAGCACTGGGGAGGCAGAGACACAGATCAGAGAAACCCTCTCTTTCAGGGGTGGGGTTCCTTCTTTCAGATCAGACCTTGTGATGCTGATATATAATCCCAGCCACTTGGGGCCAAATCAAGAGGACCTTAAGTCAAAGGTCTGCCTGGATTAGAGAGAGTTCAAGGGCAGCCTGGACAATTTAGTGAGACTCTGTCTCTAAAAAGAAAAGTATAAAAAGGGTTGGGAGCATAGTTCAGTGTGCTGGGGTTCCTGTGTGGTTCCTGTGTGCATGTCTGAGTGTTAGGGACATAGTTCGGTGTGGTGGGGTTCCTGTGTGGGATGTCTGAGTGTTAGGGACATAGTTCAGTGTGGTGTGGTTCCTGTGTGGCATGTCAGAGTGTTAGGGACATAGTTCAGTGTGGTGGGGTTCCTGTGTGGTTCCTGTGGCATGTCTGAGGGTTGGGACATAGTTCAGTGTGCTGGGGTTCCTGTGTGGCGTGTCAGAGTTTATTAGGACATAGTTCAGTGTGCTGGGTTCCTGTGTGGCATGTCAGATTATTAGGACATAGTTCAGTGTGCTGGGGTTCCTGTGTGGCGTGTCTGAGTGTTAGGACATAGTTCAGTGTGCTGGGGTTCCTGTGTGGCGTGTCTGAGGTGTTATTAGGACATAGTTCAGTGTGGTGGGGTTCCTGTGTGGTTCCTGTGTGGCATGTCTGAGTGTGGACATAGTTCAGTGGTGGGTGTGTGGTTCCTGTGTGGTTCCTGTGTGGCGTGTCTGAGTGTCAGGACATAGTTCAGTGTGGTGTGGTTCCTGTGTGGCGTGTCAGAGTGTTATTAGGACATAGTTCAGTGTGGTGGGGTTCCTGTGTGGCGTGTCTGAGTGTTAGGACATAGTTCAGTGCGGTGGGGTTCCTGTGTGGCGTGTCTGAGTGTTAGGGACATAGTTCAGTGTGTGGGGTTCCTGTGTGGTTCCTGTGTGCATGTCTGAGTGTTATTAGGACATAGTTCAGTGTGGTGGGGTTCCTGTGTGGTTCCTGTGTGGCATGTCTGAGTGTTAGGACATAGTTCAGTGTGGTGTGGTTCCTGTGTGGCATGTCTGAGTGTTATTAGGACATAGTTCAGTGTGGTGGGTTCCTGTGTGGTTCCTGTGTGGCATGTCTGAGTGTTAGGGACATAGTTCAGTGTGCTGGGGTTCCTGTGTGGCATGTCTGAGGGTTGGGACATAGTTCAGTGTGGTGGGGTTCCTGTGTGGTTCCTGTGTGGCGTGTCTGAGTGTTAGGACATAGTTCAGTGTGGTGTGGTTCCTGTGTGGCGTGTCTGAGTGTTAGGACATAGTTCAGTGTGGTGTGGTTCCTGTGTGGCGTGTCAGAGTGTTATTAGGACATAGTTCAGTGTGGCGGGGTTCCTGTGTGGCATGTCTGAGTGTTATTAGGACATAGTTCAGTGTGGTGGGGTTCCTGTGTGGTTCCTGTGTGGCATGTCTGAGTGTTAGGGACATAGTTCAGTGTGCTAGGGTTCCTGTGTGGCATGTCTGGGTTGGGACATAGTTCAGTGTGGTGGGGTTCCTGTGTGGTTCCTGTGTGGCGTGTCTGAGTGTTAGGACATAGTTCAGTGTGGTGTGGTTCCTGTGTGGCGTGTCTGAGTGTTAGGACATAGTTCAGTGTGGTATGGTTCCTGTGTGCGTGTCAGAGTGTTATTAGGACATAGTTCAGTGTGGCGGGTTCCTGTGTGGCGTGTCTGAGTGTTAGGACATAGTTCAGTGTGCTGGGGTTCCTGTGTGGCATGTCTGAGGCGCTGGTTTGAGTCCTCGGTACCCCTCCTTCTTTAAGACACTTTATTTTTTCCCTTTAAAGTATTTTTTCTTTTTTTTTTTTTTTTGGTTTTTCGAGCCAGGGTTTCTCTGCGTAGCTTTGCGCCTTTCCTGGAGCTCACTTGGTAGCCCAGGCTGGCCTCGAACTCACAGAGATCCGCCTGGCTCTGCCTCCGAGTGCTGGATTAAAGGCGTGCGCCACCACCGCCCGGCTAAAGTATTTTTTCTAATTATTTTATTTTATGTGTGTATGTGCTTTGTCTACATGTATGTATATGTGCCACATGTGTGCCTGGTGCCTTTGGAGATAAGAGGGCATTCAGTCCCCTGAAACTGGCTGTAAACTACCGTGTAGGTGCTAGGAATTAAACCTGGGCCCTCTAAAAGAACTACAAGTACTCTTAACCACTGAGCCATCTCTCTAGACCATTGGTTTTCAACCTTCCCAATGCCACAACCATTAATACAGTTCTTCATGTTGTGCTGACCTCCAACCATAAAATTATTTCATTGCTACTTCATAACTGTAATTTTGCTACTGTTATGAATTGTAAATATCCGATATGCGACCCACAGGTTGAGAACTGCTGCTCTAGACCTACTTACCTTTTTTTTTTTTTTTTTTTTTTTGGAGATACAGTGTTACTATTATAGCCTTGGCTAGTCTAGAACTCACTGTGTATCTGAGGTTAGCCCCTAACTCATGGTTGATTCTTCTGTTTTTGCCTTTCCCAGTGCTGGAATTACATGTGTGAGTCACATGTCTGGCCTTTCAGGCACTTTAAAAAAAATGATTTTATTTTTAATTGTGTATGTGTGAATTGGAGGGGAGGGAGTGTGAGTATCTAGTCTCTATGGAGACCAGAAGAGGGCATCTGATCCCGTGGAGCAGGAGTTTCAGTTGGTTGTGAGCTGGCTGACATGTGTTGAGAACAGAACTCAGGTCATCTGCAAGAGCATTATGTGCTCTTTGTTGAGCCAATCTTCCAGCTTGATTTCCGGCACCTTTGAGGGGAAACATAAAAGTAGAATCTTCTGCCAGGCAGTGTGGCACACGCCTTTAATTCCAGCACTCAGGAGGCAGATCTCTGTGAGTTTGAGGTCAGCCTTGTCTATAGAGCGAGATCCAAGTCAGCCAGGGCTACACAGAGAAACTCTGTTTTGGGAAAAAAAAAAAAAATTAGAATCTTCCAAATCAAGAACACCTACAAAGGTAGTAGAGGCAGAAAACTCCTGTTTCCTTCATGACGGAGACTGAAGCCAAGACTTGATGCATGTTAGGCACGTGCTTGACCACTGAACCACAGCACCGCCCTTCCCTTGTTAACTGAGCATGCATTAAATCAGAGTGTGAGCTGCTTCACAGCTACAGTGCGAAGACATTGCAAAGACAAGGCTCACATTTCTTTTGGCTGTACAGGTGTAACCAGACGTATTTGCATGTTCCTTAAGTAAGAGGACTTTCACAGGCACCTTGTGCTTTGCCTGGTAACAGTGGAGGGTGTGGGGTAGACCATCTGTGTTGCCTAGTTGGCTCTGTCCAGAGCAATGAACAGAATTCTCCCTATCTTCCCCCCCCCGTTTTTATTTATTTATTTTTCTATTATCAGCTTGATACAGTACAAATTCTTATCCTAATAGTGAAATGTTTCACTGAGGCTTGCCCAGTAATTGAGTAAAACCAAAACTTATTATAAGCCACAGTCATCCTAGGGTCCCCCTATATAGCCTCCCTGGTTCTGTGGGTTGCAGTCTGATTGTTCTTTGCTTTATATCTAGAATCCACTTATGAGTGAGTACATACCATGTTTTTCTTCTGGGTTTGAGTTACCTCACTCAGGATGATTTTTCTAGTTCCATCCATTTGCCTGCAAATTTCATGCTTTCATTGTTTTTCTCTGCTGAGTAGTACTCCATTGTGTATATGTACCACATTTTCATCCATTCTTCGTTGATGGCATCTAGGTTGTTTCCAGGTTCTGGCTATTACAAATAGTGCTGCTATGAACATAGCTGAGCATGTATCTTTATGGTATGATCAGCATTCCTTGGGTATATGCCCAAGAGTGGGATGGCTGGGTCTTGAGGTAGTTGGATTCCTAATTTTCTGAGAAACCGCCATACTGATTTCCACAGTGGTTGTACAAGTTTACATTCCCACCAACAGTGGAGGAGTGTTCCCTTTGCTCCACATCCTCTCCAACATTGACTGTCATTGGTGTTTTTGATCGTAGCCATTCTGACAGGTGTAAGGTGGTATCTCAGAGTCTTTTGATTTGCATTTCTCTGATGATTAAGGATGTTGAGCATTTCTTTAAATGTCTTTCAGCCATTTGATTCTTTTTGTGAATTCTCTGTTTAGCTCTTTAGCCCATTTTTTAATTGGACTGTTCATTTTGATGTCTAGTTTCTTGAGTTCTTTATATACTGTGGAGATCAATCCTCTGTCAGATGTGGGGTTGGTGAAGATCTTTTCCCATTCTGTTGGCTGTCTTTTTGTCTTATTGACTGTGTCTTTTGCCCTGCAAAAGCTTCTCAGTTTCAAGAGGTCCCATTTATTAATTTGTTGTGCTCAGGGTCTGTGCTGTTGGTGTTTATTTAGGAAATGGTCTCCGTGCCAATGCGTTCAAGAGTGCTTCCTACTTTCTTTCTATTAAGTTTAGTGTAACTGGATTTATGTTAGGTCTTTGATCCACTTGGACTTGAGTTTTGTGCATGGTGACAGATATGGATCTATTTGTAATCTTTTACATATTGACATCCAGTTATGCCAGCACCATTTGTTGAAGATACTTTCTTTTTTCCATTGTATAGTTTTGGCTCCTTTGTCAAAAACCAGGTGTTCATATGTGCATGGATTAATGTCAGGGTCTTCAATTCGATTCCATTGGTCCGTATGTCGGTTTTTATACCAGTACCAAGCTGTTTTTATTACTATAGCTCTATAGTAGAGTTTGAGGTCAGGGATGGTGATGCCTCCAAAGGTTGCTTTATTATAGGATTCATTTAGCTATCCTGGGTCTTTTGTTTTTCCATATGAAGTTGAGTATTTTTCTTTCCAAGTCTGTGAAGAATTGTGTTGGGATTTTGATGGGGATTGCATTGAATCTGTAGATTGCTTTTGGTAAGATTGCCATTTTTACTATGTTAATCCTACCTATCCATGAGCATGGGAGATCCTTCCATTTTCTGATATCTTCTTCAATTTCTTTCTTTAGAGATTTAAAGTTCTTATCAAAAAGGTCCTTCACTTGTTTAGTTAGTGTTATCCCAAGGTATTTTATATTATTTGTGGCTATTGTAAAGGGTGATGTTTCTCTGACTTCTTTCTCAGCCCTTTTATCATTTGTGTATAGGAGGGCTACTGATTTTTTTGAGTTGATCTTTATCCTGCCACTTTACTGAAGGAGTTTATCAGCTGTAGGAGTTCCCTGGTAAGTTTTTGGGGTCACTTATGTATACTATCATATCATCTGCAAATAGTGAAAGTTTGACTTCTTCCTTTCCAATTGTATCCCTTTGATCTCCTTTTGTTGTCTTATTGCTCTAGCTAGAACTTCTAGTACTATATTGAATAAATATGGGGAGAGTGGACAGCCTTGTCTTGTTCCTGAATTTAGTGGTATCGCTTTGAGTTTCTCTCCATTTAATTTGATGTTTGCTGTTGGCTTGCTATAAATTGCTTTTATTATGTTTAGAAATGTTCCTTGTATTCCTGATCTTTCTAAGACCTTTATCATGAAGGGGTGTTGGATTTTGTCAAAGGCTTTTTCAGCATCTAAGGAGATGATCATGTGGTTTTTTTCTTTCAGTTTGTTTATATGGTGTATTACATTGACAGATTTTGTATGGTGAACCATCCTTGCATCCCTGGGATGAATCCTACTTGGTCATGGATGATTTTTTTGATGTATTCTTGGATTCGGTTTGCCAATATTTTGTTGAGTATTTTTGCATCAATGTTCATGAGGGAGATTGGTCTGTAGTTCTCTTTCTTTGTTGCATCTTTGTGTGGTTTGGGTATCAGGGTAATTGTAGCCTCATAAAAAGAGTTTGGTAGTGTTCCTTCTGTTTCTATTGGGTGGAACAATTTGAAGAGTATTGGTATTAGTTCTTTTTGAAAGTCTGGTAGAATTCTGCACTGAAACCATCTGGTCCTGGGCTTTTTTTGGTTGGGAGACTTTTGATGACTGTTTCTATTTCTTTAGGGGTTATTGGTCTATTTAAATGGTTTATCTGGTCTTGATTTAATTTTGGTATGTGGTATTTATCCAGAAAATTGTCCATTTCTTCCTGGTTTTCCATTTTTGTGGAGTACAGGTTTTTGAAGTATGATCTGATGATTCTCTGGATTTCCTCATTGTCTGTTGTTATGTCTCCCTTTTCATTTCTGATTTTGTGAATTTGGGTGCTCTCTCTTTGCCTTTTGGTTAATTTGGCTAGGGTTTGTCTATCTTGTTGATTTTTTCAAAGAACCAACTCTTTGTTTCATTGATTTTTTGTATTGTTCTCTTGTTTTCTATTTCGTTGATTTCAGCCCTCAATTTGATTATTTCCTGGCGTCTATTTCTCCTGGGTGAGTTTGTTTCTTTTTGTTCTAGAGCTTTCAGTTGTGCTGTTAATTCATTGGTATGGGATTGCTCCATCTTCTTTATGTGTGCATTTAGAGCTATGAATTTTCCTCTTAGCACTGCTTTCATAGTGTCCCATAAGTTTGGGTATGTTGTACTTTCATTTTCATTGAATTCTAGGAAATCTTTAATTTCTTTCTTTATTTCTTCCTTGACCCATTGATGTTTCAGGTGGGCATTATTCAGTTTCCATGAGTTTGTGGGTTTTCTATAATTTTTGTTGTTGTTAGGTCTAACTTTAAGGCATGGTGGTCTGATAAGATACAGGAGGTTATTCCAATTTTTTTGTATCTGTTGAGATTTGTTTTGTGTCCAAGCATGTGGTCAATTTTTGAGAAGGTTCCATGGGGTGCTGAGAAGAAGGTATATTCTTTTGTGTTAGGATGGAATATTCTGTAGATATCTATTAGGTCCATTTGAGTCATAACATCTGTTAGGTCCTTTATTTCTTTGTTAAGTTTCAGTCTGGTAGATCTGTCTTTTGGTAAGAGTGGTGTGTTAAAATCTCCCACTACTAATGTGTGGGGTTTGATGTGCGTTATAAACTTTAGTAGTGTTTCTTTTATGAATGTGGGTGCTTTTGTATTTGGGCATAAATGTTTAGAATCGAGACTTCATCTTGGTGGATTTTTCCTGTGATAAATATGTAATGTCCATCCTGATCTCTTTTGATTGATTTTAGTTTGAAGTCTATTTTATTAGATATTAGGATAGCTACACCAGCTTGTTTCTTAGGTCCATTTGCTTGGAAAGCCTTTTCCCAGCCCTTTACTCGAGGTAGTGTCTGTCTTTGAAGTTAAGGTGTGTTTCTTGTATGCAGCAGAAGGATGGATCCTGTTTTCTTATCCATTCTGTTAGTCTGTGTCTTTTTTTTTTTTTTTTTTTTTGTTTTTCGAGACAGGTTTCTCTGCGTAGCTTTGCGCCTTTCCTGGAGCTCACTTGGTAGCCCAGGCTGGCCTCGAACTCACAGAGATCCGCCTGGCTCTGCCTCCCGAGTGCTGGGATTAAGGCGTGCGCCCCAACGCCCAGCTAGTCTGTGTCTTTTTATAGGTGAGCCTCCCTATCTTTATGACAGGGGTTATTCTGTACTTTAGAGGCATCTGTGGAAGTTTCTTACCTTTGTACAGAAACTGGGATGCTGTGTTCCTAAGAGAAGCTCCTTGAGAAAGGTATTCCTAGATCAAAGACCTGTCCAGTCTTCTAAGCATTCATGTACATTTCAAAGAAAAGAGGAATTATGTACAGTTTCAGATTTAATCCGTTCATTAATTAATTTAGAGACAGGGTCTCTCTATGTAGTCCTATCTGTCCTGGAGCTCACTATGTAGACCAGGCTCAAAGTGCTGATGGCTAGATAAATTGATGATGATTTTTCTCCCCAGTAGTGTGCTAGCATCTTCCAGCACTGTGAAAGCTTTTAGGTTGGTGCCAGTTGGATTCCTCCGTGTTCTACAACTCACTTATGTGTTTGTAGTCTTCGGACAGTAGGGTCTTTGATGTGTTGTGTGTGTGTGTGTGGTCCGTGTGTGTGTGTGTGTGGTGTGTGTGTGCGCACAGAACCTGAGGAGGTCAGAGGAAGGCATCAGATCCCCTGAACTGGTACTACAGACTGTAGCTCAAATGTTAAAAGGTTTTTTAATAAAAAAAACATGGAGCCAGATATTGGGGTAAATGCTTGAAAGATCAGAGAGACAAAGGAACAAGCCACTGCCACATCTCACCTCACACAAGTCCCGACGAATCCTCTGACTGAAATCCTCTGAGTCCTCACCTGAATGGCTCCAGCCAAAAAACCCTTAGTTCCTTGTCTCCTCACGGCTTATAAACTACATTTCTCATGCTCCAGCCATGTCACTTCCCTTCTTATGCTGCTGGGATTAAAGGCATGTGAACTCCCAAGTACTGGGATTAAAGGTGTGTGCCACCACTGCCTGGCTCTGTTTCTCTCCTAGACTGAGTCAATCTCATATAGTCCAGGGTGGCTTTGAACTCACAGAGATCCAGATGGCACAGAGATCCAGACAGATCTCTGCCTCCCGGAGTGCTAGGATTAAAGGTGTATGCCACCTCTGCCTGACAGATGTTTAATCTAGTAGTTTGTTCTGCCCTCTGATCGTCAGGGCAAAATTTTATTAGGGTGCACAAATATATCACCATATTTCCCCTTTTTTGTCTAAAAATAATAAAAGAAAGTTATAACTAATATAAGAAAAACTGTAATACAATAAGTACAAATAATAGATATAGTCAAGAATTACATTAACAGTCAGACGGTGGTGGCATGAGCCTTTAATCCCAGCACTCGGGAGGCAGAGGCAGGTGGATCTCTGTGAGTTGAGGCCAGCCTGGCCTACAGAGTGAGTTCCAGGACAGCCAGAACTGTTTCACAGAGAAACCCTGTCTCAAAAAAAAAAAGAAAGAAAGAAAGAAAGAAAAAGAAAAAGAAAGAAAAGAAATTACATTAAACAATGTCCAGTGCATAAACATTTGACAGATTCAGAGAAAAATACTCCATTATTTATCCTATTTTAGTGAGTCCAAAATGTTGTACCTAACTCACTTTCTATTCTAACTTTGTATTACCAACGGAAAACTATCTTTTGATGTCTTTCAAACTTATACACTTTACACCTCTTTAGTGAGTTTCTTTTCTAAATTTCTTAACAAGGAAAACTATAACTATCTAATCTTCAACTCCCCCAGAGACCTGAGAAGGAAATAATATTAACTGAGTAAACAGGAAATGCAAACAAGCAACTTCCAAAAAAATGTGAGAAATGACAGAAAACAGCTGGCTGCCTGGACAGTCACCCTAGGTTTCTCTCTGTAATGTTGGGGCATCCATCTTCATCCTACAGCCTAGCTTATCTGACAGACTCATCTGTGAAGCAGGATTTTCTGAAGGGCTGTCATACTTTGTCTTGGCAAGGATCAGCAGTCCTTTCTTTTGTGTCCTGCTTGTCCATTTGTACAGCATACGGTCAGCAGTCGGGGCAAGGGCATTTTCTTGCTCGGTGGCTAACTTGCCACAAAGAAAGTAAACTCCATGTGCAGTCTCTTTGATGCCCATCATCTTCTCTGAAATAGATTGGTGCTGCCAGGAGCAGATGTGTCTCATTTTCATCTTAAAAAAAATCTGTTATTAAAATATCTTAAATACCATATTCTACAGATCTCTGAAGGGTTTGAAGATGACCTATCTATCTAAAATATATCAATGTTTGACCTTGAAAAACATACCTAACCTGACTACGAGTTTGATTGTAATAGGTGACTAACTACTAAACTGCATTTCTTTATTATCCTAAATAGTTGGTAATAATAACTTTCCAGGATTAGCAACTTGCATTACATTGTTAAATGAACTGTATAGGTATAATACCTTGAACAAGATTACAAGTATATGTACAGTATTTTCTAACAAAATCAATCTCAAATTTGTATCAATATACAAAATTTGTATACAATATACAAAAATCCAATCCAATATAAAATATTTAAAACTAGTAGTTGCTTTTTAAAAGTAGATTCAATAATCTACCTTTTTAAATCTTATCATGTCCATATGATCCTTTTTTCTTTTCAGAATAGATTCAATAATCTACCCTTTATCCTGCTATTTTTTATATCTTTTTTTAGTAGATTCAGTAATCTACCTTTTTGCCTTATCATATCCACAGTCTCTCTTTTTTCTTTTCAGAGTGGATACAATAATGTATATTTTTATCCTATCATTTCTATATAATACCTTTCTGTATTAACAGACAGTTCTGAGCCACCACATGGGCACTGAGAAACCTAATTCAGGTCCTCTGCAAGAGCAATAAGTGCTCTTTACTACTGAGCTATTTCTCCAGCCTTGTGTTTTGTTAAAGAACTTATTTTTATTATTTTTAAGTTTCTGTATGTGTGTGTATAGGTATGTGCAGCTGTCTGCAAAAGCCAGAGGAGTTGGATCCCCTGGAACCAGAGTTACAGCAGACTCAGGTCCTCTAATAGAGCAGTATGTGCTCTTAACTGCCAAGCCGTCCCTTCAACCCTTTGTGTTTTGTTTTTAAATCTTATTTTCTAGGTCCAGAAGCTGCTTTGCATGTGCCCAGTAGATTTCCATGGAATCTTCCAACTAGATGAAAAGGCGGCGAGATGCAGTGATTGCCCTGGGCATTTTTCTCATTGAATCCGATCTTCAGGTAAGTCTTTACTAAGTTTATAATTCTTTAGTGTGAAGTGGGTGTAATGAAAAAATCTGCCTGGTGTTGTGTCCATTTACCTAGTGGTATAGTCCTAGAGTGTAGTTCCAAACCTAAATCAAGGCAGTAGAGGAGGAATGGGACAGGGCAAACCGGACAGTGGCATGGAGCACCTAGGAACTTACCCAATTGTTTGTTCTTTTAGTTTGAGGCAGAATCTCTCTCCATAGCCTGGTGGTCCTGGGATTAACTGTGTAGCCCAGGCTGCCTCAAAACTCACAGAGATCTGCCTGCCTCTGCCTCTCAGTACTGAGAATAAAGGCGTGTGTCACCATGCCGAAGCCAAATTACAGATTCTTTAAAAATGTATTGTAAAATAAATAATAAAGGTTTTGAATTTTTTTTTAAATTTCGGAGTATAAGTAAGATAAAATTCTTTTGAGATATAATTGCATATTTTACAAAGTAGGGCTTGCTTTTTAGTAGCAGGTAAAAATGTTCATCCAGTCATACAGTTTGTCATATGAGACCATTTTTATCAAAAACTGAATCGAAATAAAATTTGAGTACATACTATTAGTATTCTGATAGGGATTAAAACCCAGCCTTCTTGCTACAATGCAAAATTGTGTACTGTTGTTTCACTTGTTTTAATAATTGCCAGTGCTAATTGAAGCAAATTAATTTTGAATTAATTAATTTAATTAATTAAAATTTGAATTCTAAGTTTAATTGTTCTGTTAGGAAAAATAACATTATGTATTTGAATATTCATCTAAAAACCATTAGCCTGTACTTCGTAGAAATTATATTCCAATAAGCACTATTTATTATTTATTTTGTTTTATGAAACAGAGTCTTCTGGCTTAGTTTGTTAGTACAGACTTGCCTAGAACTAGCTATGTAGACTAGGCTGGCCTTGAACATGGTAGGGTCCTCCTGCCTATTTCTCCACTGCTGAGATTTCAGGCATACTCATGCACCCTTTTATATTTTTCTGTTGGAAAGCCTTGCTGGCTGGTCGAGGTTGCAGTCTCTCATGGCCTGGCAGCTTTCCCCAAAAGTTCAGCAACATGGAAACTCCCTCCCTCCTCAGCAAAACTTCCTGCCTCTACCTGCCCTTATCTGGAGAATGTACCTGGGCCAAGAGGAATGGCCTTATCTGAAAGCTATTTCTAAGCCAGATGCCTGATTTATCTTTAACTTGACCCTTGGCACAGATTCCTGCTAGAAGAATGTGCTAGGACCCTACTGCCACATGCGGAGCCTTGTAATAGGAGCGTGCTACTTAATGCAAATTAGGGTTTGTCCCCAAGCTCCCCAATCCTTTATATTCTGGAATAAAGTTAAGCTGATTCACTGAAGTCTATCTCCCAGAGGTCTGTCTCTGTTGTACCCACAGCCATCCTAATCCTGTCCCTGATTCTGCTCCCTCCACCCTTGTGCGCCAGTGCAGCCAACGGTCCTGAGGAGAAGCAGAGCCACATTTTCACTGAGTATTTGACTTTTTTCACAGTATTTGTCCCCGAACGCTGGGCAGATGCTAGGCAAGCATTGTCCCATTCACCTGCACCCTCAGCCATTCTAGTTTCCTGTTTGCCATAAGTATAAAATGAGTTATAGAGAGCAGAAAGGATTTCTAAACTGCTGCTATTTAAATATGTATTACTTTAAAATACCTTTGACATATGTGCTGCTTGTAAATCCCAAACATACACCTGACTTTTCTAAGACCGGAAGGAAGAAATAAATACAAACTACCTTTCATGCAAATTGGGTTCCACATAAGGATTGATCAGGGGTCAGATGGTACATGACAACTTAGCTGAACTGCTGGTTCCACCTTTGGAGTTTTGGATACAGAGGGAACCCCAGCGTGCTTTAATAGACCAGAGAAGACCGAGGGATCATGTCTTTATCGTGGTTCACTTCCTGTTTGTATTGCATGACTCCGTCCAGGATGCATTGGCTGCCTTCATTTCTCTCCTGAGCTATCATCGCAAACAGTTGTGTCAGAATAGTGGAAGTGATTTATTTACTATGTACTACTAAAGCCTCTACGTTTTGTAGGGAGGAGCCTAGGCTCTTCTTCAGAAGGCAATACAGTGCAGCCCTTTGGAGTTTTAGAATCCTAGAACAGTTTAGAATCTAGCCACTGTCTTTTATCATTACAGATGTTTTCCTTTGTTCTTATAAATCTTCATTTAGACCCAGCTTAGAATGATCACTGTCTCATTTCATTGGGCATGCAAATGGAGAGGCTTGAAAGCTGAGTACCGCTCTATGGGTGGTGGTTCACATCTGTAATCGCAGCACTTGGGAGTAGAGGCAAGGGAATCTCTCTTAGTTCAAGCATAGCCTGGTCTACATAGCAATCCAGGCTATCCAGTACTACACAGTGATACTGTCCTTAAAGATAGATAGATAGGCAGGAACAGACAGACAGATAGATGATAGATAGATAGATAGATAGATAGATAGATAGATAGATAGATAGATAGAATAAAAGAAATGAAAGAAGTTTCTTTCATTGAAGTCCGATGCTCAGCTTTCAAGACTAAAAGGGAAAATAAGCACAGAATTTAACAGAAGGAGAAGGAAAACAAAAGGAATAAAGAAGTGAAGAGTATCGAGTCAGAAGTTCGTGCTGTGAGTGTCACTTTGACCCAAGAACCTCATTTAGGATCCATGGGTGGCTTTGGGGCGATCTGTAACCTGCCATTGGAGGCAGTTAAGTGCTTGCTTGTGAATACCTTCTGGGGAGGGACTTCTAAGAGGCCTCCCTCAGAGAAGTCCACTAGGCTGCACATCACCACACAGTAGGGTGTGTTTGTGTCCTGTGGAACACTGTGACATCTTCTGGACTGTGATGTATAGAGATAAGGAGGTGATACCATGGGGACTTCTGCTTTATGCTGTCCCTGAAAGAATCTTGAGCTGCTTTAGATTTTAGGTAGCTTAGTCTAATGTGAAAAAGCCTAACTAGTCACTTACTAAATAAAATTTTTTGTTTGTTTTTTAGCACAAAGACTGTGTTGTTCCTTATCTCTTCGACTTCTCAGAGTTCTCATCCAAAAAAGTTATTTGGGTTGAAGAAAGCAGCAGCTCGGAAAGGCAGAGGTAAATTTCATATGTTATCCTGAATGCAGAAAATAAAATAAAAGAAAAGAAAAAGAAACAAAGAAACAAAAAGAAAAAAAACAAGCAAACGTGGAAATTAGGCTGCTTCTGGCTGGTCCCACTAGGTGTGGAACAACTTCAGTGCCTGTAGCAGCGTGACTGACTGACTCACTGCTCTCCAGAACCCATGGTGAAGGGGAAGGAAGGATGCTCAGCCTATAGCTTTCCACTGCACTCTGCTGGAAATGAGTCAGTTCTTTTGAAGACTTTCAGAAACTTCCATTCTTGTGTGTCATGGGTTACAGTTAGGTCATCCGCATTGTCCATCCCCAAAACCAACGCATTTTGCCCTTGGGCTTATATAAATTCATTCCTAGAGAAAGGTCAGTTCTCCACATGCTGCTGCTGCTATCCAAAGGGTGAATGGACATTGGGAACATAACTGTAATTGTTTACTAGAAATAGTTTTATTGAGTTTGTTGCTGTTAAGTTTCAGTTAAACTCCTACTTTAAAAACATTATGCCGGGCATAATGGTGCACACCTTTAATTCCAGCAGAGGCAGGCAGATCTTTGAGTTTGAGACCAGCCTGGTCTACAGAGCTAGTTCTAGGACAACCAGAGTACGGTGAGAAATCTTGTCTCAAAAAAAGAAAGAGGGGGTACTGGGGATGTCTTTCTGTATGCTGTGAATGTGTTGGTCTGGTTGATAAATAAAATGCTGATTGGCCAGTAGCCAGACAGGAAGTATAGTATAGGCGGGATAAGCAGAGAGGAGAAATCTGGGAAGTGGAAAGCTGAGTCAGGAGATGCTGCCAGCCACCTCCCATGAGAAGCAAGATATAAAGTACTGGTAAGCTATAAGCCACATGGCAACTTATAGATTAATAGAAATGGGTTAATTTAAGAATATATATATATATAAATATATATAAAGAAAGCCTGCCACGGCCATACAGTTTATAAGCAATATAAGTCTCTGTGTGTTTACTTGGGTCTGAGTGGCTGCGGGCCCAAGTGGGACTGGAGATATCTCCAGCAATGGGGGAAGGGGGCTGTAGAGATGGCTCAGAGGTTAAGAGCACTGGCTACTCTTCCAGAGGTCCTGAGTTCAATTCCAAGCAACACATGGTGGCTCCCAACCATTTATAATGAGATCTGGCGCCCTCTGGTATGCAGGTGTACATGCAGGCAGAACACTGTGTACATAATAAATAAATAACAAACAAAAAGAGGAAAGAAAGAAATGAATGAATTCATATGCATTTCTTTTTTTAAACTGGATTTTAAATGTTGAGGGCTAGGAGGTATCAGAGGGAGTCACAGCCTTTGTCCCACATGTCCCTGCTGCCCCCTTTACCTGCTCTCCTTCCTTCTTTGTGAAATAGTCCTGTAGACCCACCGCGCACCAAGTTTGTGTTCCCTACAACACTGATGTGTGTGTGTGTGTGTGGTACTGATGCCTGAAACTCCAAGTCTGCTTGGAACACCTCCAGCATTTTAGGATTCCTGATCCATAAAACTGGTTTCTTTGGAATCTAGCTCTGTAGTGCTTTATATAAAACCTTTGGATGTATCATGGTGAGTTGGTATCTGTAATGAAGACGTTTTTTTTCTCAATAGGTGATGCTGCCTAGCTTGTTAAGGGGACTCACTCTGCTAAAGCCAATTAATTTGCTGCTGTCACAAACATCCACCTGTTTCTGTACACCTCCTGATCCGTGGATTTCAGCCTTTTGGTTACCCACCATGCCTAGAACTGACTCCTTAAATTATGAGTGTTCCACAATTCAAAGGGCCATAATTAGCAGAAGTCTATATCTACAACTGTTACCTAATAACTGAAGCCATTGGTGTTCTTCCCGCCCCCCCACCCCCGGACAGGGTTTCTCTGTGTAGCTTTGGCACCTTTCTGGAACTCTGTAGTTCGAACTGGGATTAAAGGCGTGCGCCACCACCTCCAGGCTTGGTGTTCTTTTTTAAAGTTTTTTGTTTTTAATTATCTATGTATGACTGTGTCTGTGTGGGTATGTAAAG
This sequence comes from Peromyscus leucopus, assembly GCF_004664715.2. NCBI lineage: Eukaryota > Metazoa > Chordata > Mammalia > Rodentia > Cricetidae > Peromyscus > Peromyscus leucopus. Next base: position 79,810,811 of record NC_051073.1, read on the forward strand.
GGAGTGCAGTGCCCTCAGAGTCCACAAGAGGGTGTCAGGTCTCCTGGAGCGGTTGTGAGCCTGGTGGATGCTTAGCTGCAAACTTGGGTCCTCAGCAAAGGCAGGCTGCGCTCTTACACTGAGTCATCTCCTCCTCCCCTAAGTTCCTCAGGTAGCTGCTCTAATGTGCACACATATACATATAATTTAGGGCTAATAAATAAAACTTCTAAACAAAAATCACTTTTATATATATTCATGTTAGAATGAAAGTTTTGACATATTTGAAATAATGTTAAAAATATATAAATTTATAGAATTTGTGTGTGAACTGGGGACTGAACCAGGGCCTCGTGCATGCTTAAATATGTGCTCCACCACTGTGGTGTGTTGTGTGTGTGTGTGTGTGTGGTGTGTGTGTGTGTTTGATAGCTTGCTCACCATCCTGGAACTCAACAAGTAGACCAGGCTGGCTGGCTAGCAAGCCCTAGGGATCCTTCTGTCCCTTGCCTCTGCCTAGCTGGCATGAGACTGCAAGTGTGTGCCGCCATGCCTGACTTTTCATGTGGTTGCTAGGGATCAAACTTAGGTCCTCATGCTTGCACAGTACTTAGTGACCCATGTCCCAAGCTGTTCCCCTTCCCCTTTTTTTTGAAAGGCAGTAGAACTTAGGCTGCTAAATCTAGAGTAGTGGTTCCAAAGTGGGCGGTCTAAATTGTAATAAACGCCAAAGTGATTTTGATGCACACACAACTTTCAGAGCTACCTGAGTTGGCATTTTAAAATTTGAATAATCTTCTGCCATATACTGTATACTGCCATATACTAAGAATATCCATGAAAATTGGGTACTTTTTGGGGGGGTTTTATTTTTGTTTTCGAGACAGGGTTTCTCTGTGTAGCAGCCCTGCTGTCCTGGAACTCGCTCTTATAGACCAAGCTGGCCTCCAACGCAGATATCTGCCTGCTCTGCCTCCTTGTACTGGAAGTAAAAGTGTATGCCACCACTGCCTGACTTAGAAAAAGCGGGTACTCATGTCTCTGTCTGATTCAGTATTAGGATTGATCACATGATTCATGACATCATGCTTGGAGCAGCAGTGGCAGTTCTAACATTTGAAGGTATACTCAACAGAAAGGCTGCATACATGTAGCTTTTGGTGCTTTAGATGAGGTACTTTCTACCTTAGTTGCTGTGAAGAATCCCCTGCTGTTAGGCTGTTTGAGAAGGACTTAAAAGTCCAGGCCTGGGGTGCGTGGTTCAGTAGTCCAGAGTGCAGTCCCAAGCTCTGAAACTCTGCTGCCATCTCCAGCACAACATGCACACATGCTCTGTCTGTCTGTCTCACATGCACACATGCTGTGTCTGTCTGTCTCACATGCACACATGCTGTGTCTGTCTGTCTCACATGCATGCATGCTGTCTGTCTGTCTCACATGCACGCATGCTCTGTCTGTCTCATTCTGGTAAAATGATATGAACATGTATTTGACGGTTAGTGTTCACATGCTGTTGCTTATACTCCATTTAGATCTACTTTTGGGTTGAAGATATAGCTCACTTGTTAGAATGCTTTCCTCCAGTGTGCTTGAGGCCCTGGGTTTGGTCTCCAGCACCACATGAATGAGGCATGGAACTAAGAATCCATTACCAGTAATCCCATTACCAAATTTGTAATCCCAATACTTAGGAGGTAGAGGCAGGAAGACCTTAAGTTCAAGGTTGGGCCAGGGAGGTGGCCACACAAGCCAATGTCCTGAGTTCAGACGGTAGAATCAGTGTGAAAGCTGGATTTGGTCAGTCGGGTCCCAGAGATCTCAGCACTTCTGAAGCTGGAGACGGGATCCTGTGAAGCTTGCAGGCCAGCTCAGCTGGAATACACAGCACAACATGATAGAAAAGAACGTAAGCAAGCTGAAAGGTAAAGACCCCCACCTGAGATCATTCCCAACCTCCACACAGATGCCGTGGATGCAGCCTCAACACACCACAAAACACAAGAGTTCAAGGTCATGTTCAGTTACCATGAGTTCAGTCCTGGGGCCCACATGACGAAAGAGCTGACTGCACTTGTCCCCTGACCTCCACAATGCTATCACTCACTTATGTGTGTATGTGTGTGTGTCTCTCTCTCTCATACACCATAACAAAAGTAAGTGTAAAAAACAACTAAAAATTAACCGGGCAATGGTGGCACACGCCTTTAATCCAGCACTTGGAGGCAGAGGCAGGCAGATCTCTGTGAGTTTGAGGCCAGCCTGGTCTACAGAGTGAGTTTTAGGACAGCCAGAGCTACACAGAAAAACCTGTCTTGAAAAACCAAAAAACAAAAACAAATACCCACAACTAAAAATTAATGCAGAAGTCTGTGATGATGGATAGGAGAGAAGCTCGGCAGACCAAGCCTTGCCTACTTTTAGCTCTTTTTTTGTTGTGTTTTGTTTTGTTTTGCTTTTTTGTTTTTGTTTGTTTGTTTTGTTTTTTGTTTTGTTTTTTGGGGGGGTGTTTCAAGACAGGGTTTCTCTGTAGCTTTGGAGCCTGTCCTGGACTAGCTCTGTAGACCAGGCTGGCCTCGAACTCACAGAGATCCACCTACCTCTGCCTCCCGAGTGCTGAGATTACAGGCGTGCGCCACCACTGCCCGGCCTTTTGTTGTGTTTTTGTTTTGGAGTTGGGGTCTCGTGTGTCCCACCAGGCCTCAAATTCCCTATGTGGTGAGAATAACTTTGAGCTTCTGATTTTCTTGTCTGCTGCCTAAATGTTGAGTTCCAGGCTTGAGCCGCCACCTCTGCTTTCTTACCTCATTGAAGCGGGTCCTTTGACAGGCTGTGTGAGGAAAGGAGCATGCTGAGCCAGGTGTCCGGTTTGACCTGTCCGGGCCTTGTGTCTTCCAGGTAACCTCCCAGTTGCGGAGAGCTTTAGCTTCTGTCTGGTCACTTGCTGTCTGATGTGGCTTACAGGGACCCCTCCCTGAGGGATGAGGTAAGTGTCTGATGACAGTGGTGCTTGGATGTTAGTTGACCAGAACCCCAGAGCCGGGCGGCGGTGGCAACGCCTTTAATCCCAGCACCCGGGAGGCAGAGCCAGCCTCATCTACAGAGCGAGATCCAGGACAAGTTCCAAAAACACAGAGAAAGCCTGTCTCAAAAACCAAGAAAGAAGAAAGAGAGAGAGAGAAGCATGATTGGGTTATGTTGATTTTATTTGGTACTATTTTGTGTGCTGTTACACACGTGATATACATGCAGAGGCCAGAGAAGGATGTCAGGTATTTCCCTCTGAGCTCTTCAAGAAGGACTTGGATATGCTAATAGCACCACAGGTAGCCATATGTCCCTTCTACCAGAGGTAAAGGAAATGACTCCTTTTGGAAGATGGGAACCAATTCCACCAGTTCTTAAGAAATGCTAGCTTTTATCTAACCTCCAGAAATCCTCCTATAGTCCAATTTATGCTCATTTCTGGATATTTGGACTGGCTGAGACCTAACACTACCCAGACTTCTGCTTGAATGAATTAGCAAACTCATTAAGCTCTTAGTAGTAGTAGTATAGCTCACTTCTTTGTGGACTACATTTTATCTCCCTTGAGGAGCCTGCTTAGCCTTTATTCTGGTTAGAGGTCTAGAGGCAACTGTAGGTGGGCCCTGAGGGACATCAGTGTTGCCTTGCCTTGCCTGGCATTTCCTTCAGAGAAAGTCACTGCTGGTTTAGCAGACACTGAAGATTAATTTCCTCAGTCAAAGCTGGAAAAGGCAATATTTCAGGGGTTGGGGGTGGGAGTATATCTGCTGAGGGTGGAGAGACTTCTTCCTCGGGTGAGATAAACCCTTGAGAGTCGGAGGGTTCAAGTTCTCAGTTTCAATAGGGTTCTCCTATACATCTCCATTCCAAGATACAGGGTCCTATTCTTTTCTAGTCAATGCCCTTCCTTTAACTTCCAGCACTTCTGAGGCTGGGACTTTAATTTAGTTGTAATTATGCCAACCTTATCATGAGGGCTTCAGTGTGATTTTCCATAGAGCATCTTGAGCTCTGTGGCTGCTGGAGAGAAGATTCTCTTCCAGGGCATGCTTAGAAACCTTTATACTGTTAAATGCACAGCTGGAGCTGGTCAATTTTATCACTGCATTCATTGTTGTCCTTCACTATTCTGAGATGCTAGAAGTTGGTTAATTTTACCTCAAAGCTTCTTTTCCTTTGCCAATTTATCCAGAGATGCTAGAAGCAACCAGTTGGTTTCAGTTTCCTTATTTTCCCACAAACTGTCCAAAGTTTTATATACTGAGTCACCAAGTCCATTGCCTCTCACAGTTGGTGAATCAGGATAATCAGATGCATTTGTCTCCTTCAGTTTGTAATATAATTCACATCATAGGCTTTCAATACTCCAAGCTTCTAGGAAAGACTTCAGTAACTATAGGTGGCAGCAAATTGGAATGCCTATTCCAGATGCTTAAGAAATCCATCCTTATACTTTTTGTTGTTCTAGAACCACTCCTGGTATCAAAGTCTGTATTAGGGTTCTCTAAAGTGGTGGTTCTGGACCTGTGGGTTATGACCCCCTTGGGTGTAGAATGACCTTTCACAGGGGGTCACCTAAGACCATGAGGAAACACAGATATTTATATTACAATTCATAACAGTAGTAAGATTACAGTTATGAAGTAGCAATAAAGATAATTTTATGATCGGGTCACCACAACATGAGGAACTTATTAAAGGGTTGCAGCATTAGGAAGGTTGAGAACTGTTGGGAAATAATATTTTAAGGTGTGTTACTTTTGTTTATGTTGCGCTTGTTTAACTCTGTGAAGCTGTGTTACTGTGCCTGCCTAAAACACCTGATGGTCTAATAAAGAGCTAAACGGCCAATAATGAGGCAGGCGAGAGAAATAGGCAGGGCTGGCAGGCAGAGAGGATATAGAGGAGAAATCTGGGAGAGGAAGGAGGAAGAAGAAAGCGAGAGAAGGAGGAGGATGCAAGGAGCCAGCCAGCCAGCTCCAGAGTAAGAAATAATGAAAACTATACAAAACTAGTGAAAGGTAAAAACCCAAAGGCAAAAGCTAGATGGGATAATTAAGTTAGGTAAAGTGGGCAAGAAACAAGCCAAGCTAAGGCATTTGTAATAAAGAATAAGCCTTCATATACATGATTTATTTGGAAGCTGGGTGGTGGACCCCCCAAAGAGCAAAAACAACAGAGACCCACTGGTCTAAAGGAACAGAACTGATAGAATGAATAGATATATAATAATGGGCATCTATTAGAGTGGCCTTCAGGCTGTGGTCCAGCTAGTCCAACAGTAGCTGTTTGCCAACAGAAGGGCCACAAATCTCAGAGAAGTAGGTTCTAATGCCATGAAGGAATGGACTTGCCAGGGAGGGAGGGAGGGCAGCGGGCAAAGAGCAAGAGCTTCCTTCTTCCTTGTCCTTTATATAGGCTGCCAGCAGAAGTGTGGCCCAGATGCAAGGTGGATCGTACTATTTCAAATGGTTTAATTATGAATAATCCCTCACAGGTGTATTCAGCTGCTTTTTAGTTAATTTAATTTAATTAAATTTATTTAATTTAAATTTAATTTAGTTAAATTTTAGTTAATTCTAAGTGTAGTCGAGTTGACAGCAAGAATAGCCATCCCCATAGTGTTTTGTTTGTTTGTTTGGTTGGTTGGCTTTGTTGTTATTGTTTTATTTTGTTTTAAGCAGGGTCTCTCTAGGTAGCTCTGGCTGGTCTGGTTCTCACTATGGAGACTGGACTGGGCTGGAATTCACAGGTAACTGCCAGCCTCTTTCCTGGTTGCTGGAATTAAAGGTATTAAACAATAAGGCCTTATCTATTAATAATGTTTGCCAAAATAATGTGATCAACAATGAAATTAGAAAAAGTACAGATTGAGTGTCTCTAGTAAAGAATCCAAAATCTAAAGCCATGTGGTAGTAGTGGTGCACACCTTTAATCCCAGCACTCAGGAGACAGAGGCAGGTGATCTCTGAGTTGGAGGCCACCATGGTCTACAGATCAAGTTCCAGGACAGCCAGGGATACACAGAGAAACCCTGTCCCGAAACAAACAAACAAAAACAATAAGTAAGCAAACAAACAACACAAAACAAAGAATCCATAATCTGAAATTTTGATCACTAATGTCACTCTACAAGTAGAAAATTCTATGTCTCACTGCATGTGATGGGTTGCATTCAAAATGCAGACTCATTTAAAACATTGAATAAAACTATGCTAGGCTATGAGTATAAAGTGTATAAAGCACAAATGAATTAAACTGTATCAGGCAATGTCTATAAAGTGTATAAAACATAGATGACTTTCATGCCCACTAGATTCATTTATTTTTATCTTATGTGTATTAGTGTTTTACCTGGATCTATATATGTTTACCACATGCCTCTACCTGGTGCCTTTGGAGGCCAAAAGAGGATCTTGGATCCCCTAGAACTGGAGTTACATACAGTTGTGAACCGCCATGTGGGTGCTGGGAGCCAAACCGAACTCCTCTGCAAGAACAGAAAATGCTCTTAATTGCTGAGCTATTTCTTATCCCACCATTTTTAGTAGTATTATTAATATTAGGAAAATATAGGAATGTTGACTACTTATGAACAAATCTTGTCACATCTGTTTCTTTTTTTGCATCCCAGTCCAATGAACTACAAACAAAAAGTTAAAATACGAACTGCATAAGTATAAGTTTTATAGCTTAAGAACAACATGTAGAAAGAAAAAAAAAAAGGATCAACATGTGTGAAGAGAATTTAAATGTCTTACATAGCCGACTATGTGAAGTGTTTACAAAAGACAAACAAACTGAAAACTAATGGCCCAGCCAGATGGCGGTGGCGCACACCTTTAATCCCAGCACTGGGGAGGCAGAGCCAGGCGGATCTCTGTGAGTTCGAGGCCAGCCTGGTCTACAGAGAGAGATCCAGGACAGGCACCAAAACTACACGGAGAATCCTGGTCTCGAAAAACTGAAAAAAAAAAAAAGAAAGACTAATGGCTCACACAACGAAGTCTAGACTCCCGTGAATGTGAGTTCCTGCATCCCCAAAATATTCATGTGTGTATTCTGAGTCCCACACTTCCTGTAAAATGTAGAAAAATTAGTCTGTTGTACAGTGGTAAGCAGATAACATAGTATCATGAAGAAATTATGATCATACAGTGAAACTGAAAAGAACTAAGCCCTTTTAGCCAGGAAAAGAGATGATTTGAAGACCTCCTTAGAGGAAATGAAGGAAAAACGGTCCAGAGCAGTGGGTGCGAGCCCCAGGAGGACGTCACTGGTCCAGGGTTAGAAGCTTGGCTGTGGTGTTAGCATCTGGCCCCTGGCACAGCTGTTGTGGGGAATGCACAGGGTTGGTCGAGGTACTCTCTAGAGCGCGCGCCTGCGAGGTTTGAGTGGATTCTGTGATACTTACCTGGTTTTGTTAACTGCTTGTGCCCTTGACTGTCACAGATTTTAGAGGCACTCCTGCAGGTTATGCATGTCCTTCTGGGAATGTGCCAGGCCTTGGAGATTCAAGAAAAAGGTATGGTTCTAAACCTTCCAGACTATTTTATCTTCAATTTTTCAAATTTTTATTTATTGTTATTTGTGTCTGTGTATAATGTGGGGTGGGTGTGTGTGTGTGTGTGTGTGTGTGTGTGTGTGTGTGTGTGTGTACTCAGGCTCAAAGGAGTGCATATATGTGGTCAAAGGAAAACTAACTTGTGGGAGTCGGTTCTCCCCTCCACCATGGGATGGATCCAGGAGTCAAACTCGGCTCCTCGGGTTGCAAGGGTAGGGCTTTTGCCCACTGAGTCATCTGGTTGGCCCCTCAAAGCTGTTTTCTGTTTCTCCTTTCCCTTCCCTTTATCCTTTGTTTTCTGTTTCTTTGTTTTGTTTGTTTGTACTTTGTATCTACCTGATGAGTAGAAACTTTTCTATTAGGTTACATTTGTGTGCTTGTATCCTGAGAGGCCCCATGGGACCATGAGCATAGATAGCTGTGTATACAAATGCCAGGTGTCGTTGACAAGTAACTTCACTCTTCGGAGTCTCTGTTTTGCCCAGTATAGTATGGGGGTAGTTTAGTTGACTTCTCTCTATAGGTCACTTTTCCCATAGTGTAAAACAGGGCCATCAGTGTGATCTGAGGTGGTCACAGTACATAAGCATGACTCAACTATGTTACTGATTGGGATGTGCCAGGAATAGATCAAGACTCCCAAGGAAAGCAAATGTGATAGAGATACAGTCTGACATAACTGGTAATGAGATTGGAAACGTCACCAGTTAACCCTGTAACTGCAGTTAACCCTGTAACTGCGGCTTGTTCTCAGCCTTCACAGTTATCAGGAGTGGGTTGTAGAGTGTTAGCCAGTGGTACAGTCGTTTCAGTGTGGCTGTCTTAAGTAACTCTCTTTTGTGTTATAACTCCCACTTGCTCCTCTAGAATACCTTTGCAAGTATGCAATCCCATGCCTGATCGGAATCTCCAGATCCTTCGGACGTTACAGCACTTCCGAGGAGTCTCTCCTCTCAAAGCTCTTTCCCAAAGCCCCTCCTCATTCCCTGAGAATCCCGGAGGAGCTAGAAGGTGTCCGAAGGCGGTCCTTTAATGACTTCCGCTCCATCCTCCCCAGCAATCTGCTGACTGTGTGTCAGGAGGGCACACTGAAGAGGAAAACCAGCAGTGTGTCCAGCATCTCTCAGGTCAGCCTGGGCCCCAGGGGAGCACTCAGGGAGGAGAACTTTAGTAAGTGTTCATGCAAAGAAACACCGTGTGTAGTTTGAGGTTCTCATTAGAATTCTCTTGTTATAATGAGAAAAACTTGTCCCTTTTTTTTTCTGTATTTGAGATGGTCTTGCTAGAACTCACTATGTGACCCAGATGAACTAAAACACATGGCCCACCTTCCTCACCCTCTAGGTGCTAAGATTACAGATGGGGGCCACTGTACTTGTTTAAGACTGATCCCTTTTAAGAGTTTGGTTTGGTTTGGTTTGGTTTGGTTTTTTGTTGTTTTTTTTTGTTTTGTTTTGTTTTGTTTTTTTGTTTTTTTTTTTTTTTTTTTGGTTTTTCAAGACAGGGTTTCTCTGTGTATCCCTGGCTGTCCTGGAACTGACTCTGTAGACCAGGCTGGTCTTGAACTCACAGAGATCTGTCTGCCTCTACCCCTCCTCCCCCACCAAGTGCTGGGATTAAAGGTGTGTACCACCACTGCCCAGCCTCCGTTTTAAGATCAGGAACTCACTCAGCAGACTAGAATGGCCTCATCTTGCACTGATCCTCCTGCCTCAGCCTCCTCTGTGCTGGAACTCCAGGGACGCAGCAGCACACGTAGGGTTTTACACGCGCAGACACGTCGTTTTGAAGAGGATCTTGCTAACATCCACGCTGGCCTCAGGCTCCCATTTCTGTCTCCGCCTCCCAAGTGCTGAGAACGTGGGAGAATGCCGCCGAGCCAGCTTCTTTTTACCATTGTCAGTGATCTCATAGTTGTGGGATGGGGGGGTATTTGTTTGTTTGTTTTGTTTTGGAGACATGTAGCCCAGGCTGGCCCCAAAGTTGCTCTTGAGCTGAGAATGACCTTGAACTTGATCCACTTGTTTTTATCACCCTAGTGCTAGGATTACGTATGTGCCGCCATATGCAGTACTAGGGATTTGTATTAGGGTTCTCTGAAGGAACAGAACTGATAGGATGATTCTGTGTTTATATAGGAGGGGGATTTATTAGAATAGTTTTCAGACTGTGGTCCAGCTAGTCCAGCAGTGGCTGTTTACCAACATACAGTCCAAGAATCCAGTAGTTTTTCCATCTATGAGGCTGAATGTCTCAGCTGGGCTTCAGGATCCACCAGACCCTGAAGAAGTAGGCCCTAGTGCCAAGAAGGAATGGCCTTGCCAGCAAGAGTGAGAGCAAGCAGGCAAAGAGAGCACGCTTCCTTTTTCCGTGTCCTTCATATAGGCTGCCACCAGAAGGTGTGGCTCAGATTAAAGGTGGATCTTCCCACCTAAAAAGATCTGGATTAAAAATGGGTCTTCCGCCGGGCGGTGGTGGCGCACGCCTTTAATCCCAGCACTCGGGAGGCAGAGGCAGGCAGATCTCTGAGTTTGAGGCCAGCCTGGCCTACAGAGTGAGTTCTAGGACAGCCAGAGCTATACAGAGAAACCCTGTCTTGAGGAAAAAAAAAAAAAAACCCTTCTAGATAACCCAGCCTCTTGGGTTGTAGTTAATTCCTTGTGTCGTCAAGTTGACAACCGAGAACAGCCACCAGAGAATTGAACTCGGGGCTTCCTACATGGTAGGCCAGTACTCTACCAACTGAGCTCCATCACCACCCCAGACTTTACTCTGAGATAGTCGGTGCCTATAAGAAGTATGTAATTGAGGGGCTCCCAGCACCCACATTGTAGCTCACAACCATCTTTAACTCTTTAACTCCAGTTCCCGGGGATTTTACATCCTCTTCCAGCCTCTGGGGACACTAGGCACATATGTGGTACAGACGGACATACATGCAGACAAAATACCTACATACATAAAAAATGGAATAAAAATTTAAGTTAAAAAATGGTATGTAATTGAGGACTAGGATGATGGCTGGTTTGTAGAGTGCTTGCTCTGTAGAACCTGAGTTCAGTCCCCAGAACTCAAAAAAAAAGCTGAGTGTTTGTGGAGTATGCTTGTAATCCTAGCATGGGGATCGGGATCCCTGTGCTGGCTGGCTAGCTTTAGGCCAATGAAAGACCTTGTCTCAAAGAAAATGGATGTCTTTCCAGCAGATAACCCCCCCCAAAGTTGTCTTCCAACCTCCACATACACACAAGTGCACTTGTATGAAACATGCACATACACACACATACACACACACACACACACATATACACACACATATACATACACACACACATACACACACACATATACACACACACACATACACACACACATACACACACATACACACACATACACACACATACACATACACACACATACACACACACACACACACATACACACACACACACCAGCAAAAAATGCGTAACTGGGGCTCAGCGGTTAAGAGTGCTCACTGTTGGTACATAAGACCTGGGCTCAGTTTCTGACCCTGTGTCGGCAGCTCACAGCCCCTGTAACTCCCAATTCCTGGGATCTGATCTCCTCTTTGGATTCCAGGAGCTCCTCTGCACATACGGTGCAGGTCAAGTCAGACGGGACACTCAGCCACACATGGAAATAATGAATGAACATGTTAAAAAGTGTTATCTTTTGAAAATGAGGAAGTGTGTGATTGTACTAGGCTTGGTAGCACATACCTGCAGTCCCAATACTCATCAAGCTGAAGCAGAGAATCATGAGTTTGAGGCTAGACTGGGCTACATAGCAAGATGCTTTTTTTTTTTCTTCATTTTTCAAGATAGGGTTTCTCTGTAGCCCTGGCTGTCCTGGAACTCATTCTGTAGACCAGGCTGGCCTCTGCCTCCCAATTGCTGGGATTAAAGGCGTGCGCCACCACCCGCCCAGCTGCTATTTCATTTTTTAAGAAAGTAGTATATCATTTTGAGGAGTGAGGTGTAAGTTCATACACATAAGACCCTGCTGTTCTGTAGCTAACACCATTCTCCTCAGAGACCTCCCATACATGGATGTGTGCATGTATGTATGTATGTATGTGTGACTCGTGGAAAAAAGATAACACAAAATATTAAGAAAAATTCAGCTCAATCTGGGTGTGGGCTGCACACCTGTTACCCCAGCACTCAGGAAGCAGAGGCCAACCTGGTCTGCATGGCAGGTTCCAGTCTGGCTATTGCTAGGTAGCAAGACTTTGTCCCCAAAACAAAGTGGGAGGCAGATTCAGCTTAGTAGACAAATACAAACTATATAGTTACTGGTGTTACAATATACAGCAAAAAGTGCTGCTATAGCAGCAGACCTCAGCGAGGAGGTAAGGCTGGACTCAGGTGTGGACAGCAGGTTGGCAGAGACCCTCTGAGATGAGGGATTGGTTCTCTGGAGCCTCTTTTGATCTTATCTTATGGCTTTCAGGTTAGCCCAGAGCGTGGCATGCCCCCTCCCAGCTCTCCTGGAGGATCTGCCTTTCACTACTTTGAAGGTAGGTTCCCCTCCGTACCATAAGTGTGAGTCTAGTATCGGAACAGCTTCACAGTGATTTCTGTGACGCTGAGAATGCTGGACTGGCATTTAGAGTGGTGAGCTTTTATTTCTGTTTTCATTGTAATTTCTCCATACCTATCCTCTCTTTCTCTCTCTCTCTCTCTCTCTCTCTCTCTCTCTCTCTCTCTCTCTCTCTCTCTCTCTCTCTGTGTGTGTGTGTGTGTGTGTGTGTGTGTGTGTGTGTTACTGTTCTGTTGGCCGTGAGACCAAGGTATAGAAAAAAGCAGTTAACTGGGGCTTTCTTGTGGTGTCAGAAGGTTAGTCTATGATGATCATGTCAGGAAGTGTGGCAGACATGGCACTGGAGCAGTAGTTAAGAGCTTACATTTTGATCCAGAGGCCAAGAAGCAGGGCGGGGAGTGGGGGAGGGGTGGAGGGGTGGGGGGGAGTAAAAATGGGCCTGGTATGGCCTTTTTGGTTTTTCGAGACAGGGTTTCTCTGTGTAGTTTTGGTGCCTGTCCTGGATCTCTTTCTGTAGACCAGGCTGGCCTCAAACTCACAAGAGATCCGCCTGGCTCTGCCTCCCGAGTGCTGGGGTTAAAGGCGTGTGCCACCACCGCCCGACTTGGCATGGACTTTTGAAACCTCAAATCCCATTCCCAGTAACACAACCACCTTCAACAAGGCTGCATATCCTAATCCTTTCTAAACAGTTCTACCAATTGGGAGCCAAACACTCAAATATGTGAATCTGTGGGGGCCCTTCTCATTCAAAACACCACACTCTTCCCCCCATTCCTCACACACTCCCACATACTACAAATGAAACCCAGGACTTTGATTTGTTGGTTTTGGTTTTTTTTTTTTTTTTTTTTTTTGGTTTTTCGAGACAGGGTTTCTCTGCGTAGTTTTGTGCCTTTCCTGGAGCTCACTTGGTAGCCTAGGCTGGCCTCGAACTCACAGAGATCCGCCTGGCTCTGCCTCCCGAGTGCTGGGATTAAAGGCGTGCGCCACCACCGCCCGGCCGGTTTTGGTTTTTTAAGACAGGGTTTCTCTGTGTAGCCCTGGCTGTCCTGGAATTTGATTGTAGGCGAGGCTAGTCTATGGGAGGCCACAGAGGTTTCCTAGTGAGATGTGAGCTTGCTTTACCCAGCAGGGCTGCATAAGGGGATGGATTGACCAGGTGTTTGGAAGGGTCTGCACTTGGCTATGCTATGGGGAGGTCTTTTGCTGCACCCCTTGGCATTCCTTTAAAAGCCCCTTAGAAGAGACAGAAAGAGCCGGTGGATTAGGATCCAGGCCCTCCCGAGCTATCCTGTGTTTCTATCTGTCTCTCTCCCCTCTATATTTCTATCTAAATATCTTATCCCTCACTCCTCACGTGGGGGCAGGTCCCCATACTGGTCTTGAACTCACAGAGATCCGCCTGCCTCTGCCTCCTCAGTGCTGGGATTAAAGGCGTGCGCCACCCCCACCCAGATAAAACCCATGACTTTGTGCTAGATGGGCAAGTGCTCTAATCTTGCTACGTTCTCAGCCAGAGTCTTATTTATTTCTAACATTTTAATTACGTGTATGTATGTGCAGATACCTGTGAAGTCCAGAAGAGGGCATCAGATCCCCTGCAGCCGGAGTCACAGGCATTGATGAGCTAGCTGTCTGACCATTCCTGCCAGGACTTAAATGCAGATCCTCTGCAAGTGCACTCCTAACTGCAGAAACATCTCTCTAGCCCCCAGAAATTGGTTTGAGTTTAGTTTTAAAATATCTCTAGAGAAAAACTACAAAAAATAAGTCACAGACTCCCAAATGCTACCCTGTGGATTTTAACTTGTAAAAGCATGGGTTTTCTAGTAGAAGACCTATCTTTTTAAAAGGCCATTAAATATAGAGATGTTTAAAAATGCAGTAGTTTGCCGGGCGGTGGTGGCGCACGCCTTTAATCCCAGCACTCGGGAGGCAGAGCCAGGCGGATCTCTGTGAGTTCGAGGTCAGCATGGGCTACCAAGTGAGCTCCAGGAAAGGCGCAAAGCTACGCAGAGAAACCCTGTCTCAAAAAAACCAAAAAAAAAAAAAAAAAAATGCAGTAGTTTGTTATGGTGACAGGACCAGGCCTGCAAATCCCTTAACTTCAGAGACTAAAGAAAGATCATATGTGGGGCCAGCCTGGACTACATAGCCAGCGTCTATCTCAAAAACACAGTAACAAACAAAATAAGAATGTAGTAATACTATTTTCTTTGAAGCTTTGCTGCTTGCTAAATGCTTTCCCATAATTTACTGATTTTGATTCATGTGACTGTCCTGAATATTGGACACATTAAAACTACATTTCCCTCAGCTGGAGAGATGACTCAGCAGGCTTGAGTGTGAGTGTGAGGACCAGAGTTGAGACTCCCAGAGCCCACATCAGTGTCCCCTGCAATCCCAGTGGTACTGGAGGCAGAAACAAGCTGGCTAGCCAGACATATACGCACAATCAAGGACGGTTATCTCTGTCTGGCTCTTGAGAAACGTTAGATCAGATTAAATCAGGATAGGTTAGGAAACCAGGAGCTCCATTCTGCAGCCCCTCCATTTTTGAGTGATGTGAATTTCTTTTTTTTAATTTGTGTGTGTGAGAGAGACGGGGAGCGAGAGGCAGACAGAGTGTGTGTGCTGGGAGTTGTGTTTTGTGGTAGGAATGCTGGGTTACAGATGTGCGCCACTGCATCTGGCTTTGTTGTTTGTTTACGTGGGATCTGGGGAACTGAACTGCAGTCCCAGTGCTCAGGAATCAGAGGCAGAAGGACTGACTCAAGTCTAGCCGGGACTGCAAAGTGTGCCTTCTCTCAGAACAACAACAAATAAACAAATCCCGGCATGTGTCACCACCCCCAGCTCTGTAAATAATGTCAATCCCAGTTTGGGGTCCTGGGGTCCTTGGTTCCCGCTGTCCTTAGCTTTTGCCTGTGTCTGACCATCATACGCCAGCTCGTTCAGGAGTCCTTTTCTCTTCTCTGACGGTGTCTGCCTCCAGATCACAGCCTCTCCCCTTCCCTCTTTAAACCACTGTTCTCTCCTCCTCCTTCCTCATTTGTCACCGGGTTCTTAGGTTAGCTCTCTAGCTTCTCAGTTCAAGGTTCAAATTCCCCTTCTGTGGTTGGTTGGCATCCCTCCTTAGAGCTAGCAGTGAACCACTAGGGTTGGAGCACTAGATTTTATCTAACCCTCTTAACCCTCTCGTCCTGGAGAAGTCCCACAGGCTGCCAGGTTCTTCATAGACTGGCACTGTCTGCCGTGACTTACTTTGTGGTGTTGGGGATGGAGCCTTCCTGCTCTGCCACTGAGCTGCTTCCCAGGCCCGTTGTTTATCAAGAGGTGTGGTCTTATAGCACAGACCATGCTGGCCTGGAACTTGCAATTCCTCTGTCTCACCCTCCCAAATAGCTAGAATGATAAATATAAGCCACCACTCTGGGCTGTCTGTCATTATTTAATATGACAATATTAGACTTACTTATTTTCTAATGATAGTTTTCTGATAAAATGTTCTAATAATGATTTTCTAGGGGCTGGAGAAATGGCTCAGGGGTTGAGAGCACATACTGCTCTTTCCAAGGACCTGAGTTCAATTCCTAGCACTCACATTAGGTTGCTCACCACTGCTGGTAACTCTAGCTCCAGGGTATCTGACACCCGGGACCTCTGGGCATTTGCATTCATGTGCATCTACCCCCCCCCCACTGCCACACACATACACATAGTTGAAATAATAAAAATAAAGAAAGGCAATGACTTTTGATCCATCATTTGCTTTGGGGTCCATATTTATTCTTATGTGACTTTTTCAGAGAGGTGTAAAGTTAACATCTGTCATGGTCACTGTTCTTTACACTGTCGTTGTAAAGAGATACCATGACCAAGCAACTTACACAAGAAAGCATTTGGGGGCTGGCGAGGGGGCTCAGCAGGTAAGAGCACTTGTTGCTCTTGCAGAGAATCTGTGTTCACCTCCCAGCACCCGCACGGTAGCTCACCGCCATTTGTAATCCCAGTTTCAGGGGATCCAGCAGGCACACATGTGGTGCACATATGTGCATGCTTGCAAAACAACCATACACATAAAATAAAAAAAAAAAATCTTTAAAAAGTTTTAAAAAGAAAAAAAGAAAGCATTTGATTGAGGGCTTGCTTACAGTTTCAGAGGGTGAGTTCATGACCATCATGTCAGGAAGATGGCAGCAGGCAGGCAGCCATTATGCTGGAATAGTAGCTTAGAGCTCACATCCTGATCTGAAAAAAGTAGAAAGAAAGAGAGAGCTCAGTTAAGTTCTCATCATCCTGATTGGGTGGTTCACAACACCTGTAACTCCAGCTCTAAGGGGGCAGGTGCTCTCTTATGGCCTCCATGGGCTCCTGTGTGTGCGTGCGCGTGCGCGTACACACGTGTATTCTCTCTCTCTCTCTCTCTCTCTCTCTCTCTCTCTCTCTCTCTCTCTCTCTCTCTCTCACAAATCTTTAAAAATAAAAGGGAGGGCTCTTGGCATCCTGATTCACCCAGATGTGATCAAGCAGCGTCAAGCTTTCTTCCCCCATAACTTCCACTGCCACACTTTCCTCACTGCAATGTACCCTCAAAATATGAGCCAGAATAAGCCCTCCCTCCCTTAAAAAAAAGGAGAGCTGTGGGCACACTCCTGGAATTTCAACACTTGGGCGGCTGACTCGGAGAAGCCTGGGGTAAAAGGAATTGTAGTATCAACAGAGACGTGCAGCTGTGTGGGTTATGGGGCTGACCTAGGTCATGTCTTTTTATTTTACTTCGTTCTCTCCTGGCAGCCTCCTGCCTGCCTGATGGGACTGCTCTGGAGCCCGAGTACTACTTCTCCACCATCAGTTCCAGCTTTTCTGTCTCCCCCCTCTTCAATGGCGTCGCCTATAAGGAGTTCGGTATTCCACTGGAAATGCTTCGGGAACTCTTGAACTTGGTAAGCAGGCTCTGGTGGGAGAGCAGGCAGCAGAAGGCTGCTGTTGGTTTTGAGAGCTGTGAGCTCTGGCTGGCCTCCCGGTCCCTCTGCCTCTGCCTCCCGAGTGCTGAGATGGCCTGCATCACTGTGCCTGGCTCACATGGTACTGGGGTTGAATCGCAGGCCTCTCTGTCAGTGATCTATATTCCTAGGCTTAAAACAAAAACAGAAAACACACACTTTTAATTTTTACCCAGGCAGGCCTTGAACTTCATCAGTTCTTCCCGTTTCAGCCTCCCAAGTGCTGGGGTTGCAGATTTGTGCCACTAGGCCCGCCAGAAGCCTCTCATTTTTGTTTGTTTGTTTATTTATGTAGCTGGAGGGCTTCTCTCCAGGTTCCCCAAGCCCCGCAGTCCCACAATCCACTTATAAAATAATCACTCAGACGCTTATATCACTTATAAACTGTATGGCCATGGCAGGCTTCTTGCTAACTGTTCTTTTATCTTAAATTAACCCATTTTTATAAATCTATACCTTGCCACATGGCTGGTGGCTTACCAGCGTCTTCACATGCTGCTTGTCCTGGCAGTGGCTGCAGTGTCTCTCCCCTCAGCCTTCCGCTTCCCAGAATTCTCCTTTCTCCTTGTCCCACCTACTTCCTGCCTGGCCACCTACGTCCTGCCTGGTCATTGGCTATCAGTGTTTTATTTATATAGAGCAATATCCACAGCATATTTATTTTGGTTTTTCAAGACAGGGTTTCTCTGTGTAGCCCTGGCTGTCCTGGAACTCACTCTGTAGACCAGGCTGGCCTGGAACTCAGAGATCTGCCTGCCTCTGCCTCCCAAGTGCTGGGATTAAAGACGTGTTCCACCCACCACTGTCTGGCTGTTTTTTTTTTTTTTTTTTTTTTTTGGTTTTTCGAGACAGGGTTTCTCTGTGTAGCTTTGCGCCTTTCCTGGAACTCACTTGGTAGCCCAGGCTGGCCTCGAACTCACAGAGATCCGCCTGGCTCTGCCTCCCGAGTGCTGGGATTAAAGGCGTGCGCCACCACCGCCCGGCTGGCTGTTTGTTTTTAACAGGAAAGCTTAGGATATATGTTGACTATCTCTCATCCAGAATCATTGGTACCAGAAATAGTTAGGATTTGGGGTCATTTACAGATTTTTAATTTTTTCCTATGCACAATGAGATATCCTAGAATGAAACCCAAATCTAAACATGAAGTTCATTTGTTCTTTTTTTAGATCTATTTTGTGCTTGAGTGCTGTATCTGCATGTATGACTTTATGCCAGAAGAGGGTGCCAGATATCACTATAGATGGTTGTAAGCCACCACATGGGTGCTGGGAATTGAACTCAGGATCTCTGGAAGAGCATCCAGTGCTCTTAACCTCTGAGCATCTGTCCAGTCCTCGTTTGTTCTTCATATCTATGCACCTTACACACAGAGAAAGTTATTTTATTTGAAACTGTCTTGCTCTGTTGCCCAGGCCAAACTCAAACTTCTGAGCTCAAGAGCTCCTCCTACCTTGGCCTTCTGAGTGTCTGGGACCACAGGCCTGCCTATGTGCCTGGCTTATGCAGTGTCTTGAATGATTTTGTCAGATGTGGATTTTCCACTTGGGGCAACATACTGATGTAAAAATAGTTTGGATTTGGGAACATTTGGGATTTCAGATTTTTGGCATAGGGTATTCAGCCTGTACCATTATTTCCAGGTACAATAGACATAAAAAACTGACAATTACAGAGAGGAGAGACAATTCCTTCCCTAAGGGGATGTGAGTTCCTCCCCGGGTCCCAAGGAGGAACCGAGGCAGAATTCCTCCAGTGAAATTACTGGGTCCCTATAGAGCCTAGGTAGGGGGTTGGGGCCTCCTTACAGGAGTATGGGCGCCCCTCCCCCAACCCGCCACACCTGGAAAGCCTTACCCAATGCCAGTGAGGGCTCCCTGCCCTCCCCCACCTCGGTCTTCCCAGTCTCTACGTGCCCTAGCCCTTCCTTGGGGAGATGAGCGCCCTGCTCCAAGCCTGGGTGCGGGTTTGCCGTGGACCTCAGCTGGAATCTACGGATGATGGTTGCTTTGGCTTTTGAACACATTCACTCAGGACACATTCTGTAGTGCCTGAGTATGTGGGAGAGGCACTCTACATGTCCATTCAGAAGAGACCATTGTCCAGTCTGCCAAGAATATGCAGATGGAGGGCAGGCACAGGCCCAGTCTAAGCCTCAGAATCCACTAAAAACAGTGCTTTTCCTTTATATTTGATTTACTCGGAAGAGTTGTTGTGTTAATATAAAACCTGAGTTTCGAATATGAGTTTCTTTGGGTAGCCTCTGAGGTGATATGTCACAGAAGGCTTTGGTGCCGTTGTTTACATGCTGAAATAGGTGGATCTTTAGAAGAGTGTAGTGAGTTCAAGGCCAACTGGGTCCTTAGAGTGAGAGAGACCCTGTCTCAAAAACAAAAATTCAAATAAAGTAGGATGTGGTGGTGCATACCTTTAATCTCAGCACTAGGGAGGTAGATGTAGAAGAATTTCTGTGAGTTTGAGGCCAGCCAGGGCTACATAGTAAAACCCTATCTCCAAGAGAAAACAAAAAATCCAACCCCCCAAAAAAGAGAGAGAGAGAAACTTGGTGATGGTACACAAATGTGGTCCCCAGCTAATGAAGAGGACGTATGATGTGTGCTCAAGCTTAGCTACAGAGAAGAACCAGTGAGCTACTGTCCCAGGCCACTAGGAGCCATCAGTGTCTAAAGTTCCTGATGTCAGGAGACGGTTTTATTGCAGGAATCTTCCTCTTAGATGTGCTTGGTAACTGAGTAGTTTGAACACTCTGACATCTTGAAAACAAAAATCTAACATTGGCCGCTGACTGGCGGCGGCAGCGCACGTCTTTATTCCCAGCACTCGGGAGGCAGAGGCAGGCTTATCTCTTGAGTTTGAGGCCAGCCTGGTCTACAGGGTGAGATCTAGGAAAGGCACCAAAACTACACAGAGAAACCTTGTCTCGAAAAACCGCGCGCGCGCGCGCGCGCACACACACACACACACACACACACACACACACACACACAAAAGGAAAGAAAGGAAATCTAACATTGGCAACTCTGAGGGAGTTGGTCAGTCACTGCCTTTACTTTTATTGTCATTCATATTCAGGATAAGGAAGGTCTCAAGTGATGCTAGAATAGTAAGGGCGTTTTCTGCATACGGCTTGATCGTTGTTCAGTTGATATATTGTTGAGCTACTTTCCATTACATTTGTCACTACAAATTTATTAGTTCTTTCCATTTTTCTTTTAAATGTTTAAAGTTACTTACTTTATTTTATGCATGTAAATGTTTCGCCTGCATATATATGTGCATCATGTGCATGTATGGTGCCCGTGAAGTCAAAAGATGACATCAGATCCCCTCAAGCTAGACTTACGGAGTTGTGAGTCCCCATGTGGTTTTGGGAACCAATCCTGGATCCTCTACAAGAGCAACAAATGCTCTTAACCACTGAACCAACTCTCCGGTCCCTGGCTTTTTTCTTTTTAACAATTTTGAGGATTGACCCCGGCCTCTTGGGTATGCTAAGTGTGTCCCTTACTGCTGAGCTCCGCCTCAGCCTTCTCAGGGGTGTTGTCTGTCATCGCATTCGTCATCAGGTGGAAGAAGCTAGCACTCCCGTCCCTCTCTGTAAGCTGCCGCATGTGATTTGTGTCTCTCCAACAGGTGAAGAAGATTGTTGAGGAGCCTGTCCTCAAGTCCTTGGACGCAGTTGTAGCCAGCGTGATGGAAGTACGTACCTCCTGAGGGCGTCACCGTGGAGTTAGCCTGACGCGCACAGCTGTGTAGGAGGGTGGCGTGAAGGCTTGCGGTGCTCGGCTTATTTCAGCCCCGTCTCGGCACCCCTCCCGCTGCCCGCCCACCCTGGCTCCTCGGCACCCCTCCCGCTGCCCGCCCACCCTGGCTCCTCCGCACCCCTCCCGCTGCCCGCCCACCCTGGCTCCTCAGCACCCCTCCCGCTGCCCGCCCACCCTGGCTCCTCCGCACCCCTCCCGCTGCCCGCCCACCCTGGCTCCTCGGCACCCCTCCCGCTGCCCGCCCACCCTGGCTCCTCCGCACCCCTCCCGCTGCCCGCCCACCCTGGCTCCCCGGCACCCCTCCCGCTGCCCGCCCACCCTGGCTCCTCCGCACACATGGTGCTCTGGCTGGTGGGCAGTGTCTCCGCTTCACACCTGGAAGGTTAAGGAAGGTTAACGAGTGTGCCCGTGCCACACACTCAGGGAGCTTGGGTCAGACTGGGTCCTTTTCTTGCTCCTTTCTTGCTTCCAAAGCTGCAAGGTGTACTTACAGGGACATGCAAGCCCTGGATTTTAAGCGTATGTGCTGTGTATCTGAGGGACTTTTAAAAAATGTATTTGGAGCCAAGGTTTGCTCTGCGTTTGCCATCAGCAAACTTTGACGATAGCGTTTGTGGTGCGTGTAGTTTGCTCTTGCTTGGTCCCGACTAAGGGACACGTTGTCATAATTCCGAGTTGCAGTCTGGTACTTGGCTACAGATCTTCACCTTTTGCAAGTGGTGTCCTTCCTGTGACTCACTGTGGGTTGAGTTTGTGGTCTCAGAGGCCTCTCAGTTTCTGTCTTTTCTTCCCTTCCTTTCTTCCCTTTCTTTCTTCCCTTTCTTTCTTTCTTTCTTTCTTTCTTTCTTTCTTTCTTTCTTTCTTTCTTTCTTTCTTTCTTTCCTTCTTTCTTTCTTTCTTTCTTTCTTTCTTGTTGAGGTTTAATTTTATTTTTTATATGTATGGATGTTTTGCTTACGTATATGTCTGTATACCATGTTTGTTCAGTGTCCACAGAGACCAAAATTTTAAGCTCCCCTTAAAATTGAAGTTACAGACAGTTGTGAGCTGCCATGTGGTGCTGGGAATTGAACCTGGGTCTTCTGGAAGAGCAGTCAGTGCTCTTAACCCCTTAGCCATCTCTCCAGCCCTGGTTTCTTTTATCAGTCTATGGTCATAAATGACTGAGGGCATGCTGGAAAGCTGAGACCTGAAAACTGGCCTTGGACAGTCTAAAATCTAGACCAGTGGTTTTCGAGAAGTGACCCTTTAATACAGTTCCTCATTTTGTGATGACCCCCAACCATAAAATTATTTCATTGCTACTTCATAACTGTAATTTTGCTACTGTTATGAATTAGAATGTAAATGTCTGATATGCAAGTCCCAAAGAGGTTGTGACCCACAGGTTGAGAATGACTGATCTAGAAACTTGTTTGGTCTACATACTACCTATAATGAAGTCAGTATGGATCCTAAGGAAGAGTTGTGACTTTCTGGAGATCCCCCTTAGGGCTTATCCTTTTTTTTTTTTTTTTTAATGTGTATGAGTGTTTCACCTGCATGTATGTCTGTGTGAAACATGCATGCCTGGTGCCCATGGAAGCCAGGAGAAGGCATTGGATCCTCTGGAACTGGAATTACAGACAGTTATGATTTGCCATGAAGGTGCTGGGAATTGGACCCAGATCTTCTAGAAGAGCAGCAAGTGCTCTGAACCATGGGCGTATCTCTTCAGCCCCTTGGGGCTTTAAGGTGGAGTCCTGGGGCCCTTTTCCCTGTGAATGAACCAGGGGTAGTTTTGTTTGTTAACAATATTGGACTTTAGAATAAATATCCACTTGAAGAAATAGTTTTGTGCCAACAAACACACAAAAAAGTTTTAAATGGCTGGGCCGAGTGGTACACATCTTTAATCGCAGCCAGTCTGCGCTACAGAGTGAGTTTCAAGAAAGCCAGGGCTACACAATGAGACCCTATTTCAACCCGCCCTCCCCCCAAAAAAGAGTTTTAAATGCTGACCTCAGACATAAAACAATAACAAACTGTAGCTTGTAGGCCCTGAGAACTTGGGGTATGTGGCTAGTGAGTGTTGTGGCTGGACTGTTGATGTGTGGCATGGGTGACCCTGAAAACCCTTAGTTGATCTCAACTCTGAACTCTCTTGATCAGACCTTGAGCTGCTCTTACCTCTGCCCATCTCATTTCTACACCAGAATGTCACGAGGACTGGTAAGGGGGTGGTCATGGTTACAAGCGCCTGTCAGTGCCCTCCTGAATGCTCTGTGACGCCCACACCCTCCACATCATTCTGGTGTTCTCCATAGGACTCTTGCCACTGAGCAGCCTAACCTAGCATGCCCCTCCACACCCCCTGCTTCCTGCTTCCTCCATCCTCTCTTAGTTGCTGATATCCAGACACTGAGGACTGCATTTTAACTCACTAGACCTTGTCTTGAGGTTTTTTTTCCCCAAGTACTACATTTCATATTAGATTGGTAAAGAATAGTTCAAGCCAGGTGGTAGTGGTGCACGCCTTTAATCCCAGCACTTGGGAGGCAGAGGCTGTCAGATCTCTGAGTATGAGGTCAGTCTAGTCTACAAAGTGAGTTCCAGGACTACATAGAGAAACCCTGTCTGGCGGAGAGGGGGTAATTCAAATTAATTTTAATTATAAAATGTAGGCTCAGTCTGGCTATAGTGCCTTCCTTCAGAATGATGGGTAAGGTTGGGTTCCCTCTGGTCTGGTGGCCACTTCCATGATCTTCCACCTCCTTTATTTCTGTGTCAGACCAAAGACAGTGAAGTGTTAGTGGTTTTGTTGTTGTTTCTGTGGACTGTATAACTCCTGCCTGGTAGACATCAGGGCAGGGCATGGACCTCACATCTACTTTTGCCTTGTAGTGCAGATGATAAAGATATCTGCCATGAGTTACAGTAAGTGGATGCTCAGTTGAGATTGCAGGCAGTTCAGGGAGTCTCTGCCTGTGGCCATGTGCCTGTTTCCTCTGCAGGCCAATCCCAGTGCTGACCTCTACTACACAACCTTCAGTGATGCCCTGTACCTGACCATGTTCAAGGTGCTTCGAGACACTCTGCACCACATGAAAGGTAAGGGTGTTGGTGGGTGTGGGTGTGAGTACAGGGGTGGGGTCCGGGCCTTTGTCACAGTCTGGTACTTGCTTTCTCTTGGTGCCAACTTAGAAATCACACATAAAAGCAGATGTAGCTTATGGGTTTAGTCCTAGCTCCTCGGAAGGTGGGCTGAGCCCGAGAGTTTGAGACCAGTTGAGACAATAGCAAGATCCCTCTATCTCCAAGAGTAAAAGATCACATGTGAGCAGCATGATCGCATGACTGAACTTTAGTGGAAATAAGGAAATTTTTAAAAATCCATCCCTGGTGCTGATAGTGTGAATGATGGCTAAAGGGACGGTCCGTGTCCTAATGTCTTCTGCGCACTGCACCACTGTCCTGTGCGTGTAGGACATACACACACACACATCATGTTTAGACACTGTAGAAAATAAAAGCTTTAGCGTTTCCTCCCAATTTCTCATGTCTTTTTCCCATTCTGTTTCTTCATAACATTAAATGTTCCTCTTGAATATGTTTTGGTGACTATATAGATTTCTAAGATATAGATACACTATAATTTACTTAACTATTCCTAATCTAATTAAGAGGGTTCCTGAGAAACAGTTTTATGTGGACCATAGCATCAAAGGTTTGTGTTCCCTCAGGAATACATTAGGGATGGCGAACCCGGCCTAACATCCTAGAGTCCTCTTGCCTTGGCTATCTGTTACTGGTCTGACCTCTGCCTACCACTGTAGTTCTGGAATTTTCAGGCCCCACGGATGAGAATTTGGAAAGTCTCTAATCTTTCAAGTGAACTAACTCATTGATGATACATCCCTTTATTGGTATTTCATATATCCGAGTCCTAGTTTTGTCTGCTTAAAAGACAGTACGGTGAGCTTAGAGTATAGGTCAGTGTAGAGCACTTGCCTACAGGAATAAGCACCTGGACTGATCCCCAAAACAGAATCAGAATAACCAACCCAAAGCAAAACAAAAGCCTGGGTCTGACTTGTGAAGCGCCGTGAGGGACTGTTGATGCTCGGCCCTGCAGCCTCTCAGAAACACAGCAGCCCCAAAGGCCACCTTTGTTTCTGTTGAGAGGGGCAGCCTCAGCTGTTGGCCCCCGCTGCCTGTGTTGTGGTGTGGCTATTTCCATCTGTGACTACCCCCACCCCAAACTTTCTTTCCCACAGACCTCCCCACCTCCTTTGTGAAAGAGATCCATGATTTTGTGTTGGAGCAGTTCAACATGAGCCAAGGGGAGCTCCAGAAGATTCTACATGACACAGACAGGGTCCACAGTGAGATGAGCCCCCTCAAACTGCGCTGCCAAGCCAATGCTGCCTGTGTGGACCTCATGGTGTGGGCTGTGAAGGACGAGCAGGGTGAGTGAGCCCCACGCCACCTCCCTGTGTCCTGAGCTCCGGCCTGCCCCAGGATCCCCCGTGTGTTCCCAAAGTGACTTCTAGAATGCTTGGCATTTGCTGCCCGGTCCTGCAGGGTGAGGCGGTGGACCTGGGAGGAGGGGAAGCCCAAGGCTCCAAGCCTGTGCATTCTCCCTGCTGGTTTTCTGAAGGTTCTTTAGACTTTGTCTGAGAGGTGCAGGTTCATAGCTGGAGGGTAAGAGTCTGGTCTAGGAGGTGGGGGACTTTGAGAAACATTCTTGCAGAGTAGAACACTGTGAGACAGGAGGGGTCCCACCACAGAGAAGACAGTGTAGGCTCACAACATGTGGGTGCCTGCTTCAAGACTCCCAGTGTTGCTCTTAGAGTTAATACCTGGTTTACTAAGTCCTGTGATTAATCAGTAAGAACATATTTTCTGGGGTTGGGGACTTAGCTCAGTGGTAGGCCCTGGGTTCGGTCCTCATCTCCGAGGGTGAGAAAAAAGACAAAAAAAAAGAACATTTTCTGAATGTTGGGCTTTGGTGATCATTTGTATCCGCTTCTGATTTTAAATTAAGGTGCAGAAAACCTTTGCATCAAGCTGTCTGAAAAGCTGCAATCCAAGACATCCAGCAAGGTCATCATTGCCCACTTGCCCTTGCTAATCTGCTGCCTACAGGTCAGTTTCCATAGACTCCTATTCACAGGTGTCCTTACTGTGGCTCAGGCTGAAGCTGATTCTCTAAGTGTCAAACAAAAGGCAACAAAGTTGTCCTTTAAAGAGCTGCTGTGAACTGAGGGCAGGCCGTTCCATATAGGACCATGTATTTCTGCAAGAGCTGCTTGCCTTAAAGAGGACCTGTGGTCCTCCTTGATGTGACACTGCCTCATATGTAATCAGGGCCAGCAGGTGAGCTGTAGACATAGACCACAGGGCCTCGCAGAGAGATGATCTGGTTATAACGCTCAGTTTTGCTTAGCTAAGGCTCCCCTTGATAGAGACCCCATTGAATGCATACCTACCGTTGCTTAACAGCCTACTCTGTACCTTAATTTGTTTACTTAAAAGAAAACAAACAGTCTTAGAAATATATGTGCCTTGATTGGTGAAGAATCAGTACCATTTCCTTTTTTTAACCCGTGAGCAGGCAGTCTCTGGGAACTTTGATTTTGGAAGTTTGGGTCTGATATCAGAAGGCTGAAGGCCTTTTGGATGATCCTTTCCAGACAGCATGATGGACTGATGTTGTGTTGCAGGGTCTGGGCCGCCTGTGTGAAAGGTTCCCAGTGGTGGTACACTCGGTGACACCATCTTTGAGAGACTTTCTGGTGATTCCATCCCCGGTGCTGGTGAAGCTCTATAAGTACCACAGTCAGTACCACACAGGTAATCGTTCTTACAGTTGTTGGCTTTTATTCTTTACTCTTTGCTCTTTGAGGGCCTGCCCTCCAGCTCCCAAATAAATGCATGGAGACTTACTTTGACTTATGAATGCCTGGCCATAGCTTGGCTTGTTGCTAGCCAGCTTTTCTTTTTCTTTTTTTCATATTTCATTTACTTATAATGTATACAAAAATTCTGTCTGCATATCTGCCTGCAGGCCAGAAGAGGGCACCAGATCTCATTACAGATGGTTGTGAGCCACCATGTGGTTGCAGGGAATTGAACTCAGGACCCCTGGAAGAACAGCCAGTGCTCTTATCCACTAAGCCATCTCTCCCGCCCAGCTTTTCTTAACTTAAATTATCCCATCTACCTTTTGCCTCTGAGCTTTTACCTTTTTCTATTTCTGGTTCTCTTTTCTTTCCTCCTTTCCGTGTCTAGCTGTGTGGCTGGGTGGCAGGCCCCTGGCATCCTCCTCTCCTCCTTTTCTCTCACTCCTCAGTCTTCTTTCCCCAGAAAGAAGACTGCCAGCCAGCCCCGCCTGTCCTTTCTCCTGTCTAGCTATTGGCCATTCAGCTCTTTATTAGACCAATCATGTGTTTTAGGCAGGCACAGTAACACAGTTTCACAGAGTTAAGCAAATGCAACATAAAAGAATGCAACACCAGGCGGTGGTGGCGCACACCTTTAATCCCAGCACTCAGGAGGCAGAGCCAGGTGGATCTCTGTGAGTTCGAGGCCAGCCTGGGCTACCAAGTGAGTTCCAGGAAAGGTGCCAAAGCTACACAGAGAAACCTTGTCTCGAAAAACCAAAAAACAAAGAATGCAACACATCTTTGCATCATTAAACAAATATTCCACAGCATAAACAAATGCAACACATCTTCAACTAATATTCCACAACAAGTTCTCATCTTCAGCATTCAGGGCTTCTGGATCTTGAGAGGGGCTGTGTAATTGTCTGAGTTCTGACCGTACTTTTGGGGCCAGTCCTCTCCTCTGTGTCTTTCCTTCTCTCTCTCTCTCTACAGATCCCCGTTCCCTAGGTTTCAGGCCTTTCTCTGCCTCCCACTGGAGACCTCTTGAGATCTTGGCTTTGGTTTTTGTTTTGTTGTTTGGCATTTTCTCTTGAGGAAGTAAGTGGGAGCCCTCCATGCTCAGAGCTGGGCAGGAGTCTCATGTACACCGCCTCACTCGGTCCCGCTGCCTCATAAGAGGATGCAGGCGCGGAGCAGATCTTCTCATGTAATAGTAATTAGTGCAAGTTGATTAATTAACTAATTAATTAGCCCAGCCTTCGTGGATGTGAGGCACTAATGTGGTTGATGTCATGCATAGTTCTACTGCTGTCTTTTCCCTTCAGATGGAGAAACCCAGACCTAGCTGTCAGAAGCCTCCCCCAGTCCTTAAAGACACTCAAACAGAAGAAAAACAACCCTTGATTTATGATTGAGATGTTTTCTAGCTTAGGGACCTATCTTTTGAATCAATCATTGTAACTTTGTTAAGGAATGGTGTAAATGTTTAGGTTTGTGCTTAGGATCTTCCAGGTTTCTGTCACATTCACCACCACCCAAACACACACACTTTTGCCTGCTGTGTGCACACGGCTTGGCGTCCCAGAACAGGACTGTGCCTCACTGAGCATCTAAGCTGCATTCATGTGGATATTTGCCATTCATTTATTTATTTTATAGTTGCTGCTGTTTGAGACAGGGTCTCTCTATATAACCCTGGCTGTCCTGAAACTCACTATTTACCCCAGGCTGGCCTTGGATTTACAGAGATCTGCCTGCCTCTGTCTCTGGAGTGCTAGGATTAAAGGTGTGTGCCACCATGCCTGACTTTGTCATTTTTTAAAAAATGGTTCATTAAGAAATTGTTGAGCTTATTATTTAAGCAAGTTTGAAGACTTTATAAGCCACTTGTCCTTTTGATTTAAACATGTTCCTTCACTTTTTCTGTTTGTCTCAGAAATTTGGTTCTAAAATGTTTGGTCTGGTCAGTAAGCTAGGCGCGGTGGTGTAGATTGAAGTTTTTCTGTGTCCCACAGCTGCTTGGTCCCAAATAACCACAGACTTATATTAATTACAAACTGTTTGGTCTATGGCTCAAGCTTATTGCAAACTAGCTATTACATCTTAAATTACCCCATTTCTATTAATCTATGTATCGCCACGTGTTTTGTGGCTTTGCCTGTGTGCTATTACAACATCTCCCCTGACTCCACCCTCTTCTCCCTTTATTTCTGCTTGGATTTCCTGTCTAGCTCTAACCTGTCTAGGCCAGAGCAGCTTCTTTATTAAGGAATGAGAGCAACACATATTCACAGCACACAGAAAGACATCCCACAGCTCTTCCTTTTTCTGTCTAATCAAAAAGGAAGGTTTTAACTTTAACATAGCAAAATTACATATAACACAACAGTTATCAAGCAAGAATTACAGTTACAATATCTAGTCTGTTTGTATTTGATAAAATTAGAGAAAATACACTATCATTCATTCTATATTTATGAGTCTAAAGTTTCATATCAAATTAACCTTTTATCATAACCAAGGAAAACTGTAATTATAGTTGTCTAGTCTTCAACTCTATCAAAGACCCCAGAAGTATATAATATTATTTGAGTAAACAGGAAGTGCATTGTAAGCAACATCCATAATTCTAGAAATGACAGAGACATCTGGCTGCCTGGACAGTCATCCAAAGTTCCTTTGTAATGTTGGGGCATCCATCTTCGGCCTACAGGCCTAGAGTCTCTGGCAGACTTCAGAGAAGCAGGAAATTTGAAGGACTGTTCTGCCTAATGGCAAAGTTTGTCAGTGGCTTTCCTCTGTGTCCTGCAGAATGTCTGGCAGTTTCTTCTGCAAAGCAGGAACCTTAAGGACCATCCTGCCTTGTTTTGGCAAGCTGAGTGGTCATTTTCACATGGGTCCTGGATGTCCAGATTGTATCGCATACTGTCAAGCAGTCCAGGCAAGAGCAGTTTCTTACCCATATGGCTGGCCTTTTCTATATTGTAAGCAAACTTTGATGCCCATCATCCTCTTTGAAGTAATTGGTGCTGCTGCGTACAGATATGTCTCACTGTCCAGAAAAGTCTAAGTTCTTAAAATATTTTAAATGCCATATTCTGTAGGTCTTTGAAGTGTTTGAAGATTACTTACCTAATTGAAATATGTCTTTATATATCTAGAAAACTTAACTAACATGACTATAAGTTTGATTATCATAGATGACTAATTATTAATCTGTATTTCTTAATTATACATTATAATTTTAAATGAGCTGCATAAACATAATATCTTAAACAAGAGTAGGAATATTCATACGGTATAGCAAAACTGACCTTAAATTTGTATTAATAAACCAAAATCCATACCAATTTAAAGTATTTTGAGACTAACAGGTTTTTTTTTGGGGGGGGTGTTAAAGTGGATTTAATAATCTACCGTTTTATCCTATCATTTCTATATCATATCCCCCTTTCTTCTTTTAGAAAGTGATTGACTATAGCCAATAATAATTTGTGACTAACCCCTAAACAAAGGCAAACATCCATAATTTATTTTTGGGAATGTGGGTGTAGTTTTCTAGACTGCTTCTTGCTGATTTGGGGAGCTGGCAATCTTATAGGGATCCTGAGAAAATTTAGAATTATTGTCTAGTATTGATTGTAGTAGTCTGTGAAGCTGGATCGTCTTAGCCAGCTGCCTTGAAGCTGTTCTGGATGTTGGATCATCTGGGCCATAGATCCCATTGGAGACCTCTCGGGGTCTTCCTTGATGGAACCATATTAACCTGGAAGGAATCCACAGCTTCTTGTCTTCTGTGGAAAGAAAAGCAGAACCTCTTTTCCAAAGCAACATATCCTTAGACCCAAATTTTGAAGTCAAGATACCTTTAAAATATATATGTTGGTTTAACTTAGCAGCCCCTACAATCAAATGCCTCTCTGCAGTTGAAAATCCCCAAGACAACACAATAATATACAGTATCCAGACTCTCTGTATTTTCCATCTTTACGTGGCTTTTTTTATTATTATTATTCTATTTACTTTTTAAGGACTTTGTCTATCCTTTTTCTCTCCCAAGCCTATGTATATTTTTTTAACACACTGTAACCCATTTAGAGGTTTTTTTCCATGTGAATCTGTTTTATTGTATATCTTTAATCCTTTTCTGACCAGGAGAGTTTTTAAACTGCTAAGCTGTGTGGCTAGGACCCAAGCGGCAGCCTTGGCTGCTGGCTTCACCCCACTCTGCTTTTTTGTTGTTGTTGTTGTTTTGTTTTTTGTTGTTGTTGTTTTGTTTTTCAATACGGGGTTTCTCTGTGTAGTTTTGGTGCCTGTCCTGGATCTCGCTCTGTAGATCAGACTGGCCTTGAACTCACAGAGATCTGCCTTACAAGTGCTGGGATTAAAGGCGTGCGCCACCACCGCCGGGCCCACTCTGCTTTTCAACATGGCACAGGTCCAATGAGTCATGCTTATCTCCCTAATTCTAGGAAACAATATTAAGTAGCATGCCTATGTTTTTAAGGCTGTGGCTGTGCTCCCAAACTGTCATACAGTAGCTGGGAGAAACCTCTCTGTGTCTCAGCCCATGATAAACTGGGAGTCCTCCATGTTGTCACAGAAGCCAGCTGTGGCCAGGGGACACGTCTCTGTACCATGGCCCATAATGAGACCTGGACTAGTAAGCTGTTCTTGGTTACGTTTTAGAACCATTTTTTTAAGCTCTCAGGTTTTATGTGGAAATTCTTGCCAAAGTCTGGGCGCCAATTATAACCAGAAGCTTGTCTGTGGCCCAAGTCTGGGCGCCAATTGTAACCAGAAGCTTGTCTGTGGCCCACTTGGTCCTGCAGCAGCTTATAAAATAATCACTCAGAGGCTCAATATTAATTAAAACTGTTTTGGTCTATGGCTCAGGCTTATTGCTAGCTAGCTATTACATCTTAAATTACCCCATTTCTATAATCTGTGCATTGCCATGTGTCTCATGGCTTTACCTGTGTTCTGTTATATCTTGCTCCCTTGGCAGCTCACAGCATCTCCCCCAACTCTGCCTCTCTTCTTGTATATTTGCTTGGATTTCTCACCTGGCTAAAACCTGTCTTGCCATAGGCCAGAGCAGCTTCTTTATTAACCAGTGGTAGCAACACGTATTCATAGCATACAGAAAGACATCCCTCAGCATGGTGGTGCATGCTTTCAAGGAGGCAAGCATGATCTACATAGTGAGTTCCAAGCAGGCCAGTGCTACATGGTGAGATCCTGTGGTCTCAAAAAAAAAAAAAAAAAAAAAAAAGGAAAACGAAAGCAAGCCATGAGATGTGGTTGGGTGTTTGGGTGCTTGTTTTCACAAGCTAAAACTCGAGACAAAGGGGATGGAAGTGAAACTGAGTCAGACACCAGTTTGAATTTTCACTTTTAGTTGCTGGCAATGATATAAAAATCAGTGTCACCAATGAGCATTCTGAGTCAACCCTGAATGTCTTGCCGGGTAAGAAGAACCAGCCGTCCATGTATGAGCAGCTCCGGGACATCGCCATTGACAACATCTGCAGGTGGGGGCTCCAGCTGAAGGCAGCTTGGGGGGAGGGGACGGCAAGTGGGCAGAGGCTTGGTGCAAAGGAGCGAGGAAATCCTTCTCATTCACAGCTTGTTTCTGCATATTGTACAGGTATAAAAAGTTTGGTTTCTTTTAAAGCTGCCTTTTCTTTGTCAGAAAAATAGAAATCCTTATTAGATAAAATTTGTAATATATTAAAAAAGGATTGATCCATTGGCTCATCTTCCAAAGTAACATGTAATTATATTTTTTCTTTATAATATTCGATTAAGTCAGAGGCTTTTTGCTACAGGTCTCTCTTCTGACTGCCAGCTCCCAAATAATGACAGAGACTTCTTAATAATTATGAAAGCTTGGCCTTAGCTTAGGCTTGTTCCCAACGAGCTCTTAAAACTTAAATTGACCCGTTTATATTAATCTACGTTCTGCCACGTGGCTCATTACCTCTCCTCAGTATAGTGTGCCCTACTTCTTTGGCTGGCTGGCAAATCCCTGCCTCTCAGAGTCTTCCCCTCCCCCACCCCCAGTTCCCCTCTCTCCCCAGAAGTCCCACCTATCCTCTCCTGCCTAGCTATTGGCCATTCAGCTCATTAATAAACCAATCAGAAGGTGCCTTAGCAGAGACACATCTTCACACAGTGTGATCAAATATGCCGTGACAGTTTTTGCCGTTGTTTTCAATGAGACTAAGTGTTCTTTGCTGTGGAGACCTGCTGCGTGCTCTTTCTCTCCCAGTCCGAAATCAAATGTTTTCTAATTGGTATGAATGTGCGTGTGCCTCCCTTTGAGTTCCGGCTCCTCATCTCAGCATGCCTTAAGAGCCAGACGGGGGGGGGGGGGGGGCACACCTGAGAAAGGAGGTTTCATGTCCTGGGGGCTTTTAAGGTTTCCGTTTTCTTTATAGCATAAGCATCTCTCCCTAATAAAAGACCCTTGGTGGGAATCAAGGGTGCAGCTTAGTGGCAGGACATGCGCTTTGAATGTGTAAAGCCCTGGAGTTAATCAGCAGGGGGTGGGGGGCTTGGTACTGATGTTCCTTCAGCTATCTGGGAACATCTGTCTTTTGAGTCAGTTGCTATAAATGGTAAAGGAAGTGTGAAATTGAAATTAGCATGGGCACATTATTCTGAAGGAAGCTGATCCATCAGGACAGGCAAAATGATTTAAGTTATTGTTTCCAGAATAGATACTACCAAGTGGGGGAAGTCCGCTATAATTCCTTAAATTCATGCTATGGAATGGCTTTCCATTCAGATTTCTGGAGTAGAGACTTCAGAGCTGCTTTGTAAAATGTTGTACAACCCAGCAAGGAGCAGACCAAGCAGAACACAAACAAAACCAGTCTGTCGTCTTAACACCTGATGTCACTTGGGCTTCTTTGCTGCACAGGTGCCTGAAGGCTGGCCTGACTGTGGACCCGGTGATAGTGGAGGCCTTCCTGGCTAGCCTCTCCAACAGGCTCTACATCTCCCAGGAGAGTGACAAGTATGTGTCTATCACTTGGAAGCACAGACGTGCTTTGTAGGCTGTCGCAGTGCATGCCACTCTGTCTGCCTCTTCCTGCTCACATGCAGCCATGCTTGGGTCAGTGGAAGGGTCAAGGTCAATCCAACCCACAAATGTACATTCTGGACCACAGTGCTGGAGTTAGAGTCTGGGTCTCTGTCTCTGAATGTGGTGAGAGAGCACAGCAGTTCCTTCGGAAGAAGCTTCTTCAAGGCCACAGGGAAATCAAGGTCTAGGCTAGAGTCTCGTGGTTTTGTTTCACCGCTGCATGCCTCAGCTTTTTTTGACTTTTGGAGGGTTTTGTTTTGTTTTTTGGTTTTTTTTTTTTTTTTTTTTTTTTTTTTTTTTTTTTTTTTTTTTTTTGATCTTCAGGCAAATTTTATTTGTTAGAGTACAAACGAAATATCACCACAGTTTTCTGTTATCTTTAGTTTTGCTGAAGGAGCTTTACAGCCATTTCATGACTTCAGTCACAAGAGTATCCTGGCACACCTGGATATCTTGGATTATTAGGTTCTGTAAACTGTACACTATAAGGATTAAAGTTGAAATGGTGGGATGTTTTTGGAGGCTTTTTTGTTTGATTGGTTTTTGGTGATTTTTTGTTTGTTTTTAAACGTCTTTTTTGTTTTTTGTTTTTTTGTGGAGTCATGACTGTCCTGGCTGTCACTCTGTCAACCAGGCTGGCCTTGGACCCAAAGATTTGCCTGCCTCTGCCTCCTGAGTGCTGGGATTAGAGACGTGCTCCACCATGCCTGGCTCTCCGAGCTTTTCAAATACCTCTCCTCCTCCCCACCGTAGGGATGCTCACTTGATTCCTGACCATACCATCCGTGCCTTGGGACACATCGCAGTGGCTCTGAGGGACACCCCGAAGGTCATGGAGCCAATCCTGCAGATCCTGCAGCAGAAATTCTGCCAGCCTCCCTCGCCGCTTGACGTGCTCATCATCGATCAGCTGGGCTGCCTGGTGATCACGGGAAATGTAAGGAAGACCCTGCAGTAAGGCCAGAGCGGGAAACCTTTGGTTATAAGTGGTGTAAGACTGCACTGTCAATGTGCTTGAAACTGAGCTAAAGACTCACGATGGTCTCCACGCTGCATGGTGGGAGTAGTGTAACAGCGGTCGTGCGGCTCTCAGGAGGTGAGAATAGTGTAACAGCGGTCGTGCGGCTCTCGGGAGGTGAGAATAGTGTAATAGCGGTCGTGCGGCTCTCGGGAGGTGAGAATAGTGTAACAGCGGTCGTGCGGCTCTCGGGAGGTGAGAATAGTGTAACAGCGGTCGTGCGGCTCTCGGGAGGTGAGAATAGTGTAACAGCGGTCGTGCGGCTCTCGGGAGGTGAGAATAGTGTAACAGCGGTCGTGCGGCTCTCGGGAGGTGAGAATAGTGTAACGGTGGCTGTACGGCTCTCAGGAGGTGAGAATAGTGTAACGGTGGCTGTACGGCTCTGAGGAGAAGAAGTCTAAACCCATTTCTTACAATGTAGCTAGCATAAAATTGGGTCTAAATCAAAGCTGCTTGCCTTTCACTTTTGATTTTGGTTTTCTTGTAGTTCTAGAAATGAATCTCCTCAGGCAAACGCCGTGATAAACGCCTATAGTCCCAGCATTTGAGAAGCAGAGACCAAAGGATTAGGAGTTCAAACTCATTTTTTTGCTGTATAGAAGACCTTGTCTCAAGAAACAAGAGAGAGTTGGAAAGATTGTTCGGTGGTTAGAATTGCACACTACCCTGGTGGAAGACCCGAGCTCAGTCCTAAGCTCCCGGTCAGGTGGCTCAGGGCCTCCCAAGACTTCAGCTCTGCGAGGTCTGATGCTCACTTCTGGCCTCTGAGGGTACCTGTGTCACGTGCACATACTCCCATGCAGACACCCACATGTATATTAAAAGAAAAAATAGGCCAGGCATGATGTATACACCTTTAATCCAGCACTTGGGATTAAATCCAGAGGCAGGAGGGTTTCTGTGAGTTCAAAGGCAGCTTGCTCTATATAGTGAGTTCTAGGCCGGCCAGGGCTTCATCGTGGGACCCTGTGTGTAAATCAGTAGACACAGCGGGCAAAGACGGCTCGGTGGGGAGAGGCTTGCTGACGAGCTGCCGACGTGTGTTCCGTCCCTGGGACCTGAGTGGTGGGAGGAGAAAACCAACCCCACAAATCTTCCTCTGACCTTGTTTGCTCGCCAGGACACTCAAATGCACACATGTGTGAAAAAACATGCCCTACATCGTCCTTTCTCCCTGGGTGATGACGGGCTCCCGTGTCTGGAGTGGACCCGGGAATCAAGGCATGGTGACAGTATCTCTTGCTCTCTTCCAGCAATACATCTATCAGGAAGTGTGGAACCTCTTCCAGCAAATCAGTGTGAAGGCCAGTTCAGTTGTGTATTCAGCCACCAAAGACTACAAAGACCACGGCTACAGGTATTCTTCTGCACCTTGCTGCTTTAGAGCCTGGCAGCATTTAGCTCTGTTTGAGGATTTGCTTGTGGTGTTAGTCTTCTTACTAACTGTATGCTGTAAATCAGTGTACAGGCAAGGCAGTGCATGAAGACCCACACATGGCAGCAGCTCGTTGCTGAACTACACCTGTGGCCCTCTGCTCTGCTCCCTTCTCTGCCACATGGGCCCATAATGCACATCTGAGTGACCTGCTTCTTATACATAAGCAACATGCCAGCGACACCTGAAATGTTGCCCTGTGTGTTGCTTTAAATAGCTGTGTAGTACCACATTGTATATTGTGCCAAGACTTTAACCAGGCCCTGGTCTGGATATTAGATAGTTTTCTAGTTTCCATACCAGAAGGGCTACATTGAATAAACAGTGTAATAGCTGTGTAAAAGCTCTGTGAGTATGCGTTTCTGTTTGTTTGTTGTTTTTTGTTTGTTTGTTTGTTTGTTTTCAAGGCAGGGTTTCTCTGTATAGCCCTGGCTGTACTGGAACTCACTCTGTAGACCAGGCTGGCCTCGAACTCACAGAGGTCCTCCTGACTCTGCCTCCTGAGTGCTGGGATTAAAGTAGTACACCACCACCAGCAACCTATGAGTATGCTTTTCTTAGGTTAGATTTTTAAAAGAAGAATTTGGGGGTTGGAGATTTAATGAAAGCAATTGGCCAGCAAGTAGAAGGTCCTAGGTTTGGTTCTTAGCACCAAGAAAAAAAAAAAAAGCCTGGGCGGAGGTAGAGATGATGCATCGGAATTTGGAGGGCCCAAGAGAATAGCCATTTATATCTTTGAGCATTCTGTATTTGTGCAAAGCCTGGCCAGTTTTCTTTGGCAGACTTAAGAGATGCTTCTTGACTTTACCTAGAATGTTTGAAGGATCTCACAAGAGTTTGTCAGATCAGAAGAGGGAGAAGGCAGAAGAAAGGTTGAAGCCGTGAGACAGGTGGAGAGAAGAGAGCCCCTGTGTTGGCATTACTGTTCCTGGTCATCAGGCTTCTCTGTTTTCGATTATTAAGTACAAGCTTCCTCTAAGATCCTCCCCATGTCAGTTTAGTGGGCAGCGGTACAGCTGCCTTGCCTCAGTGAAAACTTACCTGTGCCTCAGTTACTTCACCTGCCAAAGAGCGCATCTGCAGGTGTGTGAGTGAACAGAACTGTGCATGTGCTCTGTTGGCGGCCAGACCACCTTGAATGCGCCCTGTCTCAGTTGATCCTGGAAGCTAGGCAGGTATGGTCTGGTTAGTTCTTTGGTGGGAGAATATATACATGAAAGTTCTTGACTAGTGTGAGCTCTTGGCATTCTTACACAGTTGGCCTCCACCAACACGTAGTAAATGTTGGAACAGAGACGTGTGTCCATTTTGTCCATGTTCAGATTTCCTCATCAATAGTCTCCAAATAATCAAATATCTTCTAGGCTGGAAGAGGTAATACACACTGTAATACCACCACTTAGGAAGTTGAGGCAAGAGAACTGAGAGGTAGAGGCTAGCCTGAGCCACATAGCAAGTTCCAAACTACCCTGTGCTACATAGTGAAATCTTATCTTTTAAAAAAAAACAAAACAAATAAACAAACAAAAAACACTTTTTGTGATATTTACATTGTATTAAGTACTATGGGTAATTTTGAAATGATTTAAAATATGCAAGAATGTGTGCATAGACAGTTATATGCAAATACTATCCTAGTTCATTTACTTTTGTTTTGTTTATTAAGATACGATCTTGCTGTGGTAGCTCAGGCCGGCCTCAAACCCATGATGCTCCTGCCTCCGCCATCAGAGTGCTGAGATTACAAGTGAACGCTGCTTGCTATTACACCCAGCTACCACACTATTTGAATGAAAGGATTTTTTTGTGCCCTTGGGAATTTTGCAGCCAGTTTCTCGTGGGTAGTGAGGAGCAGTTGATCTTCAGCGTTTTCTCACTGCCACTGTTGTGTGACCAGTCTATAAACAATCTGAGGACTAGATTGGGGTCCCAGCCAGACTGGCCTCCACCTCCTTCTGTCTGTCCTGGTTTGTGCATGGAGCTGACACTTGGGTCAGGAATCCTTGTCCCTGGGCACCTCCTGCTCTGTCCTGCTCCCTGCTGGCCTCTCTCTGGCCCTTTGGCGGTCTTCTGACTTCTCCCCTCACTCAGTGTATATAGTTCCTGCTAATCTCATGCTGCAGTTTCTTCAGCTCCTGATTGAAATTGCCTTTTTCACCATAAAGCCTCTTATTGCCATCTAAATGATTTGTCAATCTGAGGGTGTAGCTCAGTGTTAGAGCACTTGCCTGGCATGCGCAAGGCCTTTAGTCCCAGCCCCTACACACCACGCATGTGCACACACACACACACACACACACACACACACACAGCCTCCAAAACTTGTCTTCTTACTAGTGGGAACATTTGATCACTTTTATTTTCCCTTGTACTGCCAGGCTTTACCTACCTGGGAAAGGAGTGTCTTTGGCTGTGACTAGCATTTGCTAGGGACCAGACTCTGTTCAGTGCTTAACTCCTCCCGCTTATGAAGAGAGAATTATTATCCTTGTTTCACACAGGAAGAAACCAAGGCGCAAAGGCTTACGTGCCTCAGTTGGTAACATACTGTGGAAGTATCAGAGCTGCTGATTGCAGAGCTACAGAGGCCTGGCCCACTGCCTCTGGCTGAAGGGGCAGCATCAGTTTCACTCCTAGGGTTTATGTAGGATGTCCATAATCCAGAGGCAGGTTGTCCGGGGACTCCTTCCTGTTCACTGTCTGCCGATAGTAACATCAGTCCCAGGGTGGTGGGGAGCACTGGCGAGAAGCTGGTCATCAGGAGAAATGATGTTTAGGTTCTCTGTGATTTGAAGAAGAAAAACAGAACTCAAACAGAAAAGCCTAGAACTGAGTAATTCTTGATGTTCAGTAGGCTTTGAATGTTCAGAGGAAAGTCGGGGTCCCCCATATCCAGCTCCTTGAACCAGATCCTTGGTCAAGAGGTCCGTAGTCTAGCCGGGCAGTGGTGGTGCACGCCTTTAATCCCAGCACTCGGGAGGCAGAGCCAGGCGGATCTCTGTGAGTTCGAGGCCAGCCTGGGCTACCAAGTGAGCTCCAGGAAAGGCGCAAAGCTACGCAAAGAAACCCTGTCTCGAAAAACCAAAAAAAAAAAAAAAAAAAAAATAAGAGGTCCGTAGTCATTTATTCAGCCATTCACTTTCAGGGTCTGTTTGTCATGAAGGTGACATGGAGTTCCTTGTGCGCGGTGAGGCAGGCCAGGCCCACTTAGAGCCAGTATTGTCCCTCCAGCTGTCCCCAGCACCCTGGGCCTTCAGCAGAGGGGCTGACTTGGGTCCTTTTTTTTTTAGGCACTGTTCCCTAGCAGTGATCAATGCCCTGGCCAACATTGCCGCCAACATTCAGGAAGAGCATCTTGTGGACGAGCTGTTGATGAACCTGCTGGAACTGTTTGTGCAGCTGGGCCTGGAGGGGAAACGAGCCAGCGAGAGGGCCAGTGAGAAGGGCCCCGCCCTGAAGGTAGGAAGAGAGGTGCCGGCTTTTGAGGCAGTCTTGGTTGAAATATGATGCTTTCTGTGTTAAATTATTTAATTTTTAAATGTGTTCTATTTTTTGTTCTGGGGCCCAAGCCCACCACTGAGTTACACCTGTCACCTGTTAGATGGCTTAAGAACATCTGGAGAAATAAGAAAAAGGAGAGTGGGCTCTCACTCAGAATGCTGGTGGGTTAGGGAGGAGCGGCTTCCTCACCTGGCTGCATCTGGCTTGTATCAGCCCCAGTGACAGCAGCATGGGCCTCTTCCTGGGCAGCTCTCCCTGTGTTCTGGGCCTGAACCTATGCTGAGGAGGCCCTTACCTGCTGTCATTGGAACAAAAGGGGTGCCATCTTTATCTGCTGCCAGACTGTCCTAGAAAGGCAGGTCCACGTGGACAGACAGAATGCTACCTTTTAAATGCTCAAATAGATTATTTGGGGGTGTTTAAGACAGGAGGAGACTCTCTTATCACATCATCTCCCCATTAACAGCCAGCCTTCTTCCAGGTTTCCATTTTCATGCTCTCACACTGTTCTCCCCTCTTCCTCTTTCCCGGTCACTGTTCACCCAGTGTGTGCCAGGGACTGTTACCAATCAGGGTCAGCCACTTACTATACAGCATGAGGCCGTTGATACCGTAGGCTTTGCAGGATCCAGACAGCTTCTGTTGCAGCAGCTCAACTATGCAAGAGACTGTAACGGGTAGGGTGTGGCCCGGGGCTGCTGAGTCCCGGCTGTTGTTCCAGGTGAGGGTCAAGTAAATAAGATGAGAGCACCCGTGCCCTACTTGAGAGGCTTGGTGGGAACAGGGCAGTCCAGCAGGGAGCACTTCAGACGGGGCTGGTCACGAATGCCTTGTGGAAGGAATATGAGTTGACATCTCCATGGAATCCTTCCTGTGAAAATCTTGGTCAAGCTGATGCAAAAAAAAAGAGAAGAAAAGAAAAGAACCTGTTTAAGGCCTTGTCCATAGGGGCTGGAGAGATGAAGAGATGGTTTAATGGTTAAGAGCACTGGCTGCTCTTCCAGAGGATCCAGGTTCAATTCCAGCACCACATGGCAGCTCACAACTGTCTGTAACTCCAGTTCCAGGGGATCTGACACCCTCACACAGACATACATTCAGGTTAAAACACCAATGCACATGAAATAAAAATAAATAAATAAAAGACCTTGTCCATAATTCGGCCTTGTTCTTCTGACCAACTTATCAAGACTCCCAGGATGGTGACTTTCTCAGTTCTCAGGAGAGACTAAGTGTCAGGCTGGTGGGAGAGGAGAGCTGGTGATGCACTGGACGCTTGAGGAGGTGTGTTGATGTTTCAGAACCTTCTTTCCCACAGGAAGTGGGCCCCAGGGCCCACTGACCTGCTGGGACCTGTGGTCATCCTCTTTGCTTCCTCTTGCCACACTCTCTCATAGAGTCTCAAGACTCCTGGAATGTAACGCTTTCACAGGCTAGAAGAGCAGCGCCAGAATTCCATTTTCTCTTAAGTACAAAGGCAGGAATCCTGTTCTTTGTAGAGTAGTTACTGTTTGCCAAGTATTTACTGAAATAGGGCCTTCTTGGGGAAGGGGAGCCTGTAGAAGCAGAGGAAGATGCTGGCTCATAACTACCTATAGCTGCCAGATGTGATGGCACACGCCTTTAATCCCACCCTCAGCAGGTAGAGTGGATCACTGTTAGTTCAAGACTGGCCTAAACTTCATAGCAAGTTCTAGGCCAGTCAGGGCTACACAGTGAGACCCTGTCTCAAAAAAAAAAAAAGTTAATCTAAGACCCATGGAGGGGGTTCCATTTCATTGTGCAGCCCTGAGACTTTGGGTTCTCCAGTTCAGAGCAAAGAGGACCACTGCTCACCTGCTATGGCCCAGGAAAATCAGAGTGGGATTCTGCACCTCCCCAAGTGACCATGTGGCTTTGGCAAGGTGCTCCGATCTTCGGTGAATCTTGCCAGAAGTTAATGCAAGAGAAGCGTTCAGAACAGTTCCTGGTCAGAGTGGGTCCTCACACCCATATCTGCTATCACTGTTAAATACAGATTCTAAGTGCATTCTTCTAAAGTTTGCCATCATTGTCTGCCAAGTCCAGTGTGGCCTGGTCCTGGAGCCTGACTGGACCAGTGAGGGAGAAAAGCAGGCCACATCATACAGACAGGCTGAGATGAGGTGGGCTGTGTTGCCCAGTGGAGCGCTCCTACATAGCACCCAGAACCTGTGTTGATGGTGTGGGGCCATCGCGGGCTGCAGTCATTCAGGAGGAGGAAGCTGCTGTTGCAAGTCAGTTGTCACAGTGAACAGTTGTCTCTCCGTCGTCATTTGCACTGAGACTAGAGAGAGGCTTTGATCCCTCTGGGCCATACCCAGGGGAACGACACACACTCGCTCAGGGCTCCTGCAGCTCCCCACAAGTGTTTGGTGCAGTTCAGCCATATTTTGGGCCTATCTAGAGAATTAACCATTGTTAAATTTTCTGGGATTTCCTAACTTATTGAAAAGATGCAGAAACAT
Organism: Peromyscus leucopus; assembly: GCF_004664715.2. Taxonomy (NCBI): domain Eukaryota; kingdom Metazoa; phylum Chordata; class Mammalia; order Rodentia; family Cricetidae; genus Peromyscus; species Peromyscus leucopus. The sequence goes on from NC_051073.1 coordinate 79,853,138, forward strand.
GCCGGGTGAGTTGGAGACCAGCCTGGACTACCAAGTGAGTTCCAGGAAAGGCGCAAAGTTACACAGAGAAACCCTGTCTCGAAAAAAAAAAAAAAAAAAAGAAAAAAAAGAAAAGATGCAGAAACTTACTAAGTAAAAAGCCATAGTCCCTCTCCTTAGGTGAAGTCTTTGGTAATACTTTGGCACATTTTCTCTGCATGTATATATTGCCTACCTATAATTGAACATTTCTGTCAGCACTCTTCAAGGCAACTAAACTTTTTTCAGAAAGTTGTTTTCTTAATGACTGTGTCACAATTATGTAGTTGCCACTATTCATACAATCATTAATTAATGATTTGTGTTTGACATTTAAGTTGTCTCTGCGCACCCCATTGTAATCACCCTGGCAGAGTACTTGTGCAGCGTGTACAAACTCCAGGGTCAGCCTCGGCACCACGTTGAGTTAGGCGGCGCGGGACTAGGGTTTACGGTTTAAATGATGAGCGCAGAAAAGGTGCGAGACCCAAAGACTGTACAGACGGGTGTCTGACCTCCTAGGAGCGTGTCTCATTGTTTCTCTTAGATTAGGGAATCCTAGTCGTACAATACTGTTGAGATTTTTTTGTTTGTTTGTAAAAGAAATGTTTTTGCCATTTTTCTAGGCTTCCAGCAGTGCGGGAAATTTGGGGGTGCTCATTCCTGTAATTGCTGTGGTGAGTATTCACTTGTCAAATGATTTAAGTTCCAGCTACTCATGTTTGAGCAAATTTCTTAACAAATGCTTTCTAAAATCTCAGTAATTCAGCCAGGCAGAATGGCGCACACCTTTAATCCCAGGAGGCAGAGGCAGGTTGATCTCTGTGAGTTTGAGGCCAGCCTGGTCTACAGAGCGAGATCCAGGACAGCCAGGGCTATATATCAACAAACAAACAAACAAACAACAAAAACAAATAAATGAATGAATGAAATCCCAGTGACTCTGTAGATTTAGTTGTTTCAGTCACCACCACCAGCTCTGGGTAACAACCCACGGGGACAACTCTTCCTCTGTGCCAAGACTTCCTCCGAGGTCTGGCCCTGCTCACGCTGTGCGTCATGCCCTGGGTTGGTGTGCTCCACTGCTGCGTTGCCCCCTTCCTTCGGCTTTCTCTCATGTGAGACGAAGCCCGTAACTTCTTGTTCTCCTGTAGACAGTGGAGCTGCAGCAGCCCTGTCGCTTCTGGAAACCTGGGGTGCAGTGGGCGCAGGGCCTCCTTCCTGATGCAGCACAGCTGTGCTGGAGAGCAACAGGTACATAAAATAATAGAGATAAGGTCGCACTGTGTAGCCCTGGCTGTCCTAGAACCCACAGAGATCCGCCTGCCTCTGTCTCCTGAGTGCTGGGATTAAAGATGTAGGTCACCACACTTAGTTTCTGCAAATAACTTCTGTGAAGGTTTTTCCCCACTCTTGGTCATTCCCAGCAGCAGTCCTGAGCGACACAGTCACATCCCTCTCTTGTTCTCGCCTCACCCTGTGCCATAGTTCAGGTCTTGGAAGTTTTGTGCATCAGCAGAGTCCACCTAGCTGAGCACTGGGGTGCTAAGGACAAGAGAGTTGGACAGGCAAGTGGAGTCCTCTGTGTGTGTGTGTGTGTGTGTGTGTGTGTGTGTGTGTGTGTGTGTGTGTGTGGAGAGAGAGAGAGAGAGAGAGTCTTACTGTGTAGCCTGGAGTAGTGCAGAACTCCGTGTACCCCAGGCTGGCCTTGAACTTGGCAGTCATCCGGCCTCCACCTTTCTCTGCCTTTCACATACTCAGATTGCAGGCATATAACACCATGTCAGATTTACCTCCCTCATCTTGGTGAGATGGTTTGCATACTCCTCTTGAGTGTTCTTCAAACCTTGGGACTTCTAGGCAGGTTATTTTTATTGCTCTTTAATAGTAAAAATGCATACATACTATTGGCCATCTTTTTGCCTAGGCGCTCGTTTTCTGACCTGTGCCTCCTGTGAGTTTATGTTGGTGCCGAGTGAACACTGTGTACTAGGACATTCCATCTTCCTGAGGATGTGTGAGGGGAGGAGGTAGGAATGTGACAGTGAGTGTTCCTCCCGAGGACCTTAATACCCTGGGACTTGCCATCCCTGGTTCTCACCGCATTTACACATTTCCATAGGGACGGAGAGATACTCAGTGCTTAAGAGCACTTGTTACTCTTCCAGAGGACCTGGGTTTGATTCCTAACAACACCACATGGAGGCTCACAACCCTCTGTAACTTCAGTTAGTTCTAGGAGAGCTGACAACCTCTTCTGACCTCCATGGCACTAGGCACACACATGGTGCGAAAATATATAAAACACCCATACACATTTAAAACAAAACAAAAGAACTCAGATTTTCAGGATTGTAAGATCCTTTCTGTAATGGTATTTTTTCCTATTGACTTTTTTTTTTAAACAAATTCTTCCACTTTGCATTAATGTCATCCAGTATACGATTATGTTTTGGAGTGTCTTTGCGGACTGAAGGCTTACTTAATAATAGAGCTTAGCTAGCACACGCGAGGCTGTGTGTTGGGTTGCAGCAGCAGAAGCTGAGCTTTGGCTCTCTAAGTGCTCTCATATGTAAGCCTTCTGTTTGGCCTAGAGAGAAAGGTGGGGGCATGAAACCCCGGTGGGCGCTTTCTCGGCCTGTTGGAAAGGAGTCAGCAAGGCTCATGGAAAAGCGTAGGTAGACAGGGTAGATGCTTGGGACAGCCCTCCAGCCCGAGCCTCGGAGGCTTTGAACGTCCTATGACCCATGTTCTTGGGAACTTGCTCTCCTCCACTCCCAGCAAAAACAGAGGAGATGGGGCTGGTTTGTATGTTGTTTTTTAAGACAGGGTTTCGCTGTGTAGCCCTACCTGTCCTGGAACTCTCTCTGTGGACCACAGAGATCCACCAGCCTCTGCCTCCTGGGTACTGAGATTAAAGGCGTGCACCAGCAACAGTCAGTTTTTTTGTTTTTGTTTTTTGGTTTTTTGAGACAGGGTTTCTCTGTGTAGTTTTGATGTCTGTCTTGGAACTTGCTCTGTAGACCAGGCTGGCCCTAAATTCACAGAGATCCTCCTGGCTCTGCCTCCTGAGTGCTGGGATTAAAGACGTGTGCCACTGCTGCCGGCAACACTCAGTTTTTTTAATGGTTGGAAAACATTTCCTTTTTTTTTTTTTTTGAAAGAGAGAGCAAGAGGTCTCACTACATACCTTATTTACTAGGTAACAGTCCAGTCTCAAACTCATAGAGACCCACCTGCCTATCTCCTGAGTAATGGGATTAAAGGTGTGTACCACCATGCCTGGCCCAATACAGTTGTTTTTTGTTTTTGTTTTTGTTTTTTATGTGTAAGGGCATTTTGTCTGTATGTGTGCCTGTGCACCACACGAATTACTGGTGCCCACAGAGGCCAGATCCCCTGGAACTGAAGTTACAGGCTGTTGTGAGCTGCCAAGTGTGTGCTGGGAATCAACTCTAGAAGACCAGTCAGTGCTCTTAACTGCCAAACCATCTCTAGCCCTCCATTCAGTTTTTTGTGGTGGTGCACACCCTGCACTTAGGAGGCAGTCTGTCCTAGAGAGAGTGTATCAGGACATCCAGGGCTACACAGTGAGATCCTGTCTCAAAATAAAACATAAAATAGTAAGAGTAACTCTAGGTTAGCATACAAAATAATGGCTTTGACCACAGCGCCTCCCTTCGTTACCTTCAACCTGTTGGCCTCCCCTCCTGTGAACTTTCAAGTCTGTCTAGTAATGCTCATCTAGAGTGTAATCAGTTCATTCAAGAAGTCTTCAGCCAGGCGGTGGTGGCGCACGCCTTTAATCCCAGCACTCAGGAGGCAGAGCCAGGTGGATCTCTGTGAGTTCGAGGCCAGCCTGGTCTACAGAGCAAGATCCAAGACAGACATCAAAACTACACAGAGAAACCCTGTCTCAAAAAAACAAAAAGAAAAAAGAAATATTCAAGGGACATTTTGCTCTTTGAGGGTAGCAATGATGAGTGAAGTTTCTTGGGAGCACCCAGGTTTCAGGGTCACAAAGCCCAAGGTTGAACTTTTAGTTGTTTGTGTTTGTGGGGTTCTGAGTGTCTGAGGCTCTCTGTACAGGGTCAGGACAGGCATTACTGTGATGAAGGACATCTCAGAACAAACACTCCTAAATACCCCCAACCTTTGTACTTTGTATGAATAGAATGAATATTATCTTGTTTTTCGAGACAAGGTTTCTCTGTGTAGCCCTGGCTGTTCTGGAACTCACAGAGATCCAACTGCCTCTGCTTCCCAAGTGCTGGGATTAAAGGCATTCACCACCAATGCCCAGTTGAGTACTATCTTTTTTTTTTTTTTTTTTGGTTTTTTTTTTTTTTTTTTGGTTTTTTAAGACAGAGTTTCTCTGTAATAGCTTTGGAGCCTGTCATGGAACATGCTCTGTAGACCAGGCTGGCTTTGAACTCACAGAGATCCGGCTGCCTCAGCCTCCCAAGTGCTGGGATTAAAGACGTGAGTACTATCATTTTTAATTGGGTTAAGATAAAGATTTTAATGTAGATTTAAGCATGGTATTGAAAGAGGAGACAGGGGACATTGCCAGGCAGCCAGGCACACACTTAACTGCAAAAGAACAGTTATACACACTGCAGTGTGGGTGTGGACTTCCGGGAGTATTGTATTTTTAACAAAAGTTAATGGTTATATTATGGGGGAGGAAACAAATATTTGATTTAATTGCTCAACAGAGAGCCAAAGGGTCAGGGGTTTTTGCATTTGCTTCTTAGTGACCTCTTGTACCTTCTGAGAGATTGATTTCCAAAGGTGGTGTGGGGTTGTTGTTTTGTTTTGTGTGGTTTTTTTTTTTTAATATTTAGTCTTTTGTACTATTTGTTGTTGTTTGTTCGTTTGTTTTTCAAGAGTTTTGGACTTTTAATGATTCAAAAGGGCTGGTGGATTTGGAGCCAAAAGCTTGGCTCTTGCTCCTAATGCATCCGTCAACACCAGTAACCTCTGGAAACTGGAGCGCTGGAGTTGCTGTGAAGCTGGGTCATGTGGTTGTGGGGCTCCTTCCTGCTGAGCTAGGCGATCCCTACCTTCTGACTTTGCAAACTTACTTCTTCATTGCTTTGCTGCTACTGAGCCCACTTAAGGCGTCTGACACTTAGACACCTGGTCTACTCGGTTAGAACATGGCGGCTGATTGAGATGTCCCACTGAGAGCAAGTTCATCTTCACCCCAGGTAGTTTCATGGACTTAGACGGGTTATATCCTTTTCTAGATCAGAGACACTTTTGCAAGCTTTGTACCTCTGTTCCACAGAAGTACATCTTTGAGCTGAGCGGTGGTGGTGGTGCAGCCTTTAATCCCAACACTCGGGAGGCTGAGGCAGGCGGATCTCTGTGAGTTAGAGGCCAGCCTGGTCTACAAAGCCAGTTCCAGGACAGACTCCAAAGTTACCACAGAGAAACCCTGTCTCAAAAAACCAAAAAGAAAGAAAAGAAGGAAAGAAATACATCTTTGTTCACAATGTGTCTTATGAAAAAACTGACCAGGGCCTCTAAGTTAGGAGCTCCTTGGTAAAGTGCTTTCTTAGACTAGAACAAGAAGGGTTTACCCCTGGTCTAGACCTTGTCCAGGTATTACTACCTCACAACAGCACTGCAAGACCACTGCTGCTTTTATTTCCATTTTACAGATAAGCATAGTGAGGTATAAAACCTGCTCAACATCTCATAGCTACTAGGCATCGGATTTGAGTCCAGGAAGCTTGGCCCAGAGCCTGTACTGTGAGTTAATCCTCTACTGCTTTGAGAAATGGTAGCTAGTCTCTGTAAGAGGGGCCCATGGATTCCAAGTAGATGTAAGTAAGCAGGGATCGTGGAGGGGAGAGGGGCCTGGCCTGTGCAGGACCTGGAGCAGCCTGGCTGCTGTGGCTGGGCTGGGGATTGGAAGTGACATGACAGAGGGCTAAGGATGGGGCGGGGGAGGCCTTTGTTTAGAGACAGGACTTCACCTCCAGTCCAGACTCTAACTGTAGGCTCAACTAATCCTAACCTCAGCCTCTGCAATAACTGGGATTACAGGGACATATCCATCCAGCTTTTTAGGACACAAGTTTGAGATGACTACATTTAGAAATGTAAGGAGCAAGAAAAATTGCCAACAAACACCAGAAAAGAACAGTGTTCAAACAAATTGGAGGGAGAAAGTGATGGGCCATCATTATTCAGGCTTTCTAAGAAGCTGAAAAGGTGTAATGGGGAGACTTTGCCTCAGTCCTTTACTGTCTTTTCTCAATAGAGTGCTGGTGCAGATAGAAGATAGTTAGCAAGGAGTATGGATCCTGGAGCCTACCTACCTGGGATCTAGGTCTGTCAGGTTACTCCCCTTCTGTAAGTTGCCCTTACTTCCTCGGCTGTCAAGAGGAGGTATGAGTGTGACCTCCAAAGCCAGCAGCATACCCATCATGCATGTCCATGTGCGTTTGTTGCACTAGAGATAGCATGCCTTTCTCAGCTGTTCCCATTGCTGGTATTGCTTCAAGTGGTCCGAGTCATCTGTAACTGAACTCCCTACAAGACCCTCATGTCCAGCAAGCCTGGCCTTGGTCCCCAGCCCACCTGGCAGCTGTATTTTGTGCATGTTTTAGAACCCTTCCAGCTCTTGCATTGTTGGGAAATAAAGCTTCTTCCTCTAAGGTATGGGGATTACAGTGAGTGAGCCTGCATGCACAGAGCTCATGGCTGCTGTTCCTATTACAGCCGCCAGTCTCCCCACTAAGGGCACATCTTGGCCCATGCCTTCTGAGCAGCCCTTGGAGCCTTGTGAATGATCCCAAACCATACTCGTTGGATGTTGCCAGCTTTATAGGACTAGACCTCCTACAGGGCCACATCTGAGAGATGAAAGTTAAAGCGTGCAGCTCACAAAAGACTGAGTTTCTGGCTCGTAACACTGGAGCACTTGTCTCAGGAATTCCATCTCATCAGACTGGTACCTAGGACTCACACCTCGTCTTTACCCTGAGTCTGCCTTGTTTAATGTGTTAGTCACTGCACAGCACTTGAGTGACTTTCTGTCATCTTTTATTTCTTAAGGGTGTTTTTTCAGCTTGCCCTTCGTTGTTTGAACTAAAAAAAAAAAAAAAAAAAAAATAGAATTATGCTGGGTGTTGTGGCATGTGCCTTTAGGGATCCCAGCACTCGGGAGTCAGAAGTAGGCAGAACTCTGAGTTCAAGGCCAGCTTGGTCTATCTAGCAACTTCCAGTCCAACCAAGGCTACATAGTGAAACCCCCTTTTTAAAAAAAAGAGAATTAACAGATACACAGTAAATATAGTTGTTTATTTATCTCTAGAATAGGATCTGTAGCCTGTGTCACACCTAGGCAGCAGGAGAGGAGACGGTCCCAGCATCTCGGGTGTGTTTGGCGGGAACTATGCTGCTTGGGCATCCTCCCTGGGAGGGGGAAGCCTGAGCAGCCTTCAGTGGGGACTGTGGGAGAACAAGCCTTGAATAATAAAGCTGATGAGGCTGCCCACAGAGAGGGTCACATACACTCTGTGGTTAGCTCTTAGGGGCAAGAACTAGGGGCTGAGGCAGTCTGCATGTTGCCAGGACCTTCTGGGGAATGGCTGTGCTAGAGTTAGTGCATTAACTTCTGTGGTCTTGTGGCCCTGTTTACTGTGCCAGCTTCTTAGGCCTTGGTAACTTTTGTCTCCTATGTGGGCCTTAAATTCAGATATTATCATAAACCACATAAGTTATCATATCAAAATATCTCTGTCCTCTTTGTTAGACTGAGAACAGAATTACAGAGTGTCCCCCAAACTACAGCAGGTGCCCAGACTGCCACCGTTAAGACCTGGTGGGGTTGGCCACTCTCCCCATGAAGAGCAGGCAGCTGGTTCGGTGCTCATACACTAGAAACAGGAAAGGACGGTCGACAGTGAAGCGGACTTGGGTAGACAGCGGCATGAACCCCACCGTGGTCACCGCTGCGGCTTGTGTGCCCTCTTCATCCACCGTGATGGTGCTTCGGTGCTTAAACTGTTGAAAGCGGAAAGGGAAGGTGACAGTTGTGTCGGCTGTCATGGGGCAGGGAGGGGGAGGGGAGTTCCAGAGACCTTACAGAAGACAAAGGTCACACCTAGTCAAAGTGGCCCTTGCATGACCTTTGACCATTTGGTGGCTGTGATTAGAGTCTGTCATATCACATACACTCACCTTTAAACACTAGAACTACATTCACTGTTGACCATGTCCATAGTCTGAGAGGCCTTGGGAGCCAAAACAGCCGCCCAGCCCCGTATCCTTAAAGCTGGTCCCAGGCCCACCAGGAGATTGGGGAAGAGGCAGCAACAGTGCCCACAGGGTCTGGGGACCGACACACAAGGGGAGCCATTACCAGGTCAACGGTGATCCATTGCTCGGAGATGCCTGACATGTTGCCGTTTTTGTCGAACAGCTTTGTGATTCCCATGGACTTGAGGACCTCCACCAGGTTGTAGTTCTTCTCAAGCTTAAATTTGGGCAGAAGTACCTCTCGAGTTCTAGTTGGAGAAGAAGGGAGCCAATTTTATGGATACAAATGACAGAACAATTACATTTCTCCTGCTAAATTTACATGGCCTGCAGTGGGTTGCATTTACCATGGAACTGACTTAGCATTTCTTGACATTTAAAATGTGTGTATTGGCACTGTCGGTGAGGGTTTTGGAAAAGCCATCCACCGTAAGTCCAGTCACAGCCCTTATATCAATGAGTGTCATCAGCCACCGTCCAGGAAGAGTGCCTCTGCGCATGTACAGCTTTTGTTCTCGTCGTCCTGTGAGCGGTGTAGCAGGACAATATTCCCCAGGTATTCAGTGTGTTTGACTTACGGTCTGTGGGGGAATGTGCATAGGATAGACCTAAGTGTTAGGCTGCTGTATATACAAGGAACGTGAAGGCCTTGGATCTGACTAGAGCACGAAGGGAAGGACCAAGGGAGGGAAAAACCAGGCAAACTCGGAACCAGCTAGAAGCTGGCCAGGCTCCTCATGTTGGGAGTCCACAGGGAGGAGGAGGGTGAGGGCATGGGAGTGCGTGCTGGACCAGGACAGAACTCAGGGTTGATTTGGCCTCACTGACTCCAGCACCCATGAGGGGTGATACAAGAAGTAACAAATCCACAGGCCTTAATACCATCATACCTGCGAAATCCACCTTCCTCTAAAAATCTGCTTCTAAGGTTTCATATTTAGGGTTTTTATTTTGTTTTCATTTGTATTATACTTATTTATGTATTTTATGCATGCATGCATATTGCCCAGGGTATGTGGTATGTGTGTAGAGGTCAGATAAAGGACGACTTTCAGGAGTCTTCTCTCCTCCACCACGTGGGTCCCGGGGATTGAACTCAGCACATAGGCTTGGCAGAAGTACGGTACCTGTTGAGCCATCTTGCTGGCCTGTGTTTTGTGTTTTTGGAAACAGGGTCTCACTCTTCCTAGACTGGCCCTGTACTCAGGATTTCCTGCCTCAGTTTCCCCAGTGCTGGGATTACAGGTGTGCACTACTATACCCAGCAGTATTTTCAGTTTTGTTGCATCTTTTTGTATTTATTGTCCAACAGCTTTCACCTCCCATTATGAGCCTAACCAGTAATTATCTAGTACACAGAAATCTATCCCATTTCTCTGTTCTTCCTGCTGTGGTCCAGTCATAACTTCAGCAAATGTTTAACATCAGCAGTTTCAACTGTAAATAATAATCAAGGAAAATCATGAGTGACAAGTCTTCAGTGAGTTAAAAAAGGAACTTGGGATTTCCTGGCAGGGAAGGAGAGCTATCTTTGTGAGAGCCTCTTACATTCCAGCACTGGGAGTAGGGGAGCTGGGGGTGGGAACAGTCAGCCCACCTGTTCTATGTATTCTCACCTTGGGGTCGATTGAACGGGGCTCGGAGCCACCAAGTGTGGTAGAGGAAGTAGATGGAGGTTATTCCTAAGAGGGCTGAAGCTACCTCTCCCTGCCTTTGAAACAGCTTTGTGGAGGGATGGCTTGCTCATCAGTGCTCCCCCGAACAAGAAATCCAGGCTGAAATAAACAAGTGTGGCCTAGGTGGCAATTCTCGGGTCCTTTTGCATACGTCCCCCTTTAAACAAAAACAAAAACTGGTGGAACTGAGTCAGGTGGCTGACCCTAGTCGGGCTGACAAGGGAGGAGGGTGGGTCACTATCTGCACTACAGAATGAGTTCCAGGCCAGTCTGGGCTACAGAGTGAGACCCTGACTCGGGAGGGAGGAAGGGGCAGAAATCAGCCATGGCTTCAGTACTGTTAGATACCCAGCCCAAGAACGAGAAGAAGCGATGTCCTTAAGTACCTGTTCGTCATGCTCTTCTGCCATCTCTCTACGACCTGGGGCGTCAGCTGCGCCTCCAGAGTCTTCATTCCCGACAGCTTGCGTGGGATCACAATTAACATGCTGATGCCTCCTACATACTCCAGCTGCAGAATGTCACAGTCCAGCTCCTGGTCACTTGCTGCGAGGAAATTCCCTTTAGTCTGCATCATGGAGACTTTAACTACCTCTCGCTCATTGAGCCGGAAGTTGTGGCTGTGTGTCATTTCTACTGGGAATTTATTCATCCAAGTTCCTGTAAAGTCAAAAGAAGCAGGCAGTTGGTAGAAAGTCCTTTAGAATGTGACCTTTGCTCCTGAACATCTGCCCTCGGAGGGCTCTCTAGGACTAGTTCCCAGGGTCTTAACAAGAGCAATGTAAAAAACCACATGGCATTATGGATTAGATTCTGACACTGCTTATGAATTGTCCCTGACAGATACCTGATTTGCCTGGGCCTCTAATTATCTGTAAAGCGAGCGGCCCTTTGAGCCCCACACTGCGGTTCTCTAGCATTTGGCAGGACACGTATCTGATATGTGGTATCCTCGGAACCTTCCATGTTGGTTGGGTATAGAGCTATTGTTCAGGAATCAATCTTAGCTCTAAGATACTCATCATTATAATGTTGATAACTAGTTGCCAACAGGCCATGTGCCAGGCATAAGCACCTTTCTTGTATTATCTCATGTTCAGCTCCTAGAAGCTATATGAAATAGATGCTTTTAATTTTCATCCATACTTTTTGGATAAAGTAACAGACACGATGAAGTAAGGTAACTTGTTCGAGGTTTCCATCTGGTACACAGAGCAGCTGAGATGAGAAGAGCGGGGGTCTTTGGAGGACGATTAGACACCAGACAGCTCTGGCTGACTCTAAGTCAGCCCCGCCCCGAGTTTCTAACCCAGACAGTTGGCTGCAGTGTGGGGACTGTGTGCTCCGTGAGGCTTTCACAGCATTCTTAGGCCCTCCCAGCTTGGCAGCAGCTTAAGCTGTAATAGTTGCTAGTGCCTACAGACATCTGCTTCAGACGCTCTGGAAATCCCTGCTCTTCCAGCAATGATGTGAAGAGGCTCTAACAAAGCAGTTATAACTCATAGAGTTAAGTTAGTGACAGAGATTTGGGAATTAGAAACTAAAATTGTACTTAAAAATTTTTCTAACCTTTAAGGTACATCCTTCTCAGCCAGGCGATGGTGGCACATGCCTTTAATTCCAACACTCCAGAGGCAGAGGCAGGCAGATCTCTGTGAGTTGGAGGCTAGCCTGGTCTACAGAGTGAGTTCCAGGACAGCCAGGGCTACATAGTGAGACCCTGTCTCAGAAAACAAACACATGAACAAGAAGGTGGCCCTTGTGGTTCCCAGCACTGAGTCCAGTCAGTGTCCCAGCACAGCAGGGAAGGCGCTCCGGCACCTCAGTGTAACGTGGGCACTGCAGTGAAGAGACAGTGTGAGCACGTCTAGTCTGTTCTGTGTCCCTCCTGCTCCAGTGCGGACAGAAGAGCCTCTTGGTTCAGAATTTCAAGTATGACTGATGTAGAGGCTGTGGGCAACCAGCAGACTGAACACCGAGGGCTTTGGTGGTCCTCCACCAGCCTGTTCTGAAGCCATTCCCAAGCATAGCCTGATTGCTTATGAAAGTAAATGTTACCTGCGATATCACACACACTTCCTGTCATACTGAACTATATTATATACGCTTCTTCAGGTTCATGTGCTCACTGTTTACAGCGCTCTCTTCAGTTCTCTGCATAGCAAGCTCTAGACTAGCCAAGGCTACGTGGGGGACCCTGTCTCAAAAAACAAGAAGTACCCTGAGAAGTTGTGTTTCTAATAATCACTGTAGCTGAGCAGTTTCCAGAAGAACTTCTTTAGCTTTTTGTGCACATTTCTACTCACTGATAATTGGGAAGAGAAATGAAATCCTAATCCACGCTGGCCAAATAATTTTAAAAAAGGTGGAGGGGGGGGAGCTTATATTATTTCTTCCAATTAATAAACCATTAGAGGGCCGGGCAGTGGTGGTGCATGCCTTTAATCCCAGCAGGTGGGTCTCTGTGAGTTCGAGGCCAGCCTGATCTACAGAGTGAGATCCAGGACAGGCACCAAAATTACACAGAGAAACCCTGTCTCGAAAAAATTAAAACAAAATCAAAAAAATTGGAGGTAGCTTAGATCCATCCTGAACACTAGTCTTTACTCTTGAGGCATCTTTTTTTTTTAGGGGGGGGGTGTTGGATTTTTAAGACAGGGTTTCTCTGTGTGGCTCTGGCTATCCTGGAACTTACTTTGTAGACCAGGCTGGTCTCAAACTCACAGAGATCCGCCTCTGCTTCCTGAGTGCTGGGATTAAAGGTGTGAGCTACTACCACCCAGCTCCCTTAGGGCATCTTGCCTCTCTGCTTTGGTGAATTTGTCTGTAAAACAAGGATCCTGATAACTACACCGTGATACCTATCACATGGAAATCCAGTGAGTGTAAAATGATAGGTTTAGTAGCTACCATCTCATTGTGTTCTTCTGTGTCCGCGTTGACCTAGCGTCTTATTTTCCTTCATAAATTACAGCTACAATACAGTTCTTAGCATTGTCTTTTTGTATACCAGACGGGTGTATTGTGAGTTTCCTTTGGGATCGTAAAACCAATTCTTACCTTTGAAGTAGATGCAGTTCAGGATCATCATCTGAGTAGCAGGATCTATATTCTCCAGAGCTTCTTTTATGAGGCCTTTGGTGAGCTTCAAAATGTGCTGGTTTGCCTTCGATATGAAGGCGGGATCTGAGAAGTCACCTACCTGGGCCTCAGCAAAGTAAAACTCCCTCATGTCAGCTTTGAAGTCCTCTCGAATGGGAAACTGCTTCTGAATGTAAAGGTCATTAACTGACTGGAGCGTGTACCCAAAGTTCCTCCTGAATAGGCGATGGGTCAACTTTCGAAAGAGATTATGAATGGTGGTAATCTCATACTTGCTGCTAGCATTGACAAAATCTTTAAAGTGTAGAACTGAGTGTACTTCCTCATGGGTCTCTCCCCTCAAGCCTAAGGAAATCATCCCCATGGCAGTAGAAATGCCAACAGGTGCTAGGAAGATGTTTTCAGAAGTGGGAACCTGGTCCTTCAGGGCTCGGTAAAGGTTGAAGGCAAACTTTGCATTGAGGATATTAAGACGCTGGATCCGGCTCTTGCCTTGGAAAAGCTGCAGGATGTTCCCAGCGCTTGATTCTGCATCTATCGGGGAAACTGCATCAATGATGTAAATGTAGTCATCATCTTCACTGAATAGCTTCTCCAGGTCCAGATAGTCCTCCTCCTCCTCGCCCCCCTCTGGAATCCAGTCATTGGTGACTGTGTTTTCTTTGTGGAAGTTGGCAGGCAGGAAGGACATGCTCAAGTTTTCATTAGCTGGCTGCTCAGCAAGGCCATTGCTCCCAACACACACAGACAGGAGGACGGGAAGAAGAAGAGGGTGGAGTGGATGCTTCATGCTTGCAGAGCTAAAGCTGGTACAGAAACAGACACCAGTGAGAGGCAGCCTGGCTCCATCCCGCTGAAACATCCAGACAATGGGATCTCCATATTCTAGGGGACAGGCCCTAAGGACAAAGGCTGGCAGCAGCCATTGCCAAGCGTGGGTAGTTGTGAGTGTCCTGGCACTCTAAGGCAAGCAAGGCAGAACACTTGACATCAGGGAGCTGGGGGCTTAACCAGCTCAAGTCTAGTCATTCACATCTAGTTGTCATTACCCACCACTCATCAGTCCCTACATTTTGGTGCTAGGGACTGAGCCCTGGTCCATGCAGTGTGGGTGAGAGTAGTTAATATCAGCTATGTCCCTAACTCAAACCACCGCCATCTCTCAGTAGCAGCGAAGGAAGGCTACCTCTCACCACAGGTTGAAATGGAGGAGTATTTCAAGTTGGGCATCCACACGGCTGGTCCCTAACTGTCTACAGACCTTTATAAAGGGTGAGCCTCTGACCTCCCACAGACCCTGCCTGCACAGTGAGATTGGAAGCAGGAAGTAGAAAGATTTCTTTCTTCTGACAGCAGAGTTCTCCTATAGCAAGTCATATAACCCATTAGCCTCTGAGAGTGCCAGGAGACACAGGCCGCCCAGCCACACTCCTTCAGCAGGTCTAAGAGAATCTTGCTAGGTTCCAAATCTTAAACAGATTAACCCCAAATGACTGCACAGAGCACAGCCATCCAAGATACGTTTCTAGAAGTCTGGCTCATGAACGTTCATAACACCTCCTTCTCCCAGCTGAGCAGGGGTCTGGGCTTACAGGTAGGGGCTCACTCCTTCCACTGGAAATTCCTCTCCTGTCTCAGGTACTCATTCAAGCTCATGTCTTACGAAACCTCTTTAACTTTCTGGGTACCTCTACTCTCGCCCTCCTCTCCTGCCCCACACTGGACAGTACTGTTTTGAAAACACATTGAATTCACTTCCTGTCTGTCCCATGAGTCCTTCAGTAGGAAAACCTCAGTGCCGTTAGTGCCAGATATGTTTTCTGGAGACAGGTGATGGCGTTTAGTGAATAAATGAAAAAAGAAACTCTAAGACTCTCCCAAGTTCCCTCTTCTTCACTCCATTAAAGAAGGGATTCTTGCCAGGCGGTGGTGGCACACGCCTTTAATCCCAGCACTCTGGAGGCAGAGGCAGGTGGATCTCTGTGAGTTCAAGGCCAGCCTGGTCTCCAAAGCGAGTTCCAGGAAAGGCGCAAAGCTACACAGAGAAACCCTGTCTTGAAAAAACAAAACAAAACAAAACAAAAAAACAAAATTAAAAAAAAAATGGGATTCTCAGGTCAGGACTCTCCTCAGCTCAGCAGGTAAAGGTGCTTGTCACACAAGCATGACTACCAGGTTGATTTCCAGAACTCACATAAAGGTGGAAGGAGAGAACTATCTCCACCCAAACATCTGACTCTGTGTGTGTGTGTGTGTGTGTGTGTGTGTGTGTGTCTGTCTGTCTGTCTGTCTGTCTGTGTGTCTGTGTGTCTGTGTGTAGACACACACAAATAATAAAAAAAATTGGGCTGATGAGATGGTTCATCAGGTAAAGGTGCCTGTTGCCAAAGCTGACTACCTGAGTTCAATTCCTGGGACCCACATGGTGGAAGGAGTGACTCTTACAAGTTGTCCTATGACCGCCACACATGTAACATGGCAAACCTGTCCACCCATACAAATAAATAAATACAAAAAAATCTAAAAAAAAATTTTATTTAGTGCAATGGTTCTCAACTTGTAGGTTGCAAACCCCCTTGGGGTTGCATATTAGAGATTCTGCATATCAGATATTTATGATTCATAGCAATAGCAAAATTACAGTTATGAAGTATCAGTGAAATAATCTTATGGTTGGGTCACCACAACCTGAGGAACTCTATTAAAGGGTGGCAGCATTAGGAAGGTTGAAAACCACTGGTCTAGGGGCTCACGGATCCCAGGAGATCCATGAAACACACAGAACTAACACTAGCTGTGTGTTTATTTCTTATCAGATTCTCATCAAGTTTGGCATCCTACGCTGGTGTAAGAACCGGTGCTGTAACAGGCCTCTTTCTGTGCTTAGAAGATCTGTTGTGCCGGGCGTTGGTGGCGCACGCCTTTAATCCCAGCACTCGGGAGGCAGAGCCAGGCGGATCTCTGTAAGTTCGAGGCCAGCCTGGGCTACCAAGTGAGCTCCAGGAAAGGCGCAAAGCTACACAGAGAAACCCTGTCTCAAAAAAACCAAAAAAAAAAAGAAGAAGAAGATCTGTTGCCAGTCTAGATCAGATCAGAGTCCCTGGCTCCTGTCTAAGTATTTGTACTTGGTAAGCCTGAGGACAGTTAGGGACCAGCTGTGTGGATGCCCAACTTGAAATACTCCTCCATTTCAACCTGTGGTGAGAGGTAGCCTTCCTTCGCTGCTACTGAGAGACACAATGGTTTGAGTTAGGGACACAGCTGATATTAACTACTCTCACCCACACTGCATGGACCAGGGCTCAGTCCCTAGCACCAAAATGTAGGGACTGATGAGTGGTGGCTAATGACAACTAGACGTGAATGACTAGACTTGAGCTGGTTAAGCCCCAGCTCCCTGATGTCAAGTGTTCTGCCTTGCTTGCCTTAGAGTGCCAGGACACTCACAACTACCCACGCTTGGCAATGGCTGCTGCCAGCCTTTGTCCTTAGGGCCTGTCCCCTAGAATATGGTTAAAATTAGCATTTCCAACATTTTTTGTCATAACTGAGGAACTTTTTAAAAAGGCATTGTGTATCTCAGGCTAGCTGAAAACCCTGTTTAGCCAAGGGTGACCTTCAATTTCTGATGCTTTTGCCTCTGCCTCCTTAGTTACAGGCCTGTACCACCATACCTGTTGTGTACGGTGCTGGGGATGAACCAGGACTTGTCAGTGCTAGTCCAACAGTCTACCAACTGAGTGACATCTCAGCTCACTGAGAGACTTCTGAATTGCTTATTCTGGAGAAAGAGTCACATGGTTTCTGACTTGGAATATGTCTGTCATCTTTTCTGACCCGCTTCAGCATTTTGCTGAGATTGGTGGCCATGTGGTCTTCACATGTGGAATAATTTCTAGAAATGGTGTCTAATGTATGTAGCTGCAAGTAGAGTTGGACCTAGTTTCAAGATGGAATCAGGCATGAGAATCATTGATGTTACAATTAAAGAAAAGAACAGGGCTAGGGAGGTGGCCCAGCGGTGTCTCCTGCTTTTCATAGGAACTCAAGTCGGGTGATCACACCCATCTCTAACTCCAGCTCCAAGGAATTTTGACATCCTCTGGGCATCTGCATGCATGTGGCACACACCAGTGCTTATACACAGACAAATGCACACACACACACACACACACACACACACACACACACAAACAAACAAATAAATAAATCTTGATGAAACACACAGAAGCAACTTAATGGAAGTGTTTTTGTATGATCACACTTAAACTATCCTCAGCTAACACAGTAGTTAGTAATAATAATGTTAAAGAATAAAACAGAAGCCAACTTCAACTCATGCGGCTCAGGAGACAAGGCTGAGCCACGTAGTAAAGATCTTCTTCAGCCTCTCCTGGCACTCAGTATTCTTGGAAGCTGGTTTGGTTTAGGGGGGTTAAACATCATATACCCTATTTCTGCATTGTATGTTCAAAAGCTGTAAGCCATAATTTTCATTATTCTCTTACTAGAGAAAGGAGAAAATGTAAAGGTATTTTTAATGCATTAAAAAATTGGAGCTCTAGCTAGGCGGTGGCGCACGCCTTTAATCCCAACACTCAGGAGGCTGATCCAGGTGGATCTCTGTGAGGCCAACCTGGTCTACAGAGTGAGATCCAGGACAGGCACCAAAACTGCACAGAGAAATCCTGTCTCGGTAAATCTTTCTATTTTTCTGTTCATCTTCATTAAGGCATTTAAAAACACCTCTAAGTTGTATATACATTCAAGTTGCTATCTTTGAATTGAAGGACTATAATTTTAAGATAAATCATCAAAACTTTGTTTTCATGGGAACATCATCTAGCATGTTCTTATGGGTTGCATAGAGTAGAATTGGCCTTTTTGGTCATGTGTCATAGAGAACACTCTCTCCTGCCTTGATGTCTCTAGATCAATCCAGACCAGAGCAGGAAGGAAGAGAAGTAGTTGCCAGTAATATGGAAACTTTTTTTTGGGGGGGGGGTGTCGAGACAGGGTTTCTCTGTGTAACAGCTCTGGCTGTCCTGAAACTTGCTCTGTAGACCAGGCTAGCCTCACACTCACAGAGATCCATCTGCCTCTGCCTCCCAAGTGCTGGAAAACCTTTTCATGTTGAAATAACTTCAAACTTACAGAATAGTGGAGCAGCTGATGTGCCTTTTTTTTACTGTCATTGGATTTTACATTTCTGTAGGGGGGGTGGGGTGGGGATGGGGGGGTGGAGTGTGTGTTTGTGGTATGGGATGTGTGTGGACTGTGTGTGTGTTTGTGGGGGTGTGTGGGGGAGATGTGGTGTGGGGGAGGTTGTGGGAGGGTGGTATGTGGTAGAGGGTGTGGGGTATGTGTGTATTTGTGGTGTGTGTGAGGGGTGGGGGGTGGGGGGTGGGGGGTGTGTGTGCCTGTATATATATCAACATGTACAAATATTTTCTAAGCCTTTTGAGGTTAGATCTCTTACATTCCTCTAACCTTTCATAATAATGCTTAGGGAAAACTTCCTAAGAACAAGGTTATTCTCATACATTAGACAGTTATCTAATTTGAAAAGAAAATGTTTTTTTGCCCTTGAGTGATAGGTGCACAGGGGCTATAAGCCCATCCTCTGGTCTCAGCCCCTCCAGGGCTGGATTTCCAGTTACAGTATCAAAGATTCAATACTCTTGTCTCTTCTAACTCCACTTCTGTCAGCTGTCCGCTAGTGCAGCTGGTAGAGTTGCATGCTGGACTTTAAAAGGAATAGCATTTTCTTTTTCTCAGTTTGTACTTCAATAAAGGAACCAATTGCCTACCTCAAAACATTAAAAACAGAAACTTACAATTGACAAAAAATGTTAGAAACCAAACTTACCTGTGTGCCTCTGAGCATTGGCGTTACAGAGATGAAATCAGAAAGGGCCACCAGCAGGGTTTCGGTGTGAACTTTGTTGCTGGGCTGTGTGTACCTTCCAAAGCAAACATGTCCCAACTCAGACGCCACCCAGCCAGCTTTGTCAGCAGAAAGCCTTTCAGCTGTGTCTTTGATCACTGTGTGGTGACAAGCTGCTTCCAAACTGCAGCCCTCTGTCGCTGAAGTTTTGGATGTTACGGTCAGCTTGTCTGCAGCTGAAGCTAAGCATGTCTGAGGCACTCTTCAGTGTATCTAGGAGCAGGGTTGCTTAGAGGGTACAATACCCTGTGGCCTCCACAGGTACATGCATGCACATGGTGCATTTAAACTAATGCAGGTCCATATATAAATATAAACAAATCTTTTGAAATGACTCTTAAAGCTTTTCTTTTCTTTTTTTTTTTTTTTTTTTTTTTCTTTTTGGTTTTTCAAGACAGGGTTTCGCTGTGTAGTTTTGGTGCTTCTCCTGGATCTCGCTCTGTAGACCAGACTGGCCTTGAACTCACAGAGATCCTCCTGACTCTGCCTCCCAAGTGCTGGGATCAAAGGCATGCACCACCACCATCCGGCTTCTTTATTTTAAAAAAAAAAAAAATTTGGTGGGGGTTGGGGATTTAGCTCAGTGGTAGAGCGCTTGCCTAGCAAGCACAAGGCCCTGGGTTCGGTCCTCAATTCTGGAATATATATATATAGTATGTGTGTACCACATGCATGCAATGTCCATGGAGACCAGAAGAGGGCATCAGATTTCCTCTGGACTGGAGTTACTGACATGTGCTGCCAAATTGGTGCTGGAAATGAAGTCCAGCTCCTTTGGAAGAGCAGCAAGTGCTCCTAACTGCAGAACTCTCTCCAGCCCCTAAAGCCTTAGTTTAAAGAGTGGGAAGAGGATGTCTCAGTGAACAGCACTGTCTCCTCCAGCCTGAGCCTCCAGTTTCAGCCTCTGGAACTGGCTCACACATCTGTAATCCCAGCTCTCCTGTGGAGGTGGGAAACAGGGAGAAGCACCTGAAAGTGGTCCAACCATTTTTGCATTTGTCTGTCGTGACTCTAGACTCCTTGATCTGTCTCTCCCACTTGTCCTAGGATTTTGATTTCTTTTTAAGCATAAGCAGGTCTTCTGCCTAGTAGCCTTTGCCTGTCCGGTGTTAGGGGCCCTTCTCTGGGATGTCCCAGCTTCTCCCCATCTTTCTTGAAGAATGGAGTATTGCCCTGCCCTAACCTGCCATGGTGCCTTGTCTTTATCTTAGAACGTATCAAAGACCTGCTGCTTCCTTTCCTCAGCTGCCTCCATCTTCCCTTCCTAGGCATCCTGGTGGGCAGGAGCAGTGAGAGGGTGGGGAGCCCAGCCCTTAGGAGGGGGCGGGGGGGGGGGAGGTCCAGGGTGAAGAGCAGGGTCCCAAACCACAGAAGGTGTGACTGCTTTCTCTTGCCTGTCAAAACTGTTGCACTTCTCTGCCCCCTAAAGGTTGGTTGGTTGGTTGGTTGGTTGGTTGGTTGGTTGGTTGGTTGGAAGACACGGTCTCACTGTTTAGCTCTGGCTGGTCCAGAACTCGCTATGTAGACCAGGCTGGCCTCAAACTCACAGAGATCCGCCTGTCACCAGACCATCTTAGCAACATTCACCTTGAAGTCTGCTGTCCCCTTTGGGCTCCCCCCCCCCCAGCCACTTCAGCCCACCACCCTGGCCACTGGTCAGACCGGAAGCACAAAGTTGTCGCTGGTCCTTGGTGCTGGTGTTGCAGCATTTGGGCTTTCTGTGCTGCGCTCCTCCGTCCACTGCTGCACCCTGTCTCCTTACCACCTCCAAAGTCTGCCCGAGCCAACTCTCCCCAGGCCACAGTACCCTGGCAGTTCTAAAGGGGGGGGCCAGACCACCTGCCACACCAGCTGCTAAGCTCCAGACCGGCCCCTGTTCTCTCCCTGCACCTGCCAAGAGATGTCTCCAACAGAATTCCGGAAAATACAGTCTCAGAGAGGAGAGCAGAAGTCCTTGACTACTCAACTGCTCAGAAGTAATTGCTGTTAGGCACCTGGGGTTTTTTCCTATCTTTGTTCTGTACTTATACATTTACATGGAAATATATTTGAAATATATGTATACTGAAAATATATAGCGTATATAAAATGTATATTGAAATATGCATTTGTATATTT
This sequence comes from Peromyscus leucopus, assembly GCF_004664715.2. Lineage (NCBI taxonomy): Eukaryota > Metazoa > Chordata > Mammalia > Rodentia > Cricetidae > Peromyscus > Peromyscus leucopus. The sequence goes on from NC_051073.1 coordinate 79,874,276, forward strand.
TGCATATTTTACTTGACATTTTGAGTTCTACCTATACTAACAGATGATCACTGAAAATAAGATTCTTTTTTCAAGATAGATCTTATGTAGCTCATGTTGGCTTTAAGCTCACTGTGTGGCCAAGGATGAGTTTGAATTCCTGATCCTCCTGCCTCCACCTCCTGTGTGCTGGGATTACAGGTGTGCTTCATCACACTCCCCTTGGTGTTTAGTGCACACTGCCACCCCCTCCCCAGTAAGCGTTACACCGGTCCACCTCCTGCAGGATGCCTGTGCCCCTGTCCTGGCATTTGGTGTCATCTCTCCCGCTCTACTCCTGGCTCAGCACCCGTGCCCGCAAGCCGCTAGTGTGCGGGTGGCAAAGCCCCACACTGCAGGAATACGGGACCAGATCTCATCACTGTAGAGGAGCTGTGTCGCCAAGGGTTCTGTGAGGACCAGTGTGCTCAGTGGAGTGGTCTGTACAGAGTGAGCCATTTCATAGAACCGCCCTGCAGCCGCAGGCCTTAGAGCAGCAGGCTGCCTTCCCAGCGGGGTCGGGGTTTGACTTCTCATGCCTGCACTCAAACCAGTTTGCTTTTACTGCATGTCAAGAGCCTGCCCAAGATTGCCGTTTGAGAGAGTGTGTGTGGAAAGGATTTGAAAGCTGCTGCTTGTACTCTGTCCGTAAGATTGCTCAGTCTGCCACTCCAATTGTGTTACCTTCTCGGAGGGCCCTCCCAGGCCCAGCCTTGGGGTCTGAGGCTTCTTACAGCACCTGAGGCTTGCTCTCTGTTCTCCGCCTGGCCAAGCTTTCTGTGAAGACCCACGACACCCTTCCAGGAACTCTGTTCCACTGCAGTTGTTTCCTCCCAGTCAGACAGCTCGCCCTGAGTGAGCTCCAAGCACGGTGCCTAGCCCCGTGAGAGGAACCTGCTGATGGGTAAAATAATTGGGAAGCATCAGCCACTGCTCAGTTTGCACCCATCTGACTGGCTAAGTCTGGGATGGACTCTTGGAGAATGTGTGCTTGATTTTACACTTAGAGTTTTACTAACAAATAACCTTCCTCGGGCCGGGAAGGGTGGTGCACGCCTTTAATCCCAGCACTCAGGAGGCAGAGGCAGCAGATCTCTGTGAGTTCGAGGCCAGCCTGGGCTACAGAGTGAGTTCCAAGACAGGCTCCAAAGCTACACAGAGAAACCCTGTCTAGAAAAACAAAACAACAACAAAAAAAAATAAAATAAATTAACCTTTCTCCCTTCCTTCCCGGTCAGCTCACCCGACGGTTGCCGCCCATCAAAGAAGCTAAACCTCGGCTACAGAAGCTTTTCCGGGACTTCTGGCTCTACTCTGTACTGATGGGATTCGCTGTGGAGGGCTCAGGTGGGAGCCGTCTCTCCCCAGGGAAGGGCTGGGTGCGCAGTAGGAGCAGCTACGGTCAGACTCATCCACCCCAGAGTCTGAGCCTAAATGTAGCTGCTCGTTCCCACTTGTACTTCAAAGCATCACACCTCCACTGAGTGTGCCGCGTGACCGTAGAAAGCTGGGGGGCAGACTTGTCTCTGTGTCTCATTGTGGGGATGGTTGTCTCAGGGGACCCGGGACTCCAGAGGTTCCAGAGTCAGTGCCGATGTAAGACCTCCTCGACTAGGTACCCCATAGTCTCATATATTCCTCTCCTCTCTCTCTTTCCCTCCCGCCTCCTCTCCTCTCCTCTCCTCTCCCCTCCCCCTCCTTCTCTCTCTCTCTTCTCTCTCCCCCCACCTACCCCATGCTAGGAAAGTGGCCTCGCTCCAGAGTGTCGGTCAGGTGGCCTCCTGGTCTGCGCCTGCCCTTATCTCACTCACGCCCACTCTCCTGCAGGACTTTGGCCGGAAGAATGGTATGAGGGCGTCTGTGAAATAGCCACCAAGTCACCTCTGCTCACCTTTCCCAGCAAAGAGCCTCTTCGATCGGTCCTGCAGTACAACTCAGCCATGAAAAATGACACAGTCACCCCCGTGAGCACTCTCTTCTCACGCTCGTTAGACTGTCCAGAAAGAGATTAGAGCAGATCCTTCCAGTCCTTACTAACCATTGGGCTTCCTTCTGGGGGGGCGCCCTCATGAGCCTCCGAGTGTTTCCTTCCCTCCAGGCTGAGCTGAGTGAGCTCCGGAGCACCATCATCAACTTGCTGGACCCCCCGCCTGAGGTCTCTGCCCTCATCAACAAGTTGGACTTTGCCATGTCTACCTATCTCTTGTCTGTGTATCGGCTGGAATACATGAGGTACATGAGCCTTCACCTCACACACACTGAAGCACATTTTTAACTTTTGTGTCTTGATAGACATGGGGCTTTTTCAACTCCTTTCAAGACCTAAAGCATTTAAAAAACAGACAGCTGCTGGGAAAGGCGAATGCCTTTAACCCCAGCACTCGAGAAACAGGTGGATCTTTGTGAGTTCCAGGACAGCTAGAGCTATGTAATAGAGAACCCCTGTCTCAAAAATAAATAAATAGGAAATAAGAATAAAAACCAACAAGACTGGCAAGATGGCTCCGTGGACAAAAGGAGCGTGGTACTGTGAGCTCAGTCTGGACTGCATGAGGGGGAAGAGAAAACCAGTCCCTGAAAGCTGTCCTCACCTCCACACACACCGATAGATCTAAAGAATAAAATAAAATGGTTAGTGCAAAGACAACGATCAGCTCACTACCCATCACCACCTCCTGTAGTGTGTGCCTGTAGCTCCTCCCTTCTTCCAGAAAAACAAGCCAGAGCTGAGGATGTCGCTCAGTAGCAGAGTTCTCGTCACACGCGTGTGAGACATCTTGGCCTTTAAAAAAAAAGAAAGAGGTGGGCAGTGACACACGCCTTTAATCCCAGCACTCTGGAGGCAGAGCCAGGCGGATCTCTGTGAGTTCGAGGCCAGCCTGGGCTACAAAGTGAGTTCCAGGAAAGGCACAAAGTACACAGAGAAAAAAAACCCTGTCTCAAAAAAACAGAAAAACAAAAACCCAAAGTGTCGTACAAAGCAGTGCTCTTCTTCTACCATCAGACCAGGGGCCACACCAGGTTGGCAGACGACGAAGCGGGTCCCTTTACCCACTGAACCATCTGGCTGGCCCAGACGGGTTTCTTTATCACAAAAGTAAGATCCCAGTACTTGTGGAGCCAAGGCAGAGGGTTGGTATGAATTTAGACTAGCCTGCGCTACTTTGGAGACCCTGTCTCAAAAAAATGAAAAAGAGCCGGAGAGATGGCTCTGCTGTTGAGAGCACTGACTGCTTTTCCAGAGGACCCGGGTTCAAGTCCCAGCACCCACGTCAGGTAGCTTACAATCGCCTGTAGCTCAGGTGACCCAAAGCCCTCTTCTGGCCTTGCAGGCACCCACACACACATGGCATACAGATGCATATAAATGTAAATGAAACGTTTTTAAAAAGAAAAAAAAAAAACAAGTCAACCCCAAAATGGCAGAATGTACCAAAGGTAAAGAAAAAGAGAATGCAGGTCTCAGGTTGGGCATGGTGGCACATGACTAATCCCAGCACTTAGGCGGCAGAAATAGTTGGATTTCTATAAGTTTGAGGCCAGCCATAGTAATTTCTGGACAAGCCAGGGCTACATAGTGAGACCCAGTCTTTTAGAAAAAGAATTCAGGTCTTACTTTCTTAGCCCCAATTCCCTCATTCCTGCTGTTCAGAGATGCCCGTGTTAACTTGCTCACTCCCCTCAGTGTCCCCTGCACAGACACACGTGTACACACACACACACACACACACACACACACACACACACACACACGTGTACACAACACACACGTACACAAACAGCCTTTAAGAAACCTGTCGGTGGGGTTGTACAGCCCCTGTTCCATACATGTTATTCTTCTCACTTAACAGTAGATTGTGGGCATGTTTCGGCCACGGTGTGTGTGAAGCTGCCTCTGCTTTTGGCAGTGATGATGTGTCCTTAAGTAGGTGTGTTTCAGTTTACTTCCCCCACCTCCTGGTGATGAGGAGTTCAGATTAGCTCTGTCTGGGGTAATGCAGCGTTTATTAAGGGTCTTGGTTCTTGTGACCTCAAGATATGTCCCTAGTGGTGTAACTGCTGGATTGAAAAAGATAGAGATGTGATACTAGATGGTACAGGTCACCCTGCAGAAAGTTCAGGAGTCGTGCTCCGGTACAAGACAGAGGTGCTGTCTTTTGAGCCAAACCAGGATAGTGCGAGGTCTCTGCTGGGAGGGTCAGGTTCTGAACTGTGTTCACAGCTGTTCTTCTCGTTAGGGTGCTGCGGTCTACAGATCCTGATCGCTTCCAGGTAATGTTCTGCTACTTTGAGGATAAAGCTATTCAGAAAGACAAATCTGGTAAGCTTATTATTATGGTACTCTCATGATAAATTGAGTAGGAAAAAGAAAGAATATTTCATATTTTCTATTCACATAGAGAAAACAGTTTTATGAAGTTACATTCTCTATTGGAAACATCTTCATAAATATATAACATTAAAAAATACTGCAAGGTAGGACCATCAAGATGGCTCAGTAGCTGGGTGATGGCGGCACACGCCTCTAATCCCAGCACTCAGGCAGAGAGAGACAGGCAGATCTCTGAGTTCAAGGCCAGCCTGTCAGGGGCAACACAGAGAAACCCTATCTCAAAAAACCAAAAAATAGAGAAGGAAAAAAAATGACTCGGCAGGTTCAAAGCACTTGCTTCCAGTCTGACCGCATGAGCTCCGTCACTGGACCTACGCAGTGGGAAGAGGAAGTTTTTTGTTTTTTTTTTTTTAACTCTAATTATTTATTTTTGGTTTTCAAGACAGGGTTTTTCTGTGTAGCCCTGGCTATCCTGGAACTCACAGAGATCCACCTGCCTCTGCCTCCCAAGGGCTGGGATCAAAGGCGTGCACCACCACCGCCTGGCCTTCTTCTTTTTTTTAAATAATTATTTATTTATTTTTATTTTCCATGCATTGGTGTTTTGCCTGCATTATGCTTGTGTGAAGGTGTCAGATCCCCTGGGACTGAAATTATGGATGGCAGTGAACTGCCATGTCACACAGGCTGAGTTTCAGCTTGTGACCCTGCCTAAGGAGGGTCTGCCATGACGGCTCTAATTCCCCAAAGTCCTGGAACATCAGGGCAGCCCTTGAAAGGCTTTCAGTTGGGGGCTAGAGTGACGGTCAGCAGTTAGGAGAGCCTGCTGCTCCTTAAAGAGCTGGAGTTCAGAGCCCGCGCCCACATCAGCACATCTGTGTATCTGCACTCCAGGGACCTGTGCAGACACGTGCCATAGACACAGAGACATGCCCATAAGTAAATCATTTTTACAAAAACAATTTTAAGTTTCCAGTTTTGGAGCATTTCACATTTTGACTTTTTTTGATGGTGCTGAGGATCAAACCCAAAGCCTCACACATACTAGGCAAATATTCTACCACAGAGATACCATCCTCAGCTTGCATTTCATATATATATATTAATATATATTTAAATATATTTTAAATAATTTATTTAATTCATGTGCTTTGGTGTGGAGATGTCAGATCCCCTGAAACTGGAGTTACAGACAGTTGTGAGCTGCCTGTGGGTGCTGGGAATTGAACCTGGGTCCTCTGAAAGGGCAGCCAGTGCCCTTAACCTCTAAGCCATCTCTCCAGCCCCTTAAATATATATATATATATAAAGATATGAGTCCATACTAATTATTGAATAAATACAAAATAGGGAAAGAGATGCAACTCTTTCTTAAAGAACTCCATTACTGAAAGTAGAAGAAATGGAGATGGAGAAAATCCTCATGGGCAGCCACGGTACTTACTACAGGAGGAATCGTTGAAGATGGCAAAACTTGAAAGAGAAATTAGATAGCTACATAATTGCAAGTTTCTCCCCCAAAGATGTGTTATCTGTGGGGACAGACTAACTAGCTCACCACTCCTCTTCCAGAGTATCACTTAGTTCCTCAGGTCAGAGTGTAAGTTTTATAAATGTAGAAAGGGGGAAGAAGTCACTCAGATCATGTGATGACAATTCACTTCAGAAATGATAAGAGATACCACAGCCCCCTGATAGGATGAGATAAGAAAAACAGACAGCCAGGCACGGTGGCACACACCTATAATCCCAGCCCCGGGAAGTCTGAGGTAAGAGTATTTATTGCCCTGGGTTCAAGTCTAGCCTGGGCTACACATTGAGTAGCAAGCCAGTCAAACCATGTCTCAAGAAACCCAGAAGAGGGACTGGAGAGGTGGCTCAGTGGTTAAGAGCACTGACTACTCTTCCAGAGGTCATGAATTCAGTTCCCAGCACCCACATGGCAGCTCACAACTGTCTGTAACTTACAAGATCTGACACCCTCACATAGACACTGGCAGACCACCAGTGCATATAAAATAAATAAGTTATTTTTAAAAAAGAAAAGAAACCCAGAAAAGGAAAGCATATTACCTCTGGTATTCCTTCTCAGTCTCCCAAATCCTACCCTAATGAACAAACATCTGATAGCTAAATTGAGGGACCGTCTATAAATTACCTGTATCCTTAACATACCAAGGTCATGAAGTCCAGGAATAGATTGAAACCAAGAGATATGAGAAAATTCTGTGTGGTGTCCAGCATTAGCTCCAGGAACAGAAAGGGACATGAGTTGGGAAACCCTTGGAAATGCTGAAGTTCAGGTGGTGATGTTGAACCAGTGTCCATTTCCAAGTTTTGACAAATGCAGACTTGTTATGACAGATGTTAGTATCCCAGGAAGCCAAGGAAAGTACAAAAGAACTGTACTACTCTGCAGTTCTGTGAGTTTGAGGTTATTGGTAATTTTTGTGACTATACCTAACCCCTGGGAACCACCGTCTCATTTCAGGGATGATGCAGTGTGTCATTGCTGTTGCTGACAAAGTGTTTGATGCCTTCCTGAACATGATGGCAGATAAGGTAAGCCTCACCAGAGTGCTATGCATGCCTGCTGAGGCACACGGGAAAGCCTACAGTACCTGTCTTCTCTGTCTAGGCTAAGACCAAGGAGAACGAAGAGGAGCTGGAGCGCCATGCCCAGTTTCTACTGGTGAACTTCAACCACATTCACAAGAGGATAAGGAGAGTGGCTGATAAATACCTGTCTGGTCTGGTGGATAAGTGAGTCTGATTTCCCTCTAAGGCTTTCTGTGTAAATGTTAGTAGTTTGGAGCACAGAGAAAAACATCGTTACATCATCAGCCCAGAAAATAACAAAGCCAGAAAAAAACCTCAATGCTGATGCAGCCTCCCCAAGAATGTCAGTGAGTTAGCCTAGAAGCATACTCATTCTGGGCCATTGGTATTACCTAAAATAATCAGATAAGACTGAATTTACCATCTCCTAATCCGGGATCTAGCTAGAAGTCCCAGGTAGAATAAGGATCCTATGGGCTTCTCAGAACATGAGCATTTCCCTACTGCTCATGCTGAGAGACAACACAGGTTTAGAACATGACAGTGTACTGAGACCTTTACACGGTAAGCTGGGACACACACACACACACACACACACACACACACACACACACACACAGCCTGCCTTCAGCTTCCCAAGAATGCCCAGGGCTTCCAGAGCCTGTCACAGGGGCTATGTGCCTGGTCTAATCAGTTGCAGAATCTGAGGATAGGGCAAGAGGCAGCCAGGGACTATGAGAACAAGCCTTACACGTATAGCATGCATCTCAGTCAGGCCTCTTGAACAGTGAGCCACATGTAAGATGAGCACTGCACACAGGTAGAGCCCTTCCAATCCTAGGGCCATCAACCCGTGACCTATTCCTTTTAGGACCAGGCAACTGCTTTACTTCATCCCAGTGTTCTTGTTTTCTGTTGGTGCCATAATGTGAGAAATACTGGGCAGCTAGCATCAAAAACTAGAACTGCTTTGGAAAGGAGGACGTGTAGCCTGTATTTGGCCTCAGGAGTAGAACGGACTGGGCCTGAGAACATTTCTGACCAGTCTCCATACACGTCGTCACTGTGAAAAACCCGAGGCAGATAGGTGCCGTGTCTCAGTGGACTCCTGTTGGTGCAGGGGAGGCACGGAGGTGGACAGTGTACCTTCCTAGAAAGTTCATTTCCTTAGCCCTGAGAGCCTCCTCCTGTTGTAGGTTTCCACACCTGCTCTGGAGCGGGACTGTGCTGAAGACCATGCTGGACATCCTGCAGACCTTGTCACTGTCACTGAGTGCCGTGAGTGTCCCAGTGACCTGGAGCTGCCGGACACACGAGCTGTCCGTCCACGACATGTCGTACTGACGTGTTCCTCCCGTAATACCCGAGCCTCACCTAGGCTACCGTGGGAAATGGAGTGGGTGCCCACACTCTTCCCTAATGTCTCCCGCTAGGCTGCAGCAGATTTTGAGTCCATGTGGGGCATGTGATGGGCAGGGGTAGTAAACACACTGTTGCCTATGCCCCATACTAGGCAGACGCAGCCTCCGTGGCTTAGGGGTCTGTGTGTTTCCAGGATATTCACAAGGACCAACCTTACTACGACATTCCTGATGCCCCATATCGGATCACAGTTCCTGACACATATGAAGCCCGAGAGGTAAGTCCCGCCTCGTCCTCTAGAACGAGGGGTTCCCTGGGAATGTCAAGACAGGTGCTCAACATACCTTAGGTCCCCAAGTCCCCAGCATTTAGTGGTATGATGGGTTTTGGCGCTGTCCACTGCAGGAAGGGCACCTGAATTCCCAAGCCTGTCTGTGTTCCAGGCCTGTGCTTCCTCTTGGCCATCCAGACTCTGTAACATTCATTCCTGCCTTAGCTGCCAAAGGCATTTCCAGCTGCGAGTCAGCTGCTAGCCCTCAGAAATGCGTTGAGCAAGCATGGCTTTCCGAGCTCAGCCCTCTGAGGCATGCCAACTCTTTCACTGTAGAACTGAATGTCCGACTCCAGCTTTGCCTTGCCCTTGGCAAATGGGTAGAATAAATAGCCCCAGACGAGGAAGCTGTCCCGGAAGATGCTCCTCTCCCCACTGAGTCCGACTTGGAGCCCCTGCTGCAGAGGACTGAACAGGGGCCAGACTCAGCACTCCTCCAGCCCAGCAGGTTCCTGCCCTGACTTGGGCCTCCCCGGCTGGACGAGCTGTCTGTAGTGAGAACCCAGACATAGTGAAATAGCACCTGTGGAGATTTTTTTCCACCTGGAACATGTCTTTCCCTTTAGTCACTGAGTTGGGACATGTTGCAGAGTGGCCCTAAGATACACTGTTGATGTTGTAGGTTCTGCCACACGGCCTTATGCAAGAACTATGGTCCATAGTCTGGTCACAATTCCTGTTCCTGGAGCTCTGGTGTTAGTGCAAGCTCTCTGCTAGAGCATCCGTATCCATTGCCATATACTGTGTGGCTTAAAGAAAGAGATTTATTTCCTCACAGTTACGAGGATAAAAAGTCTAAGAATGAAGTGTTAACAGGGGAGTCTTCTGAGGTCACTGTCCTTGGCCCTCCCTCTGAGGGCGTACCCCTCATATCTCCACATTTCTTCGGTGTGTAAGTACACCAGCTGCATTAGGCCTTTTAATGTGATCGCCTCTCAAAGCCTGTCTCCAAGTGCGGCCTCCTTCTGAGATTTCCTCAGTTCAGCCCGTGACAGTCACAACAACCTAGATAGGCTGACTTCGGTTGTTCCACTTGTAGAGCATCGTGAAGGACTTTGCCGCACGCTGTGGGATGATCCTGCAGGAAGCCATGAAGTGGGCACCCACGGTCACCAAGTCCCACCTACAGGTACCTTTCTCCAAATATCAAAACACAGTCAGAGTGTAAACAACACTAGTGTGGATAGACAGAGACCAAGAACGTCAGTGTAAAGCCTGAGAGTAGTTGGTGCTCAGGGATCTTTCTGTTGGGCGCAGCTTGTGGGCTGAGTATGCTTGTCAAGTTAGTGGGCTTGGGTCTGACCACTACACTAGGTAAGGTGTTAGTGCTGTGGGAGGGCTTGTGGCTACTTGGAAGGTGAGTTGGGGCGATATGGGGGCAGGGACAGTGCCACAAGCCAGCAGCAGTGCCACCCAGTCTCTTCCATCCCTTCCGAGCCCCTGACTTCATGCAATGCTCATTGGCCAGCTTCACTGCCTGCCCCTCCCATCCCCAGCCTCAGCCTCTCAAGTCTTCCCTCAGTGTCCGCCACAGTGGTCCAGTCTTAGTGGCAAACCTGATTTTGTCTTTAAATGTAACCATTACTCAGTCCCCATCACCATAGAGTCTGGTCCAGATGGATTTCCCCAGCTACAGAAATCCCTACCACAATTGACAGTATTGTGTGTGTTAATATGCATGCTTCTGTTCCTGCCCCTGTAGTTACGAGGCCATGCTGTCCCAAGAGTGAAAACCTTCCTTTTAGCTCTTGCTCTGCCTTGGATCTCTTTGCCCAGTGCCCTCCTGCTCACCAGCAGACATGCTCACATACTTGTTCTGGGATCCCAGTGTCTGCTACACTCATTGCTCAGGAGCGGCGTACTACAGTAGCAGAACCGAGAGCTGCACGTGGCCTCCATGCGGTCCGCATGTTCACAGCAGTGGAGGCCATGCAGCTTCTCCTCTAGCAGCTGGCAGATTTCATGTAGATAATGACATACCCTGCCAACCGTGTGACAGCCACTCAGAGATCAGGGCCTCATCCTTAGTCAGAAAAGGGCTGGACTTACCGACGCCAGGTCCCTCAGCCAGCAGGGCAGGGCAGGATCGGCACTGAAGCCTGGAGTCTGACCCGCCGCTTTATACTTTAGAGTTTTACTTTCTGTTAAGTGAAGTAACTTGTTTTCTCCATTTCAGGAGTATCTGAGCAAACATCAGAACTGGGTGTCAGGACTGTCCCAGCACACAGGCTTGGCCATGGCCACGGAGAGCATCCTTCACTTTGCCGGCTACAACAAGCAGAACACGACTCTTGGAGTATGTGCAAACATCCTGTGAATTGGGAGAGCAATATCATAGGGTGAAGGACTCAGCCTATATATAGACTTTCATGAAAGATCCCCGGCACTCATACCCACACATTTGTGGGGTACATAGGATATCTATTGATGATGGGAGTTTAATGAGGGTCCAAAAGGGGGAGCCGTCCATACAGACATTTCCCTATCATGATTAAGTTTTAAAATATATATATATATTTGGAGCTGGGGGTGGAGGAGGAGGGAAGTTGAGACAGGGTTTCTCTGTGTAGCCCTAGCTGTCCTGGAACTCCCTCTGTAGACCAGGCTGGCCTCAAACTCACCGAGATCAGCCTGCCTCTGTCTCCCAAGTGCTGGGATTAAAGGCGTGTATCATGGGTGGTGGTGGCGCACTCTTTTAATTCCAGCACTCGAGAGGCAGAGCCAGGTGTATCTCAGTGAGTTCGAGGCCAGCCTGGGCTACAGAGTGAGATCCAGGACAGTCACCAAAACTATACAAAGAAAGCCTTTCTCGAAAAATTCAAATAAATAAATAAATTTAAAAAGGCGTGCATCACCACCACCTAGCTTGAAATATATATATATATATATATATATATATATATTTTATTTATTATGTACACAGAAGAGGGCGCCAGATCTCATTACAGATGGTTGTGAGGCACCATGTGGTTGCTGGGAATTGAACTCAGGACCTCTGGAAGAGCAGTCAGTGCTCTTAACCTCTGAGCCATCTCTCCAGCCCCGAAATATATATTATTTTGAAGGTAAAACTTGATTCAATTGATGAAATCTGACTTTCTAGTGTCCAGAAAGAGAGAGAAACTGGCCTCTAAGACACGCACAGCATTACATCATAGTCATATTTGTCTGGAGCAGTGGTTCTCAGCCTTCCTAAGGCTGCAACCTTTTAAAACACTTTCTCATGTTGTGGTGACCCCAACTACAAAATTATCTTTCTGCTACTATTATGTATCATAATGTAAATATCTGATGCACAGGATATCTGATATGTGTTGGCCCCTAGAGGGGCCGTGACTCACAGGTTGAGAACTGTTTATCTGGACCATTCGCTGGACTTCCTCCGTTTCCTGCAGGTGTTCAAATACACACACGTGCCCTAGCTTCACTTTGATTTTTGGTTTTTGGGTTTTTTTTTGTTTTTTGGTTTTTTTTGTTTTTTGGTTTTTGTTTTTTGTTTTTTGAGACAGGGTTTTTCTGTGTAGTTTTGCACCTTTCCTGGAACTCACTTTGTAGACCAGGCTGGCCTCGAACTCACAGAGATCCGCCTGCCTCTGCCTCCCAAGTGCTGGGATTAAAGGCGTGCTCCACTACCGCCTGGCTGGTTTATTTATTTTTTTTTTAAGATTAATTTAGATTCAAAAGCCGTAGTTTCAGAGTTAAATCAGGACCAGACAGATAACTGTACCTGGTGATGATGGCCTTGCAGCACTGTGGCTGTTTCACTCTAACCCTCCCCGACACTTAGTCACTCTGCACCCAGACTATTGACAGATGTGCTGCTGATGCTCAGCCCTCTGCATGGGCTGTGGAATGTGCTATGTGGAGGTACAGAGGTAACGCGCCCACGGAAGGCAAGGTCTTCATCCCCAGGAAGAAAGGAGGGTCTCACTGTGTAGCTCTGGGTATTAAAAAATGGACGAAGAGCAGCTCTCGGAAGAAAGCAAGGCACATCCAGGTGTGGGCACAGGCACCACAGACTCCACAGGCATGAGCATCCTGGTGACTCCCTCACTGCTTACAGTATCTCAAGATTCCTTTTCTCCTTTTCTCTCTCTGGATAAGTGGGGCGGGTGAGATGGCTCCAGAGACGCCTTGAGTGGGATCATGGTGGTAAAGTCAACCAGGAGCTTCTAGGGCTGGTGGTCTCTGGTGGGAATCTTGGGAAGTTACAGGTTCACGGCTAGGAAAGAAGAGCCTCAAGCGGTTGTTTACACACCACACTGGAATCCTTGCTCTGTTGACTTCATCCAGTTCCCAGGGTAAGGGCTTCTTCCCCTCCTCATGTCCCCAAGAGTCTATCTATCTTGGGCTCTCCACGTGGCACTTGGAGAACACATGTGGGCAGAGGGCAGGACTTAACAAGCTGAGTGCTCTTTTCTAGGCACTAGCCAGCCAGCTTGCAATGGATCTGTTTTGCTGGAAAGAGTTTCATCTTTGTTCTCAGAAAGTTATAGGTTACAAGTAAGAAGACTCTTGGGATTTTGTTGTTGTTGTTGGTGGTGGTGGTGGTGGCGGCTTTGTTTTGTAGAATGTCTCATGAAGCTGGTTAGGAACTCCCTCTGTAGACCAGGCTGGCCTCAAAGAGATCCCACCTGTCTCTGGCTCTCATGTTCTGGGATTAAAGGCGAGCACCACCACGTCCAGCTGAGTGGACTCCAGATAAATAGAAAAAGATGCTTCCGATCTGTGTGTGTTGGTTGTGCTTGAGATCCTAACTAAGGTGCCTGTCTTGTGAAAGCAGACTGTAGTCCCCAACTCCACATTCTCAGTGACATCTCTCATCATACACATATGTGGAGAGGCCAACATAGGTTGTCTCACTTATTCACTCTTCACCTTATTTATGTGCTGGCTGGTGGTAGCGCACACCTTTAATCCCAGCACTCTGGAGGCAGAGGCAGGCAGATCTCTGTGAGTTCGAGGCCAGCCTGGTCTATAGAGTGAGTTCCAGAGCAGCCAAGACTGCACAGAGAAACCTTGTCTTGAAAAATAATTTTTAAAGGATTATTTATTATTTTATGTGTTTGAGTGTTTTACCTACATGTGTATCTGTGCACCACATATGTGCAGTGTCTGCAGAGGCCAGAAGAGGGCATCAGATACCCTGTAACTAGAGTTACAGACAGTTGTGAGCCATCTTTTTGGTGCTTGGAATTGAATCCCGGTCCTTCGAAAGAGCAGCTAGCTCTTGCGTGCCGAACCATTCCTTCAGCCCCACCTCACTTTTCAAGACCGGGTCTGTCACTTAACCTCAAGCTCAGCTGGCACGCAGCCAACAAGCCCAAGGATGCTTCTGTCCTCGCCTGCCCAGCACTGGGACCACAGGCCACAAACACACAGCCTTCTATATGAGCTCAGAATCCTGAGGCCTGGTGCTTGCGTGGCAGACACTTCAGCGGCTGCGCCATTCCGTAGCTCAGTCAAGTGAAGCCATAGCATTGACAGGAGTTTGGATGCCACAGGAAATGGTCACACCGACAAGATGGAGTAGCATCAGAAAGACAAACACCAGGATAAGATATAAACACGTGAAACTGTGTGTGTGATACCACATGGAAGTAGAGCTGTCTAGGGGAGCCAAGGGACTCATGGGAGGGAGAGCAGCAGGAGAGGAGGGAGGAGACAGATGTTCAACATACAATATATATTTGCATGGAAACTGGAAAAATACGTTTTTAAAAATTCAAATGTTATCCAGGTGGTGGTGCTGCACGCCTTTAATCCCAGCACTCTGGAGGCAGAGGCAGGCAGATCTCTGAGTTCAAGGCCAGCCTGGTCTACAGAGCAAGTGCAAGGACAGCCAGAGCTACACAAAGAAACTCTGTCTTAAAAACCAAAAAAAAAAAAAAATTGTGTTTTTTTAGTTTTTCCATGAGGCATATAGTCTCTAGAGAGTGCTCGTGAATGTTTTGTCACATTATCTTGCCAGCGCTGAAGACTGAATGTCTTTGCGTTAGAGCTTGACTTCCTACTTGGACTTTGGTTTACCAAGTTAAATATAAGAAAAAGATGATGTTTTGCCTTCTAAAGTAATTCTCTATACTTGTCTGTAGGCAACTCAGCTAACTGAACGGCCAGCCTGTGTGAAGAAAGATTACTCCAACTTCATGGCATCCTTGAATTTGCGCAACCGCTATGCAGGCGAGGTACCTCTCTTCCCTATGTCCGAGGCTGTTCCGAGCATCTTGGTTTTATGCCGTTTGGCTATTCCACAGTGGAACATGAATGAGGCATCTGTATGATGTGGAATTTACTTATGTCAGGCGACTTGAGGAACCTGGGTCTGAGCAAAATCAGTGGCACATTCTGGTCATTGATGACAATTACTTAGCACTCTGCAGAAAGTGGTGTCATGTGGACACACTCAGGCACTCCAAGGCCTTCTGTTAAGTGGTAGCAAACATGTGCCGAGCGTCATGCATTCTCCTGGACATGTGCTAAGATGATGCACCAATATTCTAGTCTTACAGGTAAAGAAACAGGTTTCTGAGATTAAATAACTTGCCAAAAGCAGGCTCGGGAACCATGTCTGCTGGCTCCACCGGTGGCCTCCACTCACACCACGGTTTCCCAGGGTAATGCTGAAGGTGGAGACTGGCATCTCACAGGCTTTACCAGAGTAGTCTCTGAGAGTTGCCTCCCCCCCTGACACCCCCCCATACTCTGCTTCTTGCTTAACCCAGTGGCTGCTCTTCTCCAGTGAGCCCTGGCAGAGAGTCCTATGTTATACTCAGCATGTGCTGGTCACATGCTGAGAATTGCTGAGAGAGCTTAGTCCAGGTCCTTTTGAATGATGTTGTGACAGCAGGAAGTTTGTCTTTAGGGCATAGGTTTATTTTTTGTAAAGAGTCCTATCTCCTATATAGCCAGGTATATGAGTAATAAAGTAACGCTTTCTGGGGAAAAAATTATGTAAGAAAAAAAAAGGTGTAGCTGGCTTTGTAGTTTGAGTCATATTGAACCTGAAGGAACTTTATTTATCTAGCTTATGTCCTGTGCGCTGGCCAAGGTTAGCCCTGTGTGCAGTGATGAGCACGTCTCCACTTTTTTGCTTATGGGCAAGGCTGCTAACAAACACACCTCTTCACAGGTACACGGTATGATCCGGTTCTCGGGAGCCACAGGCCAGATATCTGACCTGAACAAAATGATGGTTCAGGATCTGATTACAGCTTTGGACCACAGTAATCCTCAGCACTACACACAGGCCATGTTCAAGCTGACTGCAATGATCATTAGCAGCAAAGGTAACACACAGAAGTTCCATGGGATTCTGGGTTTGTTTCTAAGTGAGTGTTTGCTTAGAAATCCTTGATAACCTGGAATCCTGTCCAAGAAAGAGCTGGAGCTCTGCTAGTAGAAATCTGTTTCCTCTCTCATGAGCCAGCAGTAAATAAAAGGTCCTGTTGGCCCGGCTAATGCCGGCTCTCATGTCAGCCTAACGAAGTCATATTCAGGCCCAGCCAGAATCAGGAGCCTTTGACTAATTTGTGTTTGGTTCCAGATTGTGACCCGCAGCTCCTCCATCATCTGTGTTGGGGTCCCCTCCGGATGTTCAATGAGCATGGCATGGAGACCGCACTGGCCTGCTGGGAGTGGCTGCTGGCTGGCAAGAGTGGAATTGAAGTGCCTGTAAGAGACGGAGCCCAGCGCAGCTCTGCGGGTGGGGGGTGGGGGGTGAGGGTGGAGAGGCCGCCCTGGCTCTGCCACCAGGACAAGCCCTCCACGTCCTTGGTCTCCAGAAAGAGCGTTGTGTGTGTGAAAGGTGTGATGACGGAGGGGTGGAAGACTCAGGGTGGAAAGCAGTCTGGTGAGACCAGCAGGCTGTCTGCCGCGTGCCCATTGATGCCAGATCCAACTGCGAGCAACTGCTTTCTTGACTTCCTAAGTGTGGGATCAGACCCCTCTCCCGAGGTCTGCTGTCCCCTTCTTTGCTGCTGCCTTTTAAGCCACAGCTGTCGGCAGCAACTGCAGCCCTGCCAGTACCAGCAGGCAGGCTGCAGAGCCTTGGCCCAGGGAGTTCTGTTCCCTCAGGCTCTGACTCTTTAACTTAACTAAACCTCTGTCCCGCTAAAGAAGTCAGGATTCAAAGGTTCAGGTGGAATTCTGCTCTCCAGAGGCTGAATAGCAAGTAGCTCACCTCCTGTCCTTGCTCCCATCCTCTAAAAAGCCCCTGTGCGTCTCCTCGCCCCGCCTGATAAACCCTTTCTCACCTGGCTCCTCCCTACCACTTCCTGTCAGCCAGCTGCTGACTCCGCCTCCTGACCGCAGGTGAATTTTATTTAATCAAACACATCTTTCATTAAACAAATGTTCCAGAGCATAAACAAAAATAACACACCTTGAAATAATATTCTGCCACATATTTCTAGATTTACTACTTCATGAAGCCTCCAGGTGAGATTATACATGTTGAGTATGCCTTTTCTGAAATGCTTGTTACAGAAGCTGTTTCAGATTTTGGATTTTTTTTTTCTTCAGATTTCAGAATATTTGCATGTGGATAATAAAATATATGTTATGAAACACAAGTCCCATATGCAAGGTACATGTTCGTGTATATATCTTATGTAGCCTGAAGAAATTTTTATACACTATTTTTATAAATCTGCTTATTTATTTTGTGTGTATAATTGTTCTGTCTGCACGTGTCTGTGCACCTCATGTATGCCTAGAACCCGAGGAGGTCAGAACAGGGCATCGAGTCCCTTGGAATTGAAGTTAGAGATGGCTGGGAGCTAACGTGGGTACATGGAACAGAGCCCAGGTCCTCTCCAGTAGGACCGAGTGCTCTTAACCCCAGCATCTCTCCGGCCTACCCCCATGCATTGTTTTTAATGTACCTACTTGGCTTTGAGGCGTGGTCTCTTCCCTGCTGAGTCTGGCTCCCCGCTGGTTTGTAGAACCACACCCCTCGCACAGATTCTAAAGGCAGAGAACTGCACTGATTCAGCGTCACAGGGCAGAGCAGTGTTCTGACCACTGTTGTCAGCCCTCCCGTGCATCTCGGATTGTCTGAACCTGCAGTCTGTCTTAAGGGCGCCTTTTGTGAGCACCTAAGGAGCCTTAGTGTCTCACGTGGCAGAGCACAGACCTCACATAATACCCGTCCCAGGCCGTGAGTCCTGACTGTTCTCCCAGAGACTCCTTCCCAGAGAAGCTTCATGGCTGGGGGGGAGGGGGTGCACACCCTTGTTCCCAGCCCTCGGGAGGCAGAGGCAGAGACAGGTGGATCTCTGTGAGTTCAAGGCCAGCCTGGTCTACATAACAAGTTCTAGGCCAGCCAGAGCTACACAGTGAAATCGTGTCTTTAAAAAGAGAAAGAAGGAGATGGGGGCAGGTGAGGGGCTGGCAGGGACCACTCAGCATACACACCCCACATCCCTTTCCCTGCAGCACAGCGTCGCCTTCAGAACTGCCAGCAGCTCCATTCCTGGCACCACAGCCTCCGTGTATGCTAGTCACCTGCCACCAAGTGCACCCGGTTAGCGGATGAGCGCCCCAGCTGACAGAGTCAGGGTCAGCTACAGGCCCAAGTTCATAATCTAGCTAGCTGTTCAAGAAGCTGAACCAGGAATATCCAAATTCAAGCCCCACCTGACAAATTTACTGATACCCTGTCTCCAAAGTTGGAGAAAGGGGGCTGGAGAGATGGCTCAGCAGTTAAGAGCACTTGATGTTCTTACAGAGGACTTGCATTCAGATTCCAGAATCCACATGCACATGGCACCCATACACACACGTAGGCAAAGCACTCACACACACATCTTTTTTTTTTTATTTAGCCGGAAAAAAAAACCAACACCAGCTTTATGTATATAGCTCAGTGGAAGAGCACTTACCTGGTATATGTGAGGTCTTGGGTTCAACCTCCAGTCGCACAAAAAGCCTGGGCTGCTGAGTCCCAGTTGCTCCTGTTTGGACGCCTCATTATGGTCAATAGCATACCTGCTTCTCTCTGTGTAGACCAGACTCCTCCCCGCATCTTACTTCCTTTCCACACTTCCTACAAATGGCCCCCCATGTCCTGCTAGCTTTACACAGATCCAGAACTTGGTCACAACCCTGCATTCCAGCTACCCTTGTGGCCCGGCCTCCTTTGTCTCTCCCCTGACCTTCAGGCAGCCCCATTGTTGTGTTATTTTTCTCAGACTGTGACGTAACAACTTATGGAAGAAGGACTTTATTTTGGCTGTGCTTCCCGAGGGTGAGTCTGTAAATTGTAAATGACAGTCATGGCAGCTGGGCGTCCGAGCAGGCAGCTGAGAGCTCAGGGCTGACTTCTCAAACACAAGGCAGTGAGTGAACCGGAAGTGAAACAAGGCTGTAAACTCAAGCCCCCCCCCTCAGTGCTGTGCTTCCTCCAGCAAGGCCACACGCCGTAATGGTTCCATAACATCCCTAAACAGTGCTACCCACTGGAGACGAAGTGTTCAAATACCTGAGACTGGGGACACTCTCCTTAAACCACCATACCCAGCGAATTAGTTACTTTTCTGTTGCTGTGATAAAACGCCATGGCTAAGGCAACATAGAAAAGAAAGAGTTTATTTGGGGCTCATGGTTCCATAGGGTTAGAGTTCATGATGGCAGAGTGTGGGCAGTAGGCAGGAGGCCGCTGAAGCAGCTGGGAGCTCACATCTCAAACCACAGGCAGGAGACAGACGGCCTCTTCCTTCCTGCAGTGATAGGCTTCCTCTAGCAAGGCCACCCCTCCTGTACCCTCCCAAACAGCTAACCGGGGCCAAGTGTTCAAGTGCCCAGGACTTCTGGGCACATCTTCAAACCACCGGTGAGCGCCCTGCCCCGTCCTCCCGTGTGCCGCAGGAGCGCCAGGAAAGCCCGCCCTGCTTGAGTCTCTGGTCCCCGGACCCTTGCTGCTCTCCACCATCTAGACAGACAGACTCTGTCTCCCGCTGCTCTGCGGCAGAGCGCTAGGTCCCCGCCTACCTGCCTGTCGTCCCCTTCCCTGGATGGCTATGTCACTGCTGGCGTCTCCGGGATTTGAGTTGGTGTTCCCTGCCTAGAGCATCCTCCCTCCACGCTCCACATGCTTCTTTCTCAAGCTTAGCATCCTCTGTCTCTTGCCTACTTCTTGACCATGTGCATTTGTTTGTCCCCAGAGTCTGGGAGGCCCTAGCACAGAAGTGGCTCTTAGATGAGCGGGTCTGGCCTCTGCGTGGCTCCTCGGCCCCGTCAGCCCTGGACTCCCTGTGCTAACAGTAGGCCGAGGCTGGACTCCAGGAGAAGCCACTGGCAGGTGTAGTTCTTGGCGTTCTTGGTTCCCACCTATGACAGTGCCGTCCGCAGCACAGGTGGCCTTTGTCGTCTTCACCCTCATGGCATCTCTGCTCCGGGCAGCAGGAGGGAAGAGAACTGAGATGCCATTTTAGAAAGCATACCTGGGCTTTTCCCGAGCCTGGCCTGGTTGGCCCCCATCTTGCTCTTCAGTGCTCATGAGAACCCAGCAGTCAGCCCAAGGCGCAGGAGTGAAAATCCCTGTGACTGGTAGGAGTAGTTTCTCGTTGGGACCACCAGCTCACAAATAATGACATGAAGACATAATTATGAGAGCTTGGCCTCAGCTTAGACTTTTTCCCTACTAGCTCTTATAACTAATTAACATGTGTCTATTAATCTATGTTCTACTATGTGGCTCTGCTACCTGTCCTCTGTAAGGTATGTTTTGCTGCACCCCACCTCTCCTTTCCAGTTCTCCCTCTCCCCGGAAGTCCCACCTATTCCTCCTGCCTAGCTATTGGCTATTTAGCTCTTTATTAAACCAATCAGAAGATGCCTTAGGCAGAGACATGTCTTTTCAGTGTAAATAAATATTCCACAACAGTGACTAGCCACTGGGCCATCCTGAGGGCCACATGGTGTGTGTGTGTGTGTGTGTGTGTGTGTGTGTGTGTGTGTGTGTGTGTGTGTGTGTGTGTTGGAACTGGAGCTTGAATCCATGACCTTGCAAATATGAGGCAAGCATTCTACTGCAGAATCCACAGCCTCTGGACTGCATCTTGCAAGATGGTAAATATCGGTGCTGGAAAGGGAGCTAGAGCGTCCGCCTCACCCGTGCCTGGTGTAGCCCACACATTGCCGGTGCTTCCCCGGGGTCAGATGGATCCAGTCCTCTGTTTAGTGCCCACTCCTTCCAGGCCACTGCTCTGCTTTCCCTGGACAGCCCTCCTACCTCCAGGCAGAAAGGACCCTGGATCAGTGTGGCTAGGCCAAGGACTACTCAGCCCTGGCAACTGCAGCCTGCCTCCCTTGGATTTCCAAAGCCACTCCCAGATCTGACAAGCTAATGAAGGCCTGCCTTTGTGGCTTGGAAAGACTGCATACGGTACTTACCCTCCTTAGCACAGATAGTTTCAGAATTGTTTCCAAGATGGACCAGGACAGGGCCTACGCTGCGCTAGGTACATCACAGATGTGCCTCGTCCTACACTCTGCCTTCTGGGCCCGTGGGTTGGGGTGACGGTCAGTCTGGGGAAAAGACTGAAGGACATGCACCAAACACATAGGAGCTGCCCCAGGACATGGGGTTATGTGATACTATTTCATACCTTTCTAGATTTATCCAGTATTGTTTTGTTTTGTGTTTGTTTTTTAAGAAGGCACCTCATTCTGTAGCACTAGTTGTTCTGAAACTCACTCTGTAGTCCAGCCAAACCTGAACTCATTACAGTCTCCTGCCTCAGGATCCTGAGTGCTGGGACCACAGGCACAAGCCATCACACTGAGCCGCCCTGGTGCTTGCTGGAGGCGCTGACACTTTCTTTCCGCCTGCAGTTCATGCGGGAGATGGCGGGCGCCTGGCACATGACAGTGGAGCAGAAGTCCGGCCTCTTTTCTGCTGAAACCAGGGAAGCAGACCCCCTGGCAGCGTCAGAAGCAAGTCAGCCCAGGCCCTGCCCCCCCGAAGTGACACCCCACTACATCTGGATCGATGTGCGTGCCTCCCAAGCTCTGCTGGGCTTTGTCCGGTCAGCCTCGCGGGGACACCTGCAGTGGGCTGGCACACCGCCAGCCCGGGGGCCCTGGCCTGAGAGGATGGGTGCCCCATAGACTCCTCTCTGGTTCTCCCTGCCTGCCTGTCACCCAGATCCCCTCTTACGAGCTGTGCTCGCTAGCACCGGGATGAGACTGGCCCGCCCCAACTTAACAGCTTGCTTGCCTTCTTACCCAGTTCCTGGTACAGCGGTTTGAGATCGCCAAGTACTGTAGCTCTGACCAGGTGGAGATCTTCTCAAGTCTGCTGCAGCGCTCCATGTCCCTGAACATCGGTGGAGCTAAGGGGAGCATGAACAGGCATGTGGCAGCCATCGGGCCACGTTTCAAGTAAGGGCTCTCTTCCTCTGGGAGCATCTGGGTGTCCTGTTACTGACATGTGGGGCATGTGTGTAACATGTGAATCATGGTATGGGTGCGTGTGTCCTGTGATGCTTCTGTGCAATGTAGAGTAAATCCTTAGGGTACTGTTATCAGGAAGAACGTGCAGAACGTGAGAGCATGGGCCTCTGGCTGGCTAAAAGCCTCTCTAGCCCCTGTTCCCCTAGTCCAGTCTTTCTCACTGGGACATGGACTCTGCTATGAGGGGCCTGTGGCCAGTACCCATGTGTTTGTCTTCCCAGGCCTGGTAGAGGCTCTGTGTCTTCCTCTTCCCTGAACTCCAGACCGTCACCTCATCACACTGACCACGCATTAGAACTCACTCCTCAAACCAGATACAGAGAGAAGCCAGTCCTATTGCTAGTGTCCGTCTGCCACTGACCCACACTAGAAGGTGGTCCCTGGGTCCTGTCCAGTAGTGGGCAGCTGTCATAGACAGGAGCAGACCCCCCTGTCTGTCTGTACCACCCACTGGAGCAGCCTTCACCCGCAGGATCAGCGGCCTCATAGATGCAATCAGAAAAGTCGCCACTGGCAGTTTGTCCTTCTTTCTTCTGCCATCCCTGTAGCCACATACAGAGACTGGTTCCCTCGGATGGTGGGTCTGACCTCTTTATCTACTTGGAGTAGATAAGGGCCTGTCTGCTTCTCTCTTCCCACCAAGGCCATCCCCTAGGGCTCCTTGGCAGCGTAGGGTAGTGCCCCTGCCTCTGGGGCGGCTGTGCTACACTCTGATCATCTTGCAGCACCCCTTAGGCCCAGCTAACTGCCCATGATGCCCCTGCACCCCTCGCTGGGCCTCTAGAGCCTCTTACCCTGGTTGCTACCCGTGAAGATGTTTGCTCCAAAGGGCCCATATCACTGTCAGGCTGTAGCTGGGGTCTGTCCCTTGAGAAGGACCCTAATGCAACCTGATCTGCTTGTGGGATTTTGTGGCTTTTCGCTGTGCAGAGATCTTGTGTCTTACCCACCAGCTTAACTCCTGATCCCCACCCCAGGGTTCTAAGCTCCCGGCAGACTGGCAGAATGGTGCCCCACCTGTGCCCACAGCACCCGCTCAGAGCTTGGTCAGCAGACCCCACGCACTAGGGAAACAATCCCTCCACCCCTCGGGATTGAATTAAATGTTCCCCCTTCATAGCGCTGTCCCAACAAGGACTAAGCTACAGATTGTTTATGAGACTGGAACTTTTAGCCCAGTCAGAATAGCATAGAGATGATTTGCTTTTCCCTCAACAAAAATGAAGAAGTTTTTCATTTTTGTTTGTTTATTTTTTGGTCTTTCAGCCAGGTGGTGGTGGCAGTGGTACACACCTTTAGTCCTAACTTGGGAGGCAGAGGCAGGCAAATTTCTGTGAGTCCCAGGACAGCCAGGGCTATATAAAGAAACCCTGTCTCAGGAAGAAAAAAAAAGTCTTCCCATACCTACTTGATGCAGTGTTAGGGATGGACCTCAGCATAAGGCATGCACTCTACAAACTGAGCTACATCCCCAACCCACTCACTCGGAGGCCTTTTACAGAGAATGTGTCAGGTTTTATGTGGTACAGGGCCTCACTGCTGCACAGGTGCTAGACTAAGAGCTGTCTTAGTGCAGGAAAACCTTTACTTTAGTTAACTAAATGAATTCTTTTAACTGTAGGGCCTACAGTAACCTTTACCCATCCATAGAACGATTTCTGTTTAGTTTCTTTCGTTTGTTTGTTTGTTTGTTTTGAGACAGGGCTTCTCTGTGTAGCTTTGGCTGTCCTAGAACTAGCTCTGTAGACTAAGCTGGCCTGGAACTCAGGAGATCCTGAGTGCTGGGACTAAAGGCGTGCGCCATCATCATTTTTATTTATTTAATTTTTAACACTAATCTTGGCACCTAAAAGATGTGGGTAAGGAGATCAGAAATTCAGGTTTATCTTCACACTCCAAAAGAGAACTGAAGGCCAGCTTGGAATATCTGAGACTTTGTCTGAGAGAGAGAGAGAGAGAGAGAGAGAGAGAGAGAGAGAGAGAGAGAGAGAGAGAGAGAAAACACAACTAAGTGATGAAACCCCTACTGGTAATGTTTCTGGGCTCTCTGTATTCAGAGAGTCTGGTCTGTTTGCTTAGACACCCCTTGAGGCTCAGCCCTTGGCTAGGATTTCAACCTGTGGCTTTCTCGCAGACTGCTCACCCTGGGGTTGTCCCTTCTGCATGCGGATGTGGTTCCAAATGCAACCATTCGAAACGTGCTTCGAGAGAAGATCTACTCAACGGCCTTTGACTATTTCAGGTATTACTTGAAGCTGTGTTGTGCACATGTCCAGACATGGCTGCAGTCCAGCCTAGAACGCCCTTGTTCCCCAGGAAGCTGCTTATATAGGATGTAGTTTGCCTGGCTCATGCTCACCAACCTCATTCGTTAGCCCTTGCATGACTAGACTGGAGTCTCCTCAGCTGTGTGCGCTCAGAGCCAGGTGCCCAATGGAGTATTTGCAGATTGTCCCTGAAGTTCAGTTCATTTGATTGGGGGCAGGGGCTCACAGGGCCTGATCCTGGGCTCTACAGGTAGGTAGTTAATAGTTCTGGAAGACACAGAGATATTTTCTTTTTTGTTTTTTTGTTTTTATTGTTTTGTTTTGTTTCTTCGAGACAGGGTTTCTCTGTGTGGCTTTGGAGCCTGTCCTGGAACTCTGTAGCCCAGGCTGGCCTCGAACTCACAGAGGTCCGCCTGCCTCTGCCTCCCGAGTGCTGGGATTAAAGGCGTGCGCCACCACCTCCTGGCGAGGTGTTTTCTTTAGTGGTTTTGTAACTAAACTCACTGTGTCAAAACAAGATTTAACAGCACGAAGCAGGAGCTGGGAGCAAACCTGGAGAGATGGCTCAGTAGTCAAGAACACTTGCTATTTCCCAAAGGTTCTGAGTTCAGTTCCCGCCACCCATTTCAGGTGACAGTAATCTCTAACTCTAGATTTTAGTCCAAGTTTTATTTGTCTAAATTAAGAGCATCCAGGCACAGTGGCATACACCTGCAGTCCATTTGTGAAGCCGGATGCAAGAGGAGCACTTGAGAATCAAAGACAAAACCATGAATGACCCTACACACCTCCGCATATGTGGACAGCATATGTGGACAGCACTAATTGAATTCAGTGGTGATAGGAACGGGAAGAGGAGCTAGGTGTGGTGGCACACACCTTTACCCCAGCACTCAGGCGATCTCTGAGTTCTCGACCAGCCTGGTCTGCGTAGCATGTTCCAAGCCTACATAGAGAGACCTGTCCAAAGGGGGCAAGTCGTTGATCTAGGGAGAAGTGCTGAAGGGGCAGGTCGGAGAGAGGAAAGGGTGCGTGTGATCAAGACATACTGCATACGTGTCTGGGATCTTCAAGAATAAAAAATCTATAAGAATGCACTTAAGCCGGAGTAGTGGCATGCGACTTTAATCCCAGCACTCAGGAAGCAGAAGCAATCAGATCTCAGAGTTCAAGGCCAGCCTGGTCTACAGATCAAGTTCTGGGACAGCCAGGGTTACACAGAGAAACCCTGTCTCAAGAAAAAAAAAATAATAATAAAAGAGAGGGAGATTAAATTGCATACATTTACTATTTCTGTAATATAAATGATTGCTACACAAAATCCTGCAAATATCTGCATGAGTCTTTGCAAATGTAGGCTGTGTGTTTGTATGCAGATAGCTAAATTACCATCTGCCACAGCGCACTACTCCACAGAGGCTGTCAATAGGAACCAGGCATGGTGGCACATGCCTACGGTCTGACGGATCTAGGAAATCATGATCAAGGCCACCTTGCAATATATAGGGATATATATGTATATGTGTGTGTGTCTGGAGTTACAGGCAGTCTGAGCTATGTAATGATACCTGGGTGGTAAAGCTGAACAGAGTACATAGGCTGTCAGGACACCCACACTTCCCATGGGAGTTAGTGAGGTCATCCTTGCTAATGATTAGGGTAACCCCCAAAGAAGAAAGTGAACTTTTATGTCTGCTCTTGCTGCCTCATGAATGCTTCCTAGGCTCTGACTGCAGACGCTCAGCTCTTTCTGTCTTGTGAACGTTTGTAGTTGTCCACCAAAGTTCCCTACCCAAGGAGAAAAGAGACTTCGTGAAGACATAAGCATAATGATTAAATTTTGGACTGCCATGTTCTCGGATAAGAAGTACTTGACCGCCAGCCAGCTTGTACCCCCAGGTAAGCACTGCCCTCAGCAGCACAGCAGCTGCTGGGTGTGGAGAGCAGACGGACGAACCTGGGAGGGGAGGGTGGAGAGCAGGCACGGGGGTTGGGGTGCTTTGTGAATGGTTCTGGGAAGGCAGGACGAGAACAGTCAGGGCCCAGGTGAGCCCTGACCTTGGCTCTGCCTTACAGTGTTGAAAACCCAGTACTTGCCTGCCAGCTGCCTCTCCTCCAACCTCGCTGATGCATATGGCAAGCACAGGGCACTCTTCCTTACAACCTCTGCCTGGACCGGCTCACTTCCCAGATGCCCACTGAGTAGGGGAAGGCCAGTATACCCAGATGAATTCATCATAACCCATTGTCATCTGATAAGGGCAGTCAGATCACTTCAGTAGAGGGATTCAAGGAGCTCTCCTCCAGACTGGCGCACGGCCCAACCAGGGTAGATTGGCATTGAAGAAAGTTTTCTGTAAACAGTGACCTCTGAGCTGAGCCTGAAAGGAAGCAGAGTATATCTGTATATGGGTGTGTACATACATATACAAACATGCGTGCAGACATACGTGCAGCCAGCCATCGTATGCTGGAACCAGTAGCTTCCCAAGGCAAAGAGAACACTCCAGGACACAGACGTGGCAGCAGCAGCAGCAGCAGACAGAAGGAGGTTCCCGCTCCTGAACAGAGAGCTGCTGACACGCTCCCTGAGAGGTTTGTTCCTGTAGCAGGTCTCTCCAGGAAGAGGAAAGAAGCATTAAAGCCAGATTTCCTTCCGCTTCCACAGCGAGCAGGGCCGACAGCTTGTGTAGTTTGCCCCCCGGATGCTCAGGTTCCTGCCCCACAGTGCCAGTAAGCAAGTAACTGCCTTTGCTTATCAAAAACCAGTGACAGGCTGGAGAAGCTGCTCAGTGGTTAGAGCTCTGTTCTTCCAGAGGACCTGGGTTCAATTCTTGGCATCCACATGGTGGCTCACAGCATCTGTAACAGGAGATGCAACACTGTTCTCCGTTCTCCATGAGCACCTGTACACACATACAGGCAAAACGTTCTTACACCTAAGATTTTTTTAAAACTGATGGTTTTATTTTATTCTATTTTTTGGCTTTTCGAGACAGGGTTTCTCTGTGCAGCCTTAGCTGTCCTGGAACTCACTCTGTAGGCCAGGCTGACCTCGAACTCACAGAGATCATCCTGCCTCTGCCTCCTGAGTTGGGATTAAAAGGTGTGCACCACCACACCCAGCTCTATATTGTCTTTCTTTTTTTCTGGACAAGGTCTTTCGCTGGCCTGGAACTTGCCAAGTAAGCTGGGTTTGCTGGCCACTATCCAGCATCAGGAAGATGCGCCACCACACCCAAGTTATTAATGGAGGTTCTAGGGAGGTCAACCTTAGGTATCTGTGCTGGCGAAGCAAGACTTACGGAGCTGTCTTCCTTGTGGTGTCCTGAGCCACCTCACCCCAAGTCTACAATGTGTCTCTCCGCAGATAACCAAGACACCCGGAGCAACCTGGATGTGACCGTGGGCTCTCGACAGCAGGCCGCACAGGGCTGGATCAACACTTACCCCCTCTCCAGTGGCATGTCTACCATCTCCAAAAAGTCAGGTCGGTCAAGGCCTGACTCCTACATCCTCTGTCCAGTCTTGAGTTCCCATCCTGGTGGTGTGGTGGACACTCACTTCAATGGCAGAACAGAACATCAGAAGGCAGCTTCTTCTAGGTTCTAAAACGTGGCCCAGGTTTTTGGTTCAGTCACCAACACACCACCAAAGGAAAAGGCAGGGCAGATAGTGGCCTCGAAGACAGCGACCGTGTTCGTCTTTGCTCCCTAGGCATGTCTAAGAAAACCAACCGGGGTTCCCAGCTGCACAAGTACTACATGAAGCGCAGGACGCTGCTGCTGTCACTGCTGGTGAGACTCAGGCCACACCGCGGCTCCCCTGTGTGCAGCGGGGTGGGGTGGGGGGGTGGGGTGGGGGGGTGGGTGGGGTGGGGGGAGCCGCATGGGGACGCCGCACAAGATACACTGGACGTTGTTTGGTCTCACCAGGCCACTGAAATTGAGCGTCTCATCACCTGGTACAACCCGCTGTCAGCCCCAGAGCTGGAGCTGGACCAGGCGGGGGAGAGCAGTGTGGCCAACTGGAGGTCCAAATACATCAGCCTGAGTGAGAAGCAGTGGAAGGACAACGTGAACCTCGCCTGGGGCATCTCTCCCTACCTCGCTGTGCAGCTGCCGGCCAGGTGCGCCTCGGGCAGCCCAGCCTCCCTCCCTTCCTCCCTCCCTCCCTCCCTCCCTCCGTCCGTCTGTCCGTCTCTAACATGGGTCCTGTAGGAACACTCGGGTTCTCACCTGGTCTGTTCAGAGGTCACACAGTGACCCTTGTGACTGTGTCAGCCCTCCTAGGTGCCACAACACCCAGCCCAGGAAAGGAATGTCTGGATGAATTCGGCACCACGTGTATGACTAGGGAGTGTAGCCCAGTGGTAGAACCCTTAGCTAGCACCGCACAAGACCCTGGTTCAATCCCTGGCACTGTTTAAGAAAAAAAAAGGACAGTCACAGTGTAATTTGTAAAGGCTTCCTTCCTGGGAGGGAGTCCACAGAAACAATTTGGGAGAGTTTGGATTGTGTTTGTGTTTGAGTGACTTCATCTTTGAGCTCAAGCTAAGAGCAGACACTCTGGCTGTGGCTGTCTGCCCAGCGTACCGTAAGCCTCTCGAGGTGAGTCTCACACTGGCAGCCGTGGGCAAGGTGAGCTGCAGAGGCCCCGTGGCCAACAATGGCCTCTCAGCCTTCTCCCGAGCCAAGCTGGGCCACTTTCCTGTTCCCTCTACCTGGTCCTCGGGCCCAAGACAACAGACTGGTGCTCTTAAGTCCCTTCAAAGCAGAATGTTCATGGAGACTGTCCCTCGCATTAGCCAGGGTCAGTAACACCTACAGGCTTGTCTGCCCACTCACCGCCAGTAAGGGGCCTTACCGGGTTAGACTGAGGTTTTTAAGGTGCTGAACCGGAGACAGGCCACTGCAGAGGCTAGGCACAGAGCTACAGGAGAAGGGTGGCTGGTCATAGAGGGTGGGGCAGTTCTGAAGAGAGTCCAGCCACTTCCTCACAGCATAGTAATGCTGTGGCTTTTCTCTTGTCCTTCCCTTTCGTTTTGGTTGGTTGGTTTTTTTGTTTTGGAGGAATTTCGTGTGTGTGTGTGTGTGTGTGTGTGTGTGTGTGTGTGTGTGTGTGTGTGTCTGTGTGTGTGTTTGTGTGTCTGTGTGTGTGTGTCTGTGTGTGTGATCAGAAGCCAGCTTGCCTCACTCGGTCCTCTTTCCACTGTGTGGGACTAGGAAGTGAGCTTGGGTCATCAAGGTTGGCATCAGCCTTTGTCACTAAGTCATCTTACAGAGAAAGGGTTCTGTGTCTTCACCCGTCACCTCCTCGTGAGTGCTGTAATGGTGTAATTTTTCAAAGGGTCCCTTTCAGACTTCAATGTATTTATTATTACTTGCCTACAACATTTAGAGATCTGTCATACAGTGTTGATGACTAAATCCCTCCAGCTGAGTGGTTCCTGCTGGCGCTTCTGTGGCAGTGAAGGAACCCAAACCCTTTGTGCACTGTAGGTTCAAGAATACAGAAGCCATTGGAAACGAAGTGACCCGTCTCGTTCGATTGGACCCAGGAGCTGTTAGTGATGTCCCTGAAGCCATCAAGGTAGTACAGCCCCCACACAACAGTTCAAGTTCAACTACATCTAGAACGTCTTCCAGAAAGGCCTGGTTACTCTCATGACTATGGCCAAACACCTCACAGAACACTCAGGAAGGAAAGGGTTATTCTGACTCAGTCTCAGAGGGATCGGCCTCATATGGTTGAGAGAGCACCGTGGCGGCAGAGCCAGGTGCAGGAGGCTGTTCACATCCTGAGAAAACAGATCCAGACACATGGTTCCAATGACACATTTCCTCCACTAGGCCCCACCGCAAAATAATGCCACCATAGTATGAATTCTTCAAAAAATTAATCTGAGCCGGGTGGTGGTGGTGGTGGCGCACGCCTTTAATCCCAGCACTCGGAGGGCAGAGACTACAGAGGTCTACAGAGCTAGTTCCAAGACACAGAGAAACCTTATCTTGAAAAAAAAAAAAAAAAAAGAAAGATTAATCTATTCCTCTATTCATCAGGTCAGAGCCCTCAGGATCCAGTCCTCTTTGGACCCTCACAGACATACTCAAAGGTGTACTTTATTAACCTAGGTATTTCTCAAACCAATGAAGTTGGTTTTAACCATCACTGCTGAGCCTGGTCACCAGTACAGGTCTGCAGTCCTGGCTACTTGGAGACTGAAGCAGGAGGGTCAAAGTTCCAGCCCTGTCTGGTCCACAGAGTGGAACTGTGTCTCAGAGAGAAGGAGGAAGAAGCGGGGCTGGAGAGATGGCTCAGTGGTTAAGCACTGGCTGTTCTTCAGAAGGCCGGGTTTCAATTCCAGCACCCACACGGCGGCTCACAACTGTGTGCAACTCCTGTCCAGGGGATCGAGCCCTGTCCCGTTCTCAGCAGGCCGTGCACACACATGGTACACAGATGTGCACTTAGGCAAGCACTCATACACATAAAATAAATAAAATATCGGCCAGGTGGCAGCCTTTAATCCCAGCACTCGGGAGGCAGAGGCAGGTGGATCTCTGTGAGTTCGAGGCCAGCCTGGGCTACAAAGCAAGTTCCAGAACAGGCTCCAAAACTACACAGAGAAACCCTGTCTCGAAAAACCAAATAATGATGATGATGATGATGATGCTACTTTGTATCACATGTCAGAAACATTTTCCGTTTTATCATAAGTGTTTTTTACTGTCACTTTTTTCTTTTTCTTTTCTTTTTTGGGCCTAGACCTTGCCATGTAGCCCAGGCTGGACTTGAACTCACAGATCTGCCCTCTCTGCCTCATGAGTGCTGGGATTAAAGACATGCATACCACACCCGCCCTATTGCCCTTTGCTCTGGCCGTTCTTGAACAGGCCGTGGCTGAAAGGACCACGGCAACCCTGTCTCCACCTCTCTCCTAGTTCCTGGTCACCTGGCACACCATTGACGCCGATGCCCCGGAGCTCAGCCATGTCCTGTGCTGGGCACCCACGGACCCACCCACAGGCCTCTCCTACTTCTCCAGCATGTATCCGCCACACCCTCTCACTGCACAGTATGGGGTGAAAGTCCTGCGGTCCTTCCCTCCGGTGAGTCCAGAGCCCTGCTGGGCCAGCCGAGGGTGCAGCTTCCCAGCATGGTTAGGTGGGCAGATGTGAGACAGATCGCCCTGGGATGCATCCCACTGTGTGGCTCATCTAGAATATGTCTTAGTGGCTTCTGTAGTTGCAGAAGATGAATTTGGGCTGTGGAGGCACACGCCTACGCCTTTAATAGCAACACCAGGGAAGCAGAGGCAGGCACATCTCTGAGTTCTAGGCCAGCTAGGGCTACACAGTGAGACCCTTTCTCAAAAAAAAAAAAAAAAAAAAAAAAAAAATCAGTTGTAATTCATATGTGTTCCCTAGTTTGTGGCTTTTTTTTTTCTTTTTTAGCTTTAATTGGATCTTTTGGTTAAAGAGAAAGTTTACTTGAGTTTGGGCCCTCCTATGAGAGGTGAGCAGTGTACCCATGCCTCTTACCCCAACAGCAAACTCTTGGGGACATCCTATGTTGTAGCCATGATGGAGGGCCTGTAGAATGTTCTAGAGCTCTGCTTCCTACAGCATCGGCACCAGCAAGTCTTAGTAACTTCAGCCTGTTTACCTCGGGCAGGCTCCTCTGCGTGTTTATTTTCACCGATGTGTGTCGCAAAGCCTTGGACGCTTTCCTTGTGATCCCCTGCACCTTCCCCAGGCTCCAGCAGGAGGCAGCGTCCTGTGTGCAGGTCCAGCGCTCATTACTGTTCTAACTGTTAGACCTCTAAAGTCTCCGTCCTTCCTCCTTCTGCAGGATGCCATTCTGTTCTACATCCCCCAGATTGTGCAGGCCCTGAGATATGACAAGGTACGTACTGGCACAGCTTTCCACTTCCTCCAGGAACTGCCTGTGTAGCCGCCCGCAGCCCCTAGTCCACAGCTCCAGCAGGCGCCCTCTGGGCTCCCTCAGACTGACCCCTCACTGCAGAGAGGGCGGGCTTGATGCACCGTCTAGCTGTTTCCTATGGGTGGGCAGCCTGTTCTAGGAGCCTCTTTTCTGGGTCAGGGCGCAGGAAATCACATGACCAGAAAAGTGGCAACAACCAGGTGACTTAAACAAGACATTTACGCAGGGCCGTGGTGGTGTACGCCTTTAATCCCAGCACTCGGGAGGCAGAGCCAGGCGGATCTCTGTGAGTTTGAGGCCAGCCTGGGCTACAGAGCGAGATCCAGGACAGACACCAAAACTACACAGAGAAACCCTGTCTCAAAAAAAAAAAAAAAAGAAAAAGAAAAAGAAAAAAAGACATTTACTTTCACATAAATTTGGAGGCCAGATGTGCCCAGGATAAAAGTGCTTGCCACAGAAACCTGACCCCAGAGTCCAATCCCGGATCCCATGATGGGAAGAGAGGACCAACTGTAGAGTTGTCCTCTGATCTCCACATGCACACTGTGGCACTCACACCAACACGAAATAATAAATAAAATTTTTAAAAAGTTCTATCATTTTATCAGCTGTGGTGGCGCACGCCTTTAATCCCAGCACTTGGGAGGCAGAGGCAGGTTCACCTTTGACTTTGAGGCCAGCCTGGTCTACAAAACAAGTTCCAGGATCCAGGACTACATAGAGAGATTCTATCTCAATAATACAATAAATAAATAAATCCTGGGACTGGAGAGATGGCTCAGTGGTTAAGGCCTGCTGCTGCTCTTGCAGAGAACCAGGTTCAGTTCCCACCACCCACATGATGGCTGGCAACTATCCATATGGAACTCCAGCTCCAGGGGAGTCAACCCCACTTCTGACCTCCGTGGACACCAGACACACACATGGTGCACAGACATGCATGTAGGCAAAACACCGTACACATAGTTGTAACTAAGTCTGGAGGATGGCGCTCCAGCATTGAGGCTCCGGCTGGTCTCTTCCTGGCCTTCTCCCTCAGTGGGCGTGCGGTATTTCTGCCCTGTCTTCGCCCATTCTTCCCTTAGTCTAGACCAGGACCTATCCTGTGACCTCTTTATATCACATGCTGAGGTGCTTCCACACGTGAATTTGGGAGATAGTTCAGCCACTTACAGCCACAGTGAGCGCAACATGATGATCTAGATGATCTGAGTCCTGACTCGGCCCTCTGTGCTCCCATTAGCCCCTGTGGCTGGCTGTCCCCAGGCGCCTTCTTCCCCACAGGCTGCCATGATCTGTAGTCTTCAGATAGGTGCTTCGGAACATCGGCCAACCTGTCTTGAAAACTGAGTCCTAACTAGAGACCTAGCAACCTCCCGACTCTTGAGTGGTGGGACCATATAGATACCACATTGGTAGCACACAGAGCCACAGCCAGCAAGCCAGCACTTAGCGTTCATGCCGTTCGTTGTTTCTGGAACTACTGTGAGGACTCTCTTCTCCAGAAGCTTGTTTCCTTCCCCCTGTCCTGCCTGGTTAGCGCTCCTACTCCATGTGGGCCCAGCAGAAGGGCCTGAGCTGAGGAAGGGGCAGGGGGGCAGGAGCCGCTGCCCAGGCACCCCGTGTTCTGGGTAGTGACCTGTAGGCAGTAACCATACTTCCTATGCCGTGGGGACTCGGCAGCTACAGTCAGCTGTGAGTGGGGCGCCACTGTATGTCAGCGCCAGGACACAAGTAGGCTGCGTGTGTTTTGTTGTTGGAAGGGTAGCTGTTGAAACAGAGTCTTGCCATGTAATCCAGACTAGCCTCAAGCTCATAACAGTCTACCTGCCTCCCAAGTGTTGGAATTATAAATGTGATCCATACCCAGCTTTACCCAGTAAAATTCTGTTTACTGACAGATGGTGGCCCACGCCTTTTATCCCAACACTCAGGAGGCAGAGGCAGGTAGACCTCTGAGTTTGAAGCCAGTCTGGTCTACAGAGTGAGTTCCAGGACAGCCAGGGATACACAGAGAAATCCTGTCTCAAAAAAAAGAAAAAAAAACAAAAACAAATTTGTGAATTTGGACAACTTAATTTGTTCTATTACATTTTTGTTTTTGTTTATTGAGACAAGGTGTTTTGTAGCTCAAACTTGGCCTTGAACCATGAGCCAAGACTGGACTTAAATTCCTAGATCAGCTGTTCTTAACCTGTGGATTGAGACCCCTTTGGGGGTTGAACGACCCTTTCAGAGAAGTCACTTAAGACCATCAGAAAACACAGATATTTACATTACAATTCATAACAGTAGCAAAATCACAGTTATGAAGTAGCAACAAACATGATTTTGTGGTTGGGGTCCCCACAGTATGAGGAACTGTACCAAAGGGTCATATTATGAAGTCTGAGAACCTCTAATGTAGAACCTCTCATTTCCACCTCCACAGCTAAGACTCTCACCGAGCTGGGCCTGGTGGTACACACCTGTAGTCCCAGTTCTTGGGAGAGAGGCAGGTGAATCTCTGAGTTAGAGGCCAGTGTGGTCTACTATTGTTGGTTGTTTTTGCTCTTTTAGGGGGCCCACCACCCAGCTCCCAAATAAATCTACACATGGAGGCTTTTTCTTAATTATGAATGCCCGGCCTTAGCTTGGCTTCTATACTTTAGATTATCCCATCTGCCTTTAGCCTCTGGGCTTTTCCTTCCTATTCCTGCATACCTTTCCTTGTTTCTTACTCTACAGCTTGCTGTGTAGCTGGGTGGCTGTCTCCTCTCCTGTTCAGTTCTCCATCTCTCCTCTTCTCCCCAGATTTCTCCCTCTATGTAGTCTCTCTGCCCACCAGCCCCGCCTATCCTTTCTCCTGCCTTGCTATTGGCCATTCAGCTCTTTATTAGACCATCAGGTGTTTTAGACAGGCAATGTAACACAGCTTCACAGAATTAAACAAATGCAACATTAACAAAAGTAACACACCTTACAATAATATTGTACTACAGTCTACAGAGACAGTTTCTAAGACAGCCAAGCTAGGCTGTAGAGTGGCCTAATATACTCTGGCTCTCCACTTTCCTGTTCCCTCTACCTGGTCTTCAGGCCCAAGACATCAGACTGGTTCTCTTAAGTCCTTTCAAAGCAGGATGTTCATGGAGACTGTCCCTCGCATTAATTAGCCAGGGTCAGTAACACCTACAGGCTTGTCTGCCCACTCACCACCAGGTAAGGGGCCTTACCGGTTTAGACTGAGGTTTTTAAGGTGCTGAACTGGAGACAGGCCACTGCAGGAGGCTGGGGCACAGAGCTACGGCAGTGAGAAAGGTGAAGGACTATACAGGGCAGGGCAGTTCTGGAAAAAGTTCTGCCATTTCTCATATTAATGCTATTATTGCTCTTTGCCTTTCCTTTTTTTTTTAAATTTGGGAGACTTTTTTTTTAAACATTCTCTCTCTCTCTCCCCCTCCCCCTCTCCCTCTCCCTCTCCCTCTCCCTCTCCCTCTCCCTCTCCCTCTCTCTCTCTCTCTCTCTCTCTCTCTCTCTCTCTCTCTCTCTCTCTCTCTCTCTCTAGCCCAGGGTGGCTTCAAACGTGCATCCTGCTTTACAAGTGCTGAGATTACAGATATGAGCTACTACCCCCACTTCAGCTTACATTTTTTAAAGTTTTATTTTTATTATTGTTCTTTTCAGTCATGTGTATGTGTGTGTTCGGGTCCTTGTGGAGTCCAGAGATCTTGGATCCCCTAGACCTGGAGTTGCAGGCGTTATGAGCAGCCTGCTGTGGTGATAAGGGCTGAACTCCAGTCTTCTCCAAGAACACCTCTGTTCTTATCTGATGAGCCATCTCTCTAGTCCCAGGTCACTCTTTAACCTAAGACACGGTCATTAAAACTAGAGTTACTAGGAATGTGGAGAGGCTTAGGTAAACAATGGCCAGGTATGCACAGGACCCGAATTCAAACCTTGGCATCCATGTGAAAGGCAGGCATAGCATCCCCCTGTAGACCTGGAGCTGGGGAGGCAGGAGTGCGAGGCTTCCTGGGACCAGCCAGCCAGTCCAGCCAAATCAGCAAGCTTTTGGTTGCTAAGAGACCATATCTCCAACACTAAGGTGGAGGGGATTGAGGTAGGGAACACTGACATGGAAAGAGAGAAGAGATCCGTAAGATGGTAGCCATCAGTGTGCTGGCTACATGCTACTCTGTGCACCCTCAGAGCCTTCTGGATCCTGTCACTGTGGAACGGAGACAGCCTTCTAAATGAGCTTTTGGTACCTAGCCTCTGTGTTGTTGTTGATGTTTTGGAATGTTTTTCTTTCTTTTTTTTTTTTAAACAGTAAAATATTTTCTCTGTAGAAAATGGTATAAATGATAACATTTCCCAATAAGCCCTTTTAAGCCAAGTGATAGCTGAATTATACATATAAATATTGATTAGATTCTGGGATACAGAAGAAACCTATCTTTATCTGTTCAGAGAGCTATGTTTTACTAAGTTGTGTAAGGAGATTCCTATTCATCTTCCCCTTCACTGTTTGATTTACAGCCGACATTTTTCTATAGGCTAATCCATAATCTAACAAGTTTTAGCCTCCCCTCCTGAAAGTATGGCCAGCGTTTTCTTTCTTTCTTTCTTTCTTTTTTTAAGATTATTATGTATACAGTATTCCTCCTGCATGTTGCCTGCAGGCCAGAAGAGGGCACCAGATCTCATTATCAATGGTTGGGAGCCACCATGTGGCTGCTGGGAATTGAACTCAGGACCTCTGGAAGAGCAGCTAGTGCTCTTAACCTCTGAGCCACCTCACCAGCCCCACGGTCAGCTTTTTCTTTCATCAGCTTGATACAGTATAAATTCTTACCCTAATAGTGAAATGTTTCGCTAAAGCTTGCCCAGTGATTGGGTAAAACCAAAACTTATTATAAGCCACAGTCATCCTAGGGTCCCCTCTGCTAGGTAGCCTCCCTGGATCTGTGGGTTGCAGTCTGATTGTCCTTTGCTTTATATCTAGTACCATTTATGAGTGAGTACATACCATGTTTGTTCTTCTGAGTCTGGTTACCTCACTCAGGATAATATTTTCCAGTTCCATCCATTTGCCTGCAAATTTCATGCTGTCAGTTTTTCTTTGCTGAGTAGTACTCCACTGTGTATATGTACTACATTTCTTAATCTGTTCTTCAGTTGACTGGCATCTAGGTTGTTTCCAGGTTCTGGCTATTATGAATAGTGCTGCTATGAACATAGTTAAGCATGTAGCTTTATGGTATGAATCAGCATTCCTTGGGTATATGCCCAAGAGTGGGATGGCTGGGTCTTGAGGTAGATCGATTTCCAATTTTCTGAGAAACCGTCATACTGATTTCCACAGTGGTTGTACAAGTTTACACTCCACAACAGTGGAGGAGTGTTCCCCTTGCTCCACATCCTCTCCAACATTGACTGTCATTAGTGTTTTTGATCATGGCCATTCTGACAGGTGTAAGGTGGTATCTCAGAGTTAGCCTCTGTGTTTCTTGTATTTGACAGCAGTAGAAATTGAGGGTCATTGTTCTTCATACCAAGGGAACCCCACAGGAGACCCAGGCCTGTATTGTGGACTTCATGCCTTGAGCCCTGACCCATGAGCGGCCAGCCCCGGCTGCTGGCCTGGCCCCTCGGCTAGACTTAGCCCTGACCCTAACAGGTACATCTACATAACTGAGCAGCACACAGCCACGTGGTGGGAGTTACCTCTCGCACTAGGCTAGGAAGAGTTTCTTCCAGGAGCAAAGGCTGACTGGTCTCGCCTCCCTACAGATGGGCTATGTGCGTGAATACATTCTTTGGGCGGCGGCCAAGTCCCAGCTTCTGGCACACCAGTTTATCTGGAATATGAAAACTAACATCTACCTCGATGAAGAAGGGCACCAGAAAGACCGTGAGTACTTTGGTCTCTCCCCATCACCACTGGCTTTCTCAGGCCCAGTGTGGGTGCTGCCCCAGCCTGGGGACCACCCCATGTCCTGTCCTTTCATGGCACCTCTCCCCCTTAACATACAGAGCATTGGGACTTCCTTCGTAGAACCTTTGCTAGAATAAGATGGTATTTGCAGCTCCTGGGGGGTATGAGGACTCCCTGCTGGCCAGGCACCTGTCCAGTCACGGGCTGGGACTGAGTAAAGAGGGCCGACTCGGGCCGCCGTGCCCAAACAGAAGAACCTGTGAGCCCTCCCACGTCTGCTCTGTGGTTTGCTTGTGCACTTGCTCATTTGTGACAGGACTTTGCTGTGGCCCTAGAACTTAGTCTGATTCTCCTGCCTCTGCTCCCAGACCTGGCTAAGCAGATAAAGGCACTTGCCATTAAAACTGTAAAATGAACTGAAGTCCTGGAACACACCTGGAGGAAGGAAACAACAGACTCCTGCAAGTTGTCCTCTGGCCTCCACATGTGTGCCATAGTGTGTGTCTGTCCACACACAAATAAATAAAGAGCTGAACACGCTGGTGCACGCCTTTAATCGCAGTACTCAGGAGGCAGAGGCAGGTGAATCTCGGTGACTTCGAGGCCAGCCTGGTCTAAGAAGCAAGTTCAGGCCAGCTAAGGCTACACACAGACCCTGTCTCAAAACAAAACCTTCTGTATCCACCTCGTACAGCACCAGGTCTGAGCACCAGCACAGGGAGACGGGCGTCATCCGCCGGCACTGCCCTTTCACTGGGCCGAAGTGATTCCTGTCGTCACTGTGATTTCCACGACAGTCACCTCCACCAAAATGTCCCCCTTTATCTCCTGTGACCATTTCCTCCACCTTCATTTCTATATCCGGGTCCACTGCCACCACAGCCTCCTCTGCTGCCATAGCCAGGACACCACCACAGCCTCCTCTTCCACCGAAGTTTCCGGCACATCCGGAGTTCCCTCTGTGACACATAAAATGACCAGATCTTCTCAGACTGCATCCCACAGACTGCACGTCTTGTTTAGAAAGGGCCTTTCTGCACTTCACAATTATGCCCATTAATAGTAAAGTATTCTGAACAATTTCATCAAGACAGGCTTTCTCTGTGCCCTAGAACTAACTCGCTGTGTAGACCAGGCTGGCTTTGAACTCAGAGATCTGCCTGCCTCTGCCTGATGAATGAACTTGCCACACTTTTCAAAG
This sequence comes from Peromyscus leucopus, assembly GCF_004664715.2. Taxonomy (NCBI): domain Eukaryota; kingdom Metazoa; phylum Chordata; class Mammalia; order Rodentia; family Cricetidae; genus Peromyscus; species Peromyscus leucopus. Next base: position 79,913,675 of record NC_051073.1, read on the forward strand.
TGGCCTCTCAGATTATGTCCTTCTGTGTCTCCTCGAGGCCACCAACAACACTTTGTTCCCTGTTAAGTGGGCGCCAGGCTTTACAGTCCTCTCTGGATAGACCTTCCTTTGGCTCCATTGCACACCCACCAACCACATCCTCCTCTGCAGCACAGGATTTTTAAGTCTCTAAACTAAAACCCTGGGCATTTTGTTGAGGTCTCTCATTCCACGCTGTCATTTCTCAGGATGTTCTCTTAAGCTGTCATCTGTGGTTCAAAGCTCAGGCTACCAGTAACAGCTTCCTCAATGACTCTGATTCCTTTGGATCGTGGCCTGCCTCCGTCCATCCTCCTAGTGGCCAGAGCCACACCTATTTTGAGACTAGACTAGCCTCTTCCAGCTCAAGTTCAGTCTGGGCCTATAGTTGTTTGTTTGTTTGTTTGTTTGTTTGTTTGAATTCCTATCACTCTAGCCAGCCTGATGGCACAGTCCTTTAATCCCAATACTAAGGCAAGTTCGAGGCCAGCCTGACACCAGGAGACTGACACCAGCCTCCCCAGCAGGGTCCAGTGTACGGCCCTGGCTCTTAGAACTCGCTCTGTAGACCAGGGTAGACTTGAACTCAGGGGTCTGCTTTCCTCTGCCTCCCAAGTGCTGAGACTAAAGCCTGTCTTGAAAAAAGAAAAGAAGCCGGGCGTTGGTGGCGCACGCCTTTAATACCAGCACTCAGAAGCCAGAGGCAGACTGATGCCAGTGAGTTCCAGGCCAGCAGGAACTGTAGAGTAAACTCCGTCTTTAAAAAAAGAGCTGAGCGCCGGGCGGTGGTGGCGCACGCCTTTAATCCCAGCACTCAGGAGGCAGAGCCAGGCGGATATCTGTGAGTTCAAGGCCAGCCTGGGCTACCAAGTGAGTTCCAGGACAGGCGCAAAGCTACACAGAGAAACCCTGTCTTGAAAAACAAAAACAAAAACAAAAAAAAAAAAAAAAAAAGAGCTGAGTGTGGTGACACACGCCTATAATCCCAGCATCTGAGTAGTTCAGGCCGGCCTTAACCACACGACACCTGCCTTTTAAGAAGGGACTTAGGATAGAATGTCCGCCTAATGTGCACAGGCCTGAGAGTCAGTCCTCACCACCTGACCCTAGAAGATGGGGCGGTGTGCATCTGTCATCCTGGCACTTAATAGGTAGAGACTGAAGGAGCAGAGCTGCAAAGTCACCTTGCGAGAGCTGAGACCCTGCCTCCGAAAAGCCAGGTGTGGATGTGCCTGTGACCTAGCATTCGGAGGCGAACGTGAAGAACGGGGGTTTCAAGCTGCGTAGCACGTAGTGTAGTCTGGGCTCCGTGAAACAAACCACAAGCGTTAGCTGGCCTCTGCGTAGCATGTGGTGTAGTCTGGGCTCCATGGTTGTTGTTGTTTGCTTGTTTTTTAAAGGAAAGAAAAATATAAAGTACAAAATAGAAAGCCATGAAGCCAAACATGGAGGGACATACATGTAGTCACAGCATTCTCACTCAGGAGGTAGAAGCAGGGAGATCAAGGGTTCAAGGTCACCCTCAGCTCCAACCTAGAAAACTGAGACTGTCTCAAGTACATCAATAATCAACCAATCCATCCAGATGACCCAGTGGGTAAAGCCAGTACACCTGACCTCGATTTGGTTCCCAGGTTGAAGGAGAAAGCCAGCTCCTGCAAACCTGCAAACTGTCCTCTGACCCCACACAAGTGCCATGGCCTGTGGGCACCCCTGTATGCAAATGAACACCAGGAGTGGGACAGAGATTTGCATTCCCTGAGCTGAGAATGCTAAGACACACAGGTCCCTGGGGCTGCTAGCCAGCCAGCCTAGATTCTTCACCAAACCTTAAGTGAGAGACTCAGAAACCAAAACAGACAAGGCTAAGGCTGACCTCTGCCCCCATGTGCATGCATAAATAACCCACATACGAAGGATCATCTCACAGAAGGCCAGCTGCTTCTCAGAACCGTGGGGTCTTCACATGTGCCAGTGGCCTGCATGAACGTTCTGTTTGCTCACACACGATACTGAAAAGGCATGCTTTCAAGGTAGAGTATAATAAAGCAATAACTGTAACCAGATGTGGTGCATGCCTGTAATCCCAGCACCCAGTGCTAGGACAAGAGGATCGTGACTTCCTGGGCAGCTTGAGTGCTGTCCGGACCCCGTCTGGAAACAAGAACAAGTAATTCAGGCTGGGAATGTGTTCTCGTTGATGGAATGCTTGCCCAGCAGGAGCAAATCCCAGCAGCAAGTATGTTGAGAGTGTGGCTCACATCTGTAGACAGCACTGAGCCGTGGAGGCACAGGGGTCACAAGTGCAAGGCCGACCTACTCTCAACCCTATTCCAAACAAACAGTTGGTATGGCTTTACCTGGGGCTTTGGGAACTAGTCACACAGGCCCTACCCTGAGCTTTGCCGAGGGGCCAGCATGGCCAGTGTCAACAGTGAGGGGAGAGGATGGCATGCTGTGGCCTTCACCACGTTGGAGGGCCCCAGCCGGACTGTCTAGCAAACAAACATCTTTAATACTTAAGGGCTCTTGTTTATTTGGTTTGGTTTTTCAAGACAGGGTTTCTCTGTCCTAGAACTCTGTAGACCAGGCTGGCCTCGAACTCAGATAGCCACCTGAGTGCTGGGATTAAAGGCGTGTGCCACCACTACCTGGCTGAGGGTTTTCTTTCAAAAACTCGTCTCTGTCTCCTCAGCTGACATCGGTGACCTTCTGGAGCAGTTAGTAGAAGAAATCACAGGGTCCCTTTCGGGCCCAGCCAAAGATTTCTATCAACGGGAATTTGATTTCTTCAACAAGATCACCAACGTCTCAGCTATCATCAAGTAAGTGCTGAGAGACAGCTTCTGAGATGTTTGTCTTCATCCCTCCTACCCCGGCCGTGTTAGCCGAGGGTCTCCACTCTGGTGGCTTTCGGGGCATTACCTATTAGCATGAGACAGGCAGACTATCATTGGCATTTGACATTTGCCCAAGGTGACCTAGGGAAAAGAGCACTGGGCACAGTTCTTCCCGGCTCCCTCCACTCCCTAACCTGCCCTCGGTGTGTGCGGGCTGTTCCTGCCGCGTTCCCTGAGGCCCCTGACCACACACAGAAGGTGGGGAAGCAGGTCACTTACAGCACCGAGACAATCAGTGTAAGAGGACCAATGGAACCGGGCATGGTGGCGCACACTTTTAATCCCAGCACCTGGGAGACAGAGGCAGGTGCATCTCTGTGAGTTTGGGGCCAGCCTGACCTACATGGTGATTTCCCAGACAGTCAGAGCAACATAAAAACAAAAAGACAACACACACACACACACACACACACACACACACACACACACACACAAGGGGAAGTGGGGAACAATATGATGTCTTCTTTGTGATAGTGTGCTAAGCGCACTCGACAGCTGTAGCAGAGACAGAGAATGAGTAAGCTCTTTCTCCCATAAGCCCCTGCAAAGCTGCGGCCCCAGTGACCTAAAACTCACTGGAGAGGTTTTTTCTTTCTTGGAGGTGGGGGGGTGAGATAGGATCTTTCTATACAGTCCTGACTGTCCTGGAACTCACTCTGTAGCCCAGGCTGGCCTCAAATTCACAGAGATCCTCCTGCCTCTGCCTCCTGGGTGCTGGGACTAACGGCGTGTGCCACCATGCCTGCCCTACTGGGGAGTTAAAGGTGAGGAACTGTCCTTAGCATGTGGGCCTCTGGGGAACACTCCCAGATTCAACTCTGCAGAGAGGTGCATTTCCAGGGCAATCATGACCTGATAACAAAGTTGCAGTTACCTCAACCTCACCCTAGCTGAGCCAGGTCCCAGGGGCTTACCAGCAAAGGTCAGACAGTAAGTTATAGGAATGGCTTTTCAGCCGGCAGCGGTGGAGCACGCCTTTAATCCCAGCACTCGGGAGGCAGAGCCAGGCGGATCTCTGTGAGTTCGAGGCCAGTCTGGTCTACCAAGTGAGTTCCAGGAAAGGCGCAAAGCTACACAGAGAAACCCTGTCTCGAAAAACCAAAAAAAAAAAAAAAAAAGAAGAAGAAGAAGAAAAGAAAAAGAGGTGGCCTTTCAGCCCAGTACTGGGTAGGGCGCCCCACAGCCACCTGCTCTCAGTGCCTCAGCAGCAGCACACACCCCGCAAACGTGGGGGCTCCGCTTCAGCCCCACCACCCTCAGGCCATGTGGCTTCTCCGAGGAATGCAGGGCGGGCAGGCGTTGCTATGGAGGTTTGCTGAGCCTGGTGGAGCCAGATGTGGTGGGCGTCAGTGAAGCAGCAGCAGCACCCTGGGCTCTCTGGGGTCACGGCTGTGTGCCAGCATGTCCAGAGTCTTTCTGTCTTGTTTCTCAGGCCCTACCCTAAAGGGGACGAAAGAAAAAAGGCTTGTCTGTCAGCTCTGTCTGAGGTGAAAGTGCAGCCTGGTAAGCTGGCGGTGGGGGCCAGTGAGGCAAGAGGGCGGCGTCCTCCCTGGTGGGGCTGGTGTGGAAACAGGGCTTGACCGGCCACATCACACACTTAGGGCCTCCATCATCAGACCCCAGAGGGATGAACTTCCTCTTGTCTGCTTCATGGACACATTTACTGAGTGTCTGAGTGCTGTGAAGAGAGACCATGACCGCAGCAACTCATAAAGAAAACATTTAATTGGGGCTGGCTTACAGTTCAGAGGTTCAGTCTGTTACTGTAATGGTAAAAAGCATGGTGGCGTGCAGGCAGACATGGTGCTGGAGAGGTAGCAGAAAGAGAACCGTGAACCACTAGGCCTGGCTTGAGCTTCTGAGACCTCAAAGCCCACCCCACAGTGACACACTTCCTCCAACAAGGCCACACCTCCTAATATCCCACTCCCAGTGACCAAGCATTCAAACAGATGAGTCTGTGGGGGCCGTTCCTATTCAAACCACCACACCGAGGAAAGGGAGTACCTGACTGCACAGCACACAGGGGAGGAGGAGTGTGTTGAGAGCATTCTGGGAGTCTCCATTGAGACTTGACCAGGCAGCAGCCAGGGCACTTGCCACAAAGCTAAGGTCCAGAACCTTCTGGAAAAGTACCTCCTGGGAGGAGACGGGTTCTTTGATAGCTGACTCGATGGATCATGAAGTGTCTGAGTCATGAAGGGCAGACCTACAGTGAGCACAGGACACGTCAGCGTCCTCATAAGGCTGCTCTGCACGTGAAGCCTATGTTGGGGACTATTTGTGGTGACGTGTGGTGACGTGTGGTGATGTGTGGTGACGTGTGGCTCCCTGTACCTCTCTTCTGCTCCCACCCAGGCTGCTACCTGCCCAGCAACCCTGAAGCAATTGTGTTAGACATTGACTATAAGTCGGGAACCCCGATGCAGAGGTGAGTGCCCGCCTGCCCCGCACTCTGCCCACCCTCCCTAGGAAGCCTCCACCGGCTCTGTTTCACGTCTACATTCTCTTTCAGTGCTGCCAAAGCACCGTATCTGGCCAAGTTTAAGGTGAAGCGATGTGGAGTGAGCGAGCTTGAAAAGGAAGGTCAGTGAGGAGCCCCTTGCAGTAGAGGGTGTCCCTGCTCACTGGTGCTGGCATGTTACGAGCATCCTATAAAAGATGGCTGCCGTGCATCTGCTGCCCATCACTGGAGTCCAGAAGTCCCATCCTGAGCCGTCACTGAGCTTTGTAGGGCCCACTAGTTGCTCCAGGCTCGTACAGAAGAGCGTAGTCTGAGTGACACCCAGAGAGGTGTGCAGCCCACAGATCCAGAGGCTGACATTGGCATGTGAAGGGCGTGCTCCAGTGAGGGACGTTCTGGGCGGGCTTCTCCGGCTCATCCCTCCTGTGGTTGTAGCAATCCATGGGGGGGGGGGGGGTGCTACTTAGCGTCACTCCATCTCTGCCTGTCTCGTGTGGTCTTACAAGTCTCTCTTAAAAGGACACTTGTCGCCAGGCGGTGGTGGCGCATGCCTTTAATCCCAGCACTTGGGAGCCAGAGCCAGAGCCAGGACAGGCACCAAAACTACACAGAGAAACCCTGTCCCAAAAAACCAAAAAAAGGGACACTTGTCATCTAGTATGACTCTTTTTTAACATGATTGCATCTTCAATTATTATAATCTTCAATTATTCCAAATGAGATCCCAGCTGTGATTTGGGGTATGAACTCTGGGGACACAGGCCAATGTGGGTATGTCTTCAGTGGCCTGGCTGTTTCAGCCCTGAGTACTCAGCTTGGCCTGCAGGGGGCTCTGTTTCCGTTCCTTGTAAACCTTACGTTCTTAGGAAACTCCTGGCCCTGTGGTTCTGTGACAGCATGTTCTTGGAGTCCCTTAGCGCTTTGCAGAAGCGATTCTCAAGATCCTAGTCCTCTCGGGCCCCAGGGACCTCGTCATTGCCCTCTGCTAACAGACAGCACCCCTCCCCCACCACAGGTCTGCAGTGCCGCTCAGATGCTGAGGATGAGTGCCGTGGGCAGGAGGCTGACGGCAAGAAGATCTGCTGGCAGGCAGCCATCTTCAAAGTGGGGGATGACTGCCGACAGGTGACAGGGCTGGCCTTATTGACGCTGTCAGGGCCTCTCTTATTTAGGCGCTCTCCCTAGTGACACCAAAGAGCCCCATGCTGTGAAACGTGACCCTCGTCTTCACTTTACGACTCAGGTGCTGTGGCGCCCTTAGAGCAGACCCAGAACCCTCCTCCCAGGGCCACCCTGCGCCATTAGTGCCAAAGGAGGGCCTCACTCACACGTCCTCTGGGCAATCTGTGACAGCCCAACCCGGTGGGCAGTGAGACTGCAGCCTGCCCCTCCCTTGCTGTGTGAGCCTCAAGGGCCACCAGTCCCTGAGTGGTCCGGGGCTGAGGGGAGGACCCTGACTGCATCCTGTGTCTTCTCCGGTCCAGGACATGTTAGCCCTGCAGATCATCGACCTCTTCAAGAACATCTTCCAGCTGGTTGGCCTGGACCTCTTCGTGTTTCCTTACCGGGTGGTAGCCACTGCCCCTGGGGTGAGTTCCTGGAGCATGACAGGCAAAGAGGTCACCAGCCACGCCACAGTTCCCACCTAACTGACCCTCCCCCTCCCCTTCCTAGTGTGGGGTGATTGAGTGCATACCGGACTGCACCTCCCGAGACCAGCTGGGCCGCCAGACTGACTTCGGCATGTATGACTACTTCACACGCCAGTATGGGGACGAGTCCACCCTAGCCTTCCAGCAGGTAGCTGGCCCCTGGCCTCAGCTCACTGTCTGCCTCTGTCTTCCTCTGTTAGGAGCCCATCAGCCCCCACAGCTTTCTCCTAGAGCCACAGGGTGCAGGGAGGGCTGCTGCCTGCTCCACAGCGGGGCCACTGCTGTGGCCCCGCCTCCAAGGTGGGGCGCAGAGTGAGACCACAGCCCTCTCCACACAGGCCCGCTACAACTTCATCCGAAGCATGGCCGCCTACAGCCTCCTGCTCTTCCTGCTGCAGATCAAGGACAGGCACAATGGCAACATCATGCTGGACAAGAAGGGCCACATCATCCACATCGGTCAGCCGGCTGCGCCACACCACTCTCCCTTCCCCACTTAGAGCGCACGGGTGCCCAGAGCCCCGTTAGAGTGCTGTAGAGTAGCCAGCCCTCGGGAGCCGGGGACTGGAACGGAGCCACGCTGTTGGTGGACGGGAAAGCCCGCCGGCGGGGTGGCTCTGCTTCCTTCCTCGCCCACTTCTGGCCATGTGTGGCCGAGCCCTCCTCTGCAGGAACTAACCCACCCGACCTCACTCGGGCCCCAGTTCCAGGCAGCCTTTTGGGATTTTGCAGACTTTGGCTTCATGTTTGAGAGTTCACCGGGCGGCAACCTTGGCTGGGAACCCGACATCAAGCTGACAGATGAGATGGTGATGATTATGGGGGGCAAGATGGAAGCCACACCCTTCAAGTGGTTCATGGAGATGTGTGTCCGAGGTTACCTGGCTGTGCGGTGAGCCCGTGGGCAATGTGGGGGGCATCAAGGTGGGAAAGAAGATCCATGCGCCCTGGAGAGAATCAGGTGGCTGACGGACACCTGTGACTCCAGCTCCAGGACCCGCTGCCCACTCCGGCCTCTTGAGGCACCTGCACACATCCATGCATACACTCAAACACAGGGACACACATGAATTGTGTTTGGAGACATGCATGGCCTCACTGTGTAGCTCAGGCTGTAGAGATGGCTCAGCCATCTCTTTAATAAGGCAAGATTCACAACCCAAAACTTTTTGTTTGTTTTTCTTTTTCTTTTCTTTTTTCTTTTTTTTTTTTTTTTTCTCGAGACAGGGTTTCTCTGTGTAGCTTTGCACCTTTCCTGGAACTTGCTTTGTAAACCAGGCTGGCCTCGAACTCACAGAGATCTGCCTGTGATTAAAGGCATGCGCCACAACTGCCCAGCTTTTGTTTGTTCTTCAAGGCAGGGTTTCTCTGTGTAACAGCACTGGCTGTCCTGGAACTCACTTTTAGACCAGGCTGGCCTCAAACTCACAGAGATCCACCTGCCTCTGCCTCCCGAGTGCTGGGACTAAAGGCGTGCGCCACCACTGCCTGGTGATAAATCTTTAGAAGGTGCCTTCTGGTCACCTACATTTGTGAGCGACTTCCAGTCTGACGTGCCAGCCACATTCTGTAGTCCCCCATAGCTGACATCATCATCTGCCAGCACCCTTCAGCCTGGCCCCCCGACTTCCTGGCCACCCCTTCACCATAGCCCCACACCTCCAAAGCTACATGGTAGAGATTGGCACCAACTAGGTGTTGATGGAGTATTACTTTGCCACATCCCACATGCTACTGTGGTTAACACCAAACAGCATCCTTGAAACCACAGCTGGAAGCCTGGAGTGCTGGGGACGGGAAGGACTGCGTGAGCTTGGCTGAGGGCGGTGGGCAGCCTGGGGGCAAGTGACAGGTGGGTCACAAGACTGAGCCGGTCCCAGCTCAAGCTGGCCTTTTCCCCCGCTTGCTGTCTCCACAGGCCTTACATGGATGCAGTCGTCTCCCTGGTCACGCTCATGTTGGACACAGGCTTGCCCTGTTTCCGAGGCCAGACAATCAAGCTTTTGAAGTAGGTGCCATTGGGGAAGGGCCGTCCATGTGCTGGGGCCCCACCTAGAAACCTTTTATGGACGCTTAGAACCACAAAGCAGACAGGGCTCCTGGGATAGCAAGATGGCCTTGAGCTCCCCAAGTGGCCTACCAGTTTCTGGAAAGGGTCAGGGACCACACTAGGCCACACCAGAAGGGACCTGGCCGGAACAGATTGCCACAAATGCCCTTTCATCTCTCCCAGACACAGGTTCAGCCCTAACATGACAGAGCGAGAAGCGGCGAACTTTATCATGAAGGTCATCCAGAGCTGTTTCCTCAGCAACAGGCAAGTCACCCGCCATTCCTGAGCCTTCCCGAGGGCGCGCATGTGGGACGGGGGGCTCCCAGGAGGTGGTCTTCACTCCCTCACTTGGCCTTTCAGGAGCCGGACCTACGACATGATCCAGTACTACCAGAACGACATCCCCTACTGATGGGCCGGCAGCTGACGCCTCGGCTGCCCCAGCAGCTCGTACTGTTAGCACAGCCTGGGCACGGGGCTGGACCGCCACCTGCAGCTTCGGTTCCGGAGCCTGACACGCGTGTGGTGGTGCTGTGTGCACAGGTGTGAGTCTTGTTTGCACTGGACACATCCTTACTTGTTCGCCTGTCTTACTACATAGGTACATGAAGTATTTTCTTGTGTAAACTTGGAGAAAATAAAAATCCCAAAATGTGCTGCATTTGCTTGGTCAGCTAGCCTCAAGTCTGGCCTGTGGTTGAAGCTGCTCTTGACTTCCTGATCCTTCAAGTCACACCTAACTTGAGGAGTCTGGCTTGGGTGCTGGGGATCAAACCCAGGGCCTGTGCATGGGCAAACACCGCACCCTAGTTGTACAACCCCAGGCTGTGACCACCAGGACTAATGCCTCAGGCATCTCCAAGGGGAGACTTAACTAGGCTGGCCTGTGTCTCCACATCTCTGTAGTCTGGTGGTTCAAGTTCTTGCCTGACATGCACTAGGCCCATCTCCAACAGCCCCCAAAATGAAAGTGTCAATCAGTAGATGGGAACGGACTTTGTAGGGCAAGAATGAAACTGAGAAATAAAAGTGAGCCTAAGAGTGGTAGCCCAGGACTGGAGAGATGGCTCAGAGGTTAAGAGCACTGGCTGTTCTTCCAGAGGTCCTGAGTTCAATTCCCAGCACCCACATGATGGCTCACAACCATCTGTAATGAGATCTGGCGCCCTCTTCTGGCCTGCAGGGATATGTGCAGGCAGAACACTGTGTACATAATAAATAAATAAATAAATCTTTAAAAAAAAAAAAGAGTAGCAGCCCGGGCCTGTGACCCGGGCCACTCCCAGGCTTGCTTTTTGTTTGGTTTTGGTTTGTTGTTTTTCTAGACAGGGTTTCTCTGTGTTCATAGATCTCTCTCTGTAGACCAGGCTGGCCTCTGCCTCCCGAGTGCTGGGATTAAAGGCGTGCGCCACCGCCTGCTGGTTTTGGTTTTTGTAAGATTATTTATGTGTATGAGTATCTGCATGTAGTTTGTGCACCGTGGCCATACCTGGTGCTCGGTGAGGAGTCCGGAAGAGGGCATCAGATCCCCAGAACAGTTACAGGATGTTGTCAAACAACTGTGTTTTTTCCTGAATACTGGAAACTGAACCCAGTGCAGAAAATGGGGGCTGGAGAGATGGCTCAGTGGTTAAGAGCACTGACTGTTCTTCCAGAGGACCCGGGTTCAATTCCTAACACCCATATGGCAGCTCACAACTGTCTTTAACTACCAGATCTGACACCCTCACACAGACACACATGCAGGCAGAACACCAATGCACATAAAATAAATTTTAAAAATTTAAAGAAAAAAAGAGCAGCAAAATGCCCTCAACCATTAACCCTCTCTCCAGCCACCCCGCTTAGTTTCCTGAGACAGTCTCCCGATTTCTGGAGCTCACTCACATGCCCATCTCTACCTCCCCAGCACTAGGGTCACGGACACCACCACCACATCCAGCTTTTTTACATGGGTTCTTGGGATCAAGACAGCCATTGCCCCAGCCAAGGAGCTGAAGACTCCAATGGATAGAACTAATAGGCTGCTGGATGTGGTTAACCTTAACTACAGCAAGTGCTTTCTCTGTGTTCATCTTTATAGACTATTTTGTCGGCCATTAAGCGAGTTGCCAAAAAACTTATCAGAAAAGGTGTTTATTTAAATGCCATGGTGATAGCTCAGCACTCACAAATGCTTAGTCCAGTCCCCAGGACAGAATCAACGACACCTGGTGGGTGGCTCATGGCTGCAATCCACACACTGGCGAGGTGGAGGTAGGAAGAGGAGTAGTTCAAGATCACTCAGCTACACTGAGTTCAAAGCCGGGACGCCTACTGTGAGACCCCACCTCCAAATAAGTAGTTTGAAGCTTATATGCCTAGGGTCAAAGTTCAACCCAGATTCGTTCCCGCTAAGCAGGACATCCCTCGTATACTGCTAGCACCATCAGTGAGCTTAGATGCTGTGAGGAAGTTTGGGTTTGGCGAACTCGAACCTGCCCAGAGGGAACCCCAATGTTGGGGGGATCTGGGATAAATGCGCACCCCGGGAAAATAATCCACACACACGGAGGGGACCTGACAGGCCACCATCCATCCTGCCCAAAGTTCAGGCTCACGGTAGCAAACGACTCCCTAGGGGATGAGGCTGGCGCTTGGCAGCGAGGGCTGTGAGAAAGGACAGCCTGGGCACCCGAGCAGCCCCGCTGCGGACAGGTACCCCCGCTCCCGGGTGACAAGGGGTCGCTGGGCCATAGGAACACACGAGCCCCACCCCGCCCCTTTCACACAGGCAGGCACCCCAGAAACCACAAGGGAGACAGAGGTGTAGGCGGCCGAAGCCAGCGTGATGCTCGCTCTAGGCTGGCAGCAGTCCGCGTGGGCGCAATTCAAGCAAAGGCGACAGCGTGTAGCGCAGCCGCCGGAAGACCGCGTCCGAGCCAAGACCGCTGGACAGCCCCGGGCCCACGGAGTCGGGCTTTGCCAGCGCCACGTAGAGCAGCGGCAGCGCCAGGAAGCCCAGCGGGAGCAGCAACAGCGTCTGCAGTGCGCTCAGCGCCCATAGCCTGAGGAACCAGCAACGCACGCGTGGGTGCTGGCTCCGAGACCCCGAACCCGGACCGCCGGACCCCCCGCTAGCCACTCACCTGATGCTCCCCGCGCCCGCACCGCGGAACAGCCGCTTTTCCTGCAGAGAAAGGGCCGCGGCCAGGCTCTAGCCAAGTCTAGTCTCTCCCCAAGAGAGCGGGTCCCCCCTAGCGGGTGGGTTCCAGCTCCAGCCCGCGCCCCGACCCGCGCTCACACAATCAGCCCTGGCCACCTCCTCCATGAGTGAGCCCGCGCAGTCCTGCACCGGACGAGGCTGCAAGTTCCACCTGCAGGACAGGCACGGAGATGGGCCACCGGCCGGCTCGGCGCTGCCCTGCCGTCCCCCCTAATCTCAGCCCTTACGGTTCCGAGCCACCTCCTCGCGTAGCATCCAGCGCAGCCGCGGCCTCCATCACCTTCCCCTGCAGCTCCTGGAGGGGGGCAACAGGGACTCAGGGCGGAGGATGAGGCCGCGGGGCATTCGGGAGTGGCCGGTTCTCAGAACCGCGGGGCCGCACCTGCAGGACTCCACTCTGCTCCTGGAAGCTGGCCCAGGCCTCTTCCGTACGCTGCGCGCTCTAGAAGCCGGCAGAGGGTGGGGGGACCCCTTGGATAAGCATCACCAGGACACGCTCTCCCCACGAGCCCTCCCCTCAGAGGCCAGCGCCGTTCGCACCTGTCGCAGGCCCTCTGCCTGCATGGTGAATTTGGCCTCTGCCAGCTCCAGGTGTTTCTTCGGGAGGATCCAAGTGAAGTCAAGAACCTGCAAGCCTCGCACACCGCTGTGCCCCGAGGCTTGGTCCCTAGCCTTCGGGTCCGATGCTCCACCCACGCCAGCGCGGCCCCGCCCACAGCCAGGCCCCGCCCACAGCCCCGCCCCAGTACCTGCAGGGCCATAAGCTGAGTCCCCAGTTGCTGATCTGCTCGCTGTTGACTCAGCTGTTCTCCTCCATAGTAGAAGAGCTGGGAACGGAGCGTGTGAGTGCCTGGCTTATGGGACTTGGGGGCGAGGACGTGACCTGAGACCCTCTGTACGTACCTGGCTGGACAGCTCCTCCCACTGTTCCTGCAGCTGCCGATTGTGTTGCTCCTGCGGACAGGGTCCAGGCTGTCTATGCCTCTCCGCCCGCCTCGCCACCCCGGGCCCCGCCTCCTGCTCCTGCCCGCACCAGGTCCAGCCGGTGCTGCTCCGCCGCCTCCAGCAGCCCACGAGCCCGCTCCGCGCGCTCCCGCGCCGCCTCGCGCGCCTCCCCTCGCATAGCCCGCGACGCTTGGCTTCGTCTCCGCTGCAGGCTGCCGGGCGGGGCGAATTGGCCAATGATGAAAGTCGGGCGCAGGATCCTCTGGGATCCCCCGCCAGCCTGAGAGTTCCAGGCTGAGCTCGCACCGCCCGGGGCCGAGCCTGCCCACCAGCCTGCCCCCGGGCCTCGGTGCCCTCGCACCTGCGCTCACGCTCGCGCAGCTCGTCCAGGCGCCCGGTGAGGCTCTCGCTCTCGGCCTCCAGCCCACGCACCAGCTCCTCCAGCTCCTGCTTCCGCAATCGGCCATCGCGGTTGTCCTTCTGCAGCTGCAGCAGCTGCTCCTGCGGCTCAGCCATAGCTGCAGCTCTCTGCCGGGCCTCCGCCGCCTGGGCGGTCCGGTGGCCCGCGTCACAATGGGCAGCAGGGGGCGCCAGAGCCCGACCCGAGAGGGGTCAGGCCAATCAATTCAGGTATAGACATTTTATCACTGCGGGACTTGGTGGCCCAGTCTACAGAGATCAGAAGTTGAAGGTCATCCTTTGCTACATATCGAATTTGAGGCTAGCAAGGCTACATGTGGACCTGTCTCAAAATACACACAAAAATATCAAATCACGATCGGATCGATAACAAGTTGATAAAATTCTAAGGAAAGACCAGACTTGACAGTTCATGCCTGTCATCCCACAAGTCCAGAGGCCGAGGCAACAGGGTCATCACCTAGAGTTGAAGGTCAGCATAGCTACACAGCAAGAAGATCCTGACTGACAAAAAAAATGAACCTGAACTACCACCGTAACTGTAATTAAGTTCCTTTAATTCCCACCCACCCCCCGTGTTGGAACAATGATGACTTTGATGTGGTCTCAGTGGTCGGACTTTGGCTCACAGCCTTGCCGTGAGGGGTGACAGGACAGTGAAGGGGGGCGTCTGAGATGCTAGAATGCCATGGCATTCTCTTTTCTCCATGTTTTTAGCTCTAGAAAACCCATATTGATCGGGCTTGTTGAGTGGTCTGGGTAGGGAGAGGATGATCGAGTTTTGTGATCTGGGGGTTCTGTGAGCACTGGGTCTCACTCACACTGTATCCAGCCTGGTCTGGAACTCAAGCCTATCCCCCTGCCTCCATCTCCCTGGTACTGGTTTACACTCAGTTCAATAAGTTTTTCCTCCAATTTGTCTTTACTTACGTTTATGTCGTGTGCTGTTATGTACCACGTGTGCAGGAGCCTCAGAAGGACCTCGGATCCTCTGGAGCTAGAGTTTGAGGTAGTTGTGAGCCTAGTTGGGTGCTGGGAACTAAATTCAGGGCCTCTGGAAGAGCAGCAAAGTGCTCTTAACTGAACACTGTGGCTTTTCGCATTCTACGGTGATCCAGTTCTTTACGGAGATTTTAAGAAGCTAATTTCTTTATTAATTTGGAGGCTAGACATTCCTGATGCTGTAATGAATATTTAATGAAGCATCATAGCCTCATTAGGAAGGCTGAGGGAGGGACTTGGCTGCAAATTTGAAGCCAGCCTGGACTTCGACTACAAAGGCTCAAACAAAACCTAACAATGAATAGATTTTTCTTTCTGTCTTTCTTTCTTTCTTTCTGTCTTTCTTTCTTTCTTTTTCTTCCTTTCTTTTTTTTTTTTTAAGTGGGCTGGGGATACTGCTTGGTTGGTAGAACCTTTGCATACACAAGGAGTTAGGTCCATTCCTCAGTCACACACACACACACACACACACACACACACACACACACACACACATCAATTATTTATTTAAAGGGAGGGCTGTGCTATTTGATAGCCCTGGCTAACCTGGAACTCTCTTGCTGTCTGCAATGTGCCTGCCTAGAAATCCAAAACCTTCAGGTACCATCAGCACATGTCAGATTTCCAGGAGAGGGTGCTGTGTGTCATGTCTATACAAATAGTTCAAAACTCCAAGTCTCTGAAACCCATGGCCCCAGGCATTTGGGAGAAAGTGTTTGAAGACTTGGTTTTTGTATTTGCTGTGTTGGGGATGGAGACAGAGCCTGGCAGACAGTGGTGTGCCTTCTCCCTCTGAGACCCTAGGTCTTTAGTGCTCCCGTGAGACTCCTCCCTCAGCCATCGCCCACGCCGCAGGGCCTCTCCTTCCTCTTAGCCTTTGACCGGCCCCTCAGCATCAGGCTCTCAGCAAGCACACCTGCAGTCTCAGCAGCTACTCGGTTTTACTGATCTAGGACGAGGTCTCCTGTTTTGTTCTCTTTTATTCTCTTTGAGACAGGGTGTCATAGAGTTCAGACTGACCTGAAACTCAACTGTAGCCATGGATGAGCTGGGCCTCCTTACCCTCTCCCATCTCACTGCCCAAGTGCTGAGACCACAGACTGAACCTCTGTGCCTGGCCTTTTCTTGTGGTCAGTATTTGTTGCTTCTATAATATAATAATTTCTTAGCCGGACGGTGGTGGTGCACACCTTTAATCCCAGCACTCAGGAGGCAGAGCCAGGTGGATCTTTGTGAGTTCAAGGCCAGCCTGGTCTACAGAGCGAGATCCAGGAAAGGCTCCAAGCTTTTCGAAACCCTGTCTCGGAAAAAACAAAACCAAAACAAACAAACAAACAAAAAAACCCAAAATAATAATGATAATAATAATTTCTTGCTAAGTAACCTTGGCTTGTCTGTAGCCCTAGTTGACCTCCAAACTGTGGCAATCTTGTTTTTGTATCCAAAGGCTTGTACCACCATCCCTGGCTAAAAACTGGCAGAAGAAAAGCACTGTACTATGTTAAAAAGGTGAAAGTCAAGGCAAGATAAACAAAATTAGGACATGGGGAAGGAAAGGAGCCTCCACCCCCGTCCTGGAGTCTCTTACCAGCGTCAACATTTGGTGTGGAGCATGTCGTCTACAGACACTGGATGCTAACATGGCAATGAACAGGCTTAAGGCCTGAATGTGTGTGACCTTGCATAGGGTATTCACACACACACACAGACACACAGACACACACACACACACAGAGGCACGCATGCACGCACTTCTGAGACTCAAACATGACTATTAACTTTGCATCCCTGTTTTAGCAGTAATCCGAATGGGTCCCCTCTGAGACCTCCCTGGGAGCTCTGATCTCAGGCTCCTGGGCCAGCCTTTGAAGATAACAGCTTCAGTCTTGCCTGTGACCATCGGAAAGAGTAACATTCAACTCCACTTTAAAGAGCCAAAGCCGTGGTGGCCCACGCCTTTAATCCCAGCACTTGGGAGGCAGAGCCAGGTGGATCTCTGTGAGTTCAAGGCCAGCCTGGACTACCAAGTGAGCTCCAGGAAAGGCGCAAAACTACACAGAGAAACCCTGTCTCGAAAAACAAACAAAAGCCTCAGGAAGTCCCCGAGGCTGACCAGGCTCGAGACCCTTCTTCCTGGGAGACAGAGAGGTTCTGACTCTGAAGAGGTTCTGACTAACGGGGCTTCCTAGAACCCTCCCCTGTGCCAAGCTGCCTGCAGGCTGTGGGCAGGTCTTCAGCTCCCTGGGGGTGGGGGTGGGGGGTAACCCAAATAAAAGCATTGACTCCACAACTGCTTCAGCGCCTTGGGCTTTGGTGGTGTGTATCCGTACTGTAGTTGGTCATCAGTTTTCCTATCTGGGGTCAGAAGACTTTGTTCTCATCTCCCAAGGAACAAGTCCCGCCAGAGACGCCCACATCCACACTTGGTTATGTCTTGCTTCTTTGAGGAGTCCACATCTGTGCTCTGGGGGGAGCCATTTCTTCTGAGCATCTCGCCATGTCTACCCCTCATGCTTCAGGTCTGAATTATCTTAGGCTAGTGACATGCTCATCAGACAAGCCCAGCAAACTGGGTTCAATCTATTGACCGCAGTGAAAGGAAAGCATGCTGGAGTTGTCCTCTGACCTCTGCACAGGGAGGTCACGGCACAAGTGTGCTACTCTCAACATCAGACACACAAAAACAGTGTCATTTTATTTTTATGTGTGTGGGTGTTTTACCAGCACCATGTGCATGCAGTACCCGTGGAGGCCAGAAGAGGGCATCAGCTCTCTTAAAATGAGTTACAGGTTGTTTTGAGCTGTGGGTGCTGGGAATCCAACTCCTCTGGGAAAGGGCTCATAACTGCCGGGCCATCCATCTCCCCAGCCCCCAAAACGTTTAGTGAAACCTCAAGCCCACTTTGCACTGAGCAATCTTGCAATACTTTTCTGTGTCAAATTCCAGAGTCTATGTATGGCCTGAGCTCCCTAAAAGCTGAATGGCGACTCCTGAGACTCCGTGACAGAGAAGTGGTCCTCATCCTCACCTCCCTTGACAAAAGCTATGCAAGAAGACATCAGCTACCTAAGGGCTTGCCTGGCTGACCTTTGCCCACAACTTAGGAAATCTTGGCCTCTCCCTGGCTGCAGACTCAGGACACAGACACTTTATACTCAGGGACAGAAACAGGCTGTAAAATACTGCTCTTTGCCGGCCAGATCTCCTGGTCCTAGGCTCAGCTGGAGAGGGTGAAGGATGGCCAGAAGAGGGCATCAGATCTCCTAAAATGAGTTACAGATGGTTTTGAGCTGTGAGTGCTGGGAATCCAACCAAGCTCAGTGTAAAGGGGACTTGAGGTTTTACCAAACATTTTGGGGGTCTGGGAGATGGCTCCACAGTTATGATGACCTAAGGGTTTCTCTGTGCTACCCAGGGACCATCTCCTGCCTGGGAGGGGGTGGGGTCAGTGCCCCAGTGAGTACTATGCACCAGGCTATCGTTGCCAAGGAAATGGCCAGTGCTTACCTCTAACGGGACACGCACCTATTTGCTCTCTGGACATTCCCTTGGAGCTTTCTCATGCCTTCTCTACCCCTCACCCAAGGTCCAAAACTCTCTCTCCACCATGACAAACATTTTGACCTGTCCATCTCACTGTTCAGTTCCACGAGGATCCCCAGGACAGCTTCTGCAGATCCTGCACAGCCCCAGGCCTCCCTTTGCTGGTCCTGTTCTGATGCCTCCAAGCTTCATGCGCAGCCTTTACACTAGCCTGTCCCCAATTCCAGGTCCACACGAGAGACCTATCTCCCGGACTTGTCGGTTAAGACTGGGAAGCCCCCTGCCTCGGCCCAGCGTGACTTGGCTACTGTTTGCCCAACACGGAGAGATCCACTTGGCCCCATGAACGAGGAGGAGGAGGAGGTCTGGGGGACATGGTCTTGAAGACAGTGCCACCCACTGTACCCTGGGGGAGAAAGGCTGTCTTGTGCCACCCACTCTGACCACCTTCACCTCCACAGCTTCCGACTGGATGACTCCAAACTCCCCAAGGTCCACTTCCCCTGCCCATCTCTACTAAACCTTAAACCCTCCATGGCTGACTTCACAAAACACAAGTTCAAATCAGTCCTCGCTGGCTGCAAGGCACACAAAGCGGCCACCTGTTGCTCCTCAGGCTTTACCTGCCAGAGGCCCCTGCTCCCCCCTCTCCCCGGCACCCCAAATACAACCCATGCTGCCCAATGTTGTCACTGTGTCCTTGGGGCTCAGCCCTAGGCATCTACTGACACTTAGAACTGTGTCCAGGACGTAAGAAGGCATTGTTTGTACAGAAAGCTTCTGCTACAGAAACCTGGCATGGTGACCAAGGACACAGGCTCCTTCCTGTAGGGAGAAGCTGGTATTCCAAAGCCAGGCAGATGCGGCCTCAGGATTCCAACTCGACCAATTCAGCGGTGTTCCTCGGCTTCCTTTTGCTGCCCCTAACTGATGCATCTTGGCATCTGTAAGGCCACCAGGCCGCTGGCTGAAAGGCAGGTGAGGTCCCTCAGGCAGTTGTCGCCTTCTCCACTCCACACCCTCCTCAGTGCTCCCCTTCCTACCCAGGGGCCAGAGGCCGGTTACAGCCCCCCCCCCCCGGGGGGGGCTGACTGACAAGGCCTGGCCCTCACCCCATGAGCAGGTCATGGAGGCGAGGCAGGGATTGCTGAAGGTAGACTGGGGGAGAAAGGGAGGGGTCGACTCCTCTGACCTGCTTCTTCAGCACCCCACCATACCTAAAGAATCCCGCTGTAGGCCAGGAGGCCAGCACTTGGTGCCCGCCGTACGCCTGGATGACCTACCCATGATCCTGTGCACTGGATCCTGGGTCACATCTGTTCACACTGAACCCCAGACCTGCCCTACAGCGGCCACTCAGCCATCGTCTGTGGGCGGGGTCTTTGAGGACATCATGATGATGGCGGGTGTGTGTGTGTGTGTGTGTGTGTGTACACTTGGCACTTTGATTACCAAAATCGAGCCTGACATCATTCGTGTGTTTAAGTGTGTGTGATATGCACAATCCACAGTCCACAGTCCACAAACTTGCAGGAAATCTGTTCTCTCCTTCCATCATGTGAGGCCCAATGATCAAGCTAAGGTTGTGGCAAGGCACACACACACTGAGCCATCTCACCAGTCTGTGATTTGGTGTGATTTGGCTTTTAAAGTACTTCGTGAGCCAGCTGGTGTCTGCCCCATACACCACCCTAAATTCTAGCAAGTGCTAGATAACGACCCCCATTCTTTGCACACAATGTCCTTTGCCCAGGACACCAACCCAACTGGTCCCACATCTGTCTAAGGGGCAACTCTGAGTCCCATTAATACTATAGTGACACCAGAAAAAACAACAACAAAGCCGGGCGGTGGTGGCGCACGCCTTTAATCCCAGCACTCAGGAGGCAGAGCCAGGCGGATCTCTGTGAGTTCGAGGCCAGCCTGGGCTACAGAGTGACATATGAGACTCCACCCTGTTTTGGGTGGTCAGGGTCTCAGCATCCTACTCAGAATGAATTTAAGAAAATGACACAAACACCATTCACAGTGAAGTGACAGAGTGGAGAGGAATCTGATGTTCACGGTCAGCTGGATGAGGGAAAAGTTTCAAGGACAGGAACCTGGGAGGCTTATGGGGTCTGCATAGTGGGGCTAAGGGGTACAGTTTGGGCGGTTCTCTATTTTGATTGACAGGTTAAGTTATATAATCATTTCTTTGTTGTACATGTACCTTCCCATAATGCATCTTATTTTAATTTTAAATGCAAATACACAACTTAGGGCTAAGATGTTAAATAAGGTACTTTCCTCTAAAAGTTCACTTTAAGGACACAATTTGCCATATTGGACATGAACTCAAAACTAACTCAGGCCCACTGACCTCCTAGATACGGGCCAGGTGCTTTTCACCCCTGCAGGACTACAGTGAGTTCCAGGCTAGCCCGTCTCAACAACAGAACGCTTGAGTATGACTGCACAGAATCTAAGTTTCATAGTCTTAGAAGGAGACACCCATCACTGGAGGGGTCCTAGGCTGCTAACAGCTTGCTAGGTGCATTGTTCAGAGATAAACAGGTAAACAGAGATTGTGCAGGTAAATCGTCCCGGCTGCCAAGTGTATTGTAAGAGAGCTCAAAACATGTGGAGCCCCACACTGCTTGCTGTGGTGGTTTTAAAATACATAGACTCAGCCGGGCGGTGGTGGCGCATGCCTTTAATCCCAGCACTCGGGAGGCAGAGCCAGGCGGATCTCTGTGAGTTCGGGGCCAGCCTGGACTACCAAGTGAGTTCCAGGAAAAGGCACAAAGCTACACAGAGAAACCCTGTCTCAAAAAAAAAAAAAAAAAAAAAATACACAGATTCATGTATTTGAATGCTTGGCCTATAGGGAGTGGCACTATTTGGAGATGTGGCTTTGTTGGAGTAGGTGTGGCCTTGGAGGAAGTGCGTCTGTCCTTGAAGGGTGGGTCTGAGGAATCCTATCCTCTAGCTGTGCCCACTAGGGGAGAGTTCACTAGGCCTGTGGATCAAGATGTAGAACTCTCGGGTACCTCTCCAGCACCCCCATGTTCTGCCATAATGATGACAGACTAAACCTCTGAACCATAAGCCAGACCCAATTAAATGTTTTCCTTTCTAAGAGTTGCTGGGGTCATGGTGTCTCTGAGACACTTGCTGACTCAACAGCACGGGCTAAGGTAGTGAATTCCCTGGGAAGAGTATACACAGAGGCTTTGTACAGGAGGCCGGCGGCAGCTTGGGTCTCCGGAGCTGCTTTGATCTCTCTGCCCGGCTGCCCGTCCAGAAGCGAAGCCCAAGCAGAGGAGGAGCAAGTGTCCTGGGCTCCTCTGGGCTAGCTTACATGCCCTGTTTCCTGATGGCTCCTTGGTGCTGGCCTGAATGCTATTGTTCTCAATTGCCGGCCAGCGGCTCAGCCATCGCCAGGGTAGAACTCAGTGTCACTCAGGGTTTCCTCACAAGCTTTCCGTATTTTCAGGGACTACAGCCCCCAGGCCAGGTTCATGCACAGAACAGTGCCTTCTGGATTCCTACGCTATCCAGAAGAACCAGCCTCCCTCCCCTACACCCAACTCGTCTGGTTTCCATAGGTCAGCACTCATCTGTCCTGAGCCTGAATGCTGTCCCTGCGTGCATCTGCCCTGCTCAGCCTGACCACACACCCAAGCTCCACCTGGCTCCAGGGGCTCCTGTCTCCCGCGGGCCACAGTTGGAAAGAGGTTCAAAGGCCTGAAGTTGCCCAGGCCATGGGAGTTCAAGTCTCACATGTGCCCACACATTCCTGCTCAGGCTCTGGACCACCACACATGACCTAACAGCCCGTGAAGGGGAGCAGCCATTCCTGTCAATTTTAACAGTCCAAGATGGCGCCAACACCGCCTGGTTTGCGCTAGACACTGGGAACAAGACATCAAAAGTTCCCTTTCGGGGTTAGGGAAACAGGAAGTAGAGAAGTGTGAGGATTCAAGTCCAAATCCCCAGAACCCACATAAAGCCAGACATTGTAGCATTTGTCTCAAGTCCCAGGATTCCTATGAGAAATCGGGAGGAATCCCTAGAAGCCAGTCTAGTGTACACAGCACACAGCAGCCACACACACACACACACACACACACACACACACACACACACACCAGCGCTCAGGAGGTGCAGATGGGATCAGAATTCTGCTGTCCTAAACTATGGAGTAAGAGACTAGCCTGAGTGATATGGGATCCTAAGAAGCAGAGTGATCCTCTGCAGGGATGGTGGCACAAACCTTTAATCCCAGCACTCAGGAGGCAGGAGCAGTCAGTTCTCTTCGAGGACAGCCAGGTTATACAGTGAGTCTCAACAAAAAAAGGGGTTCTCCATCACCAGTGCAGTCCGACCCAGGAGGCACTTCCTGTTACCAGATGACTCTGTGCCAGGCCAGACCCCATGGGTATTGACACTGTAAATGGAAACCAGCCTGTCCTGAGACTTGAGCCATCCTCACTAAAGAGTCCCCTTAGGGTGCCGGAGCCAGCTGTCAAAAGCTTCTTCAAACAGCTCTGGGAAGGAGGTGCTTTAAACTCAGGGCCTGGGGACTGTGCACAGCTCAGTACCGGTTAGACTGTGCACAGTAGCATGCTGTACACTCCTCCAGCACTGCCAAAGGAAATTGTAAAGGGAACCTAGACAGAAACCAGCTAAGACCAGGGCCTTGGGTGGTGGTAATGCCTTTAAGCCATGCAAGATAGTTGAGCTGGTCATCAAAATTTAATTTCTAGGGTTTGAGCAATGGCTATTTTTCCAGAGGTTCTGAGCTCAATTCCCAGCAACCACATGGTGGCTCATGACCATCTGTAATGAGATCTGGTGCCCTCTTCTGGCCTGCAGGAGTGTATGTATATGACAGAAGAGTTTATGTATATAACAGAGCACTCATATACATAAAATACATAAACAAATCTCTAAATTTTTTAAAGAAATAGACATTGGGAATGGTCGTTTAATCACAACAATGGGGAGCAAGAGGCAGGAGTGTAGCAGGAATCTTAAAAGGTCTTATTAATAAAATCAAACCTGATGCCAGGTATTGGAGTGAATGCTAGAAGATCAGAGAAGCAGAACAAGCCACAGCTTCCTCACCTCACCAGTTCCTCAGCTGGTCTTATTTCCTCAGACTGGAAGCCTCTTAGCTAGTCCTCATCCAGAATGAATATCAGCTGAACTGTGCTGCTCAAAAGCCTAAAAGCTTACCAGCCTAGTACCTCATCCTCATGCCTTAAATACCTTTCTGCTTCCTGCCATCACTTCCTGGGATTAAAGGCGTGAGTCACCATGCCTGGCTGTTTCCAGTGTGGCCTTGAACTCAGAGATCCAGGTGGATCTCTACCTCTGGAATGCTAGGATTAAAGGTGTGAGTGCCACCATTTTCTGACTTCTATATCTAGTGGCTGTTCTGTTCTCTGACCCCAGATAAATTTATTAGGGTGCACAATATATTGGGGAACACAATTATCACTACACAGGAGGATCTGAGTTCCAGGGCAGAGATGGCTACATGGTGAGCTGGTACCTCAAGAACAGAGGGGGATGGGAGAGGAGAGAACACTTCCATGGGAATTTAAAATAAACCAGATATAGGCACCAGTGCTTGGGAGATGAAGGATCAGTTAGAAATTAGGATATGCCAGGCGGTGGTGGCAGCAACACACGCCTTTAATCCCAGCACTCGGGAGGCAGAGCCAGGCAGATCTGAGTTCGAGGCCAGCCTGGTCTTCAGAACGAGATCCAGGACAAGCACCAAAACTACACAGAGAAATCCTGTCTCGGGGAAAAAAAAAAAAGGTTATAATTCATCCAGCAGAGTGCTTAACACACTCTACACACACACCATGGCACTAACAGAAGCACCAGGAAAACACACAGAACAAATTAGTATTTTTTCTTTTTTTAAATTTTTTAAATGATTCTTATTTTATGTGCATTGGTGTTTTGCCTACATGTATGTCTGTGTGAGGTGTTGGATCCCCTGTAACTGCAATTATACTTTTTAGCTGCTAGGTGGGTACTGGGAATTGAACCTTGGTCCTTGGAAGAACAGCCAGTGCTCTTAACTGCTGAGCCATCTCTCCAGCCCCATAATTAAAAGTTTCTGTGTAGCTTTGGAGCCTGTCCTGCAACTCACTCTGTAGTCCAGGCTGGCCTTGAACTCAGAGATCCACCTGCCTCTGCCTCCCGAGTGCTGGGATTAAGAGTGTGCGACACCACCGCCTGGGCAAGAGCCGGGCTTTCTAAATGTTCACAAACCTATTTTTTGAGTCCTCCTATCTTGCAAGCACACATAGGGGAGTTTGAATCTAGTGTCCTGGCACGTGCTGCGATAACTGCCCCGCCACAACCCCAGCCCTTAGATCAAGTCTTCAGCCTCAAGACTCATTCTGGCGAGGACCCACTAAGAGGGCTCTCATCTCTCCCAGCCCTTTCTTAGTTACAAACTGTGCTCCAGGGTACTGGTCACACCTCATCCCGGCCACTCCACCATATCTGCTTTCTGGACAGCCTCAAATAACTTGAGCCATTGTTGTTCTGACCATGCTCACATCTAAAGGCAATCCCCCCCTTCACCCCCACCCCCCCATCCTTTCGCCCCAGATCCTGCTCTCTCTTAAGACCTTGTCACTCTGCTGGAGGGTAGAGTCACAAGACAGACACCACAGTTTTCAATCAAGCTTTTAATGAAAAGATCATAAAATAACAGTTTCTCATCACTGTACATTAAGACTGCACGCTTTTGAATGGAGAGATCAGTCGTGGATAAATCACTGACACTGGAGAGCTGCACAGCTGCAGCTCGGACCTGAATGCATCCATCCAGACTCTAGGGAAGTAAACTTAATGTGATGAGTGGCAACAGCGGTGACCAGTACAGGAGTGCGATCCCCGCACCCTCCCCTGCTCCGGGAAGGGTACAGAGGATGTGATCCCTCTTCCAGTTCCAATTAAACGAAACAGATATACCCCATCCCTCCTGAGGTATTTGCAAATGGGATGGATGGAGCCCAACCTGGGGCCCCTGGAGGAAACAAGTGATGGTTAGGTACAGGGAGGTTCCTTTAAGCACCTGGCCCCATGGGGCCCCACCAAGTGGAGGGGAGGACCCTGGGAACTCTCCCTGACCCAAGTGAGGTCTGTTATGCAGCATTTTTGAGGTCAATAAATTACAGCAATAAATAGCAAGGTGAGGTAGGGGGAGGGGTCCCTGGTAGAAAGTTAAAGTAAGGTGACTGAAGCTGCAGGCATCCTAGGAAGGGGGTCCTGGGCAGCACGTTTCCACAGCTTCCACCCTTCCCGGGCTGGAATGTCAGACTGAGGTCGGGTCCCTGTTTATCCCTCATTCCTGGCATCCATTTCATAGGTTCAGTAACATTGGCCCCGTAGTGACTGGGGAAAGGAAGACCTTGGTCCCTTTAGTGGAGCACAGCAAGGCTTGGGAGCCTGTCCATTCTTTCGGGCCCAGCCGCTTGGCTTCTGCCTCTGCTCCTAGCACTGACCCCCTGAGCCCTGCCCTCCCGGCTGCCCAGGATCCCCCTACTCAGGAAGGCAGGCTCTGCCTGCTGAGAGCTCAGCAGATCGCACTCCTGCACAAGGACCTGAGGTCCAGTGAATACTGACAGTGTGGGAAGCACGTGGGGATCTGGCTCCCCTCAGTGCTGATGGACGGAAACACACTTCTTGGGCCATGTGAGGTCAGGGGTCACAGGCTGAGGTGTATGGCTATACTGCAAGTCTGAGATTCCTAAGTGTTCCCAAGTTCACCTTTTCCTTTCTGCAATCTTGGAAGAGCCCTGGCAGTAGCTCGGTCCAGTGGGAGTGGGCACTGGCAGAGCCGGGCCTGCTTCCACCAGCTTGCCCTAAGTCTGAGAAATAAATACATTCATCACTGCACAAACATGGATACAAAACAACACTGTGGAGAGTGTTCGCACCGCCTGTGGTGAGGACCAGACTCAAGTCAGACCCTTCTGCTGCCCGGGGTGGGGTGTGCGCACGATGGAGTCCGCTGAGCTTCCTAAAGCTCCCTGCTTTTTTGGCTTGAGTGACTCTCACAGTAACACAAGGCTCTCGGGCAGGGCTGACACCCAGCCCTGGGTCCAGCCAGGAGGCCTGGGGGCTGGTCAGCTGGGTGCATGCTCTTTGGTGGCAGCTGAGCTTGAAGAGGCCCCAAAAACGGGGCCTAGGGCTCAGGTGCAGCTAAGGGGAGGGGCTTCTGGTGCTTACCCAGCACCCAGGGCTGCCTCTGCCCTTGAGCCCCTCAAGGGTCGACTTAGAAGCCTAGAAGGACCCAGGAGGGAGGCAAGAGTTCCCTGGGACTGGCCTTGTAGCTGCTGAGGTCTGAAACTGTAAAAGTTTATGTAAACAATGAGATAAATATATTAGTATCTTTTTTTTTCTGAGCCCACTGAGGTTCCATACTCATTCAAAATGTGCTTTGGTTTAAAAAATAGGTTTTGTGAATTTGGGTATGAGCTTTTTTTTTTTTTCTTTTGATATTTTTTAAATCTTTTTTCCTACATGACATCTGCTATTTTCTGTTTCCTGTTTCTCCAAAACATTCAGGAATTAAATGACTAAAAGAGAACTGTAAGCCACCTTGGCCTCCTATGACCTGATTTCCTTGAGGCTCTTGACATCACACACACACAGACGCACACACGGACAGTCATAAGCATGCACCAATGAAAACAAAGAAAAAAGAAAACAAACCAAGTGTTGATCCCGCCCAGCCCAACGACCCTTAAAATCTTAAATAGGAAACTAGTGTTTTGCTTTCTCATTAAAATACAGAAAAGACTTGGTACAATACTAAGGTGGGTACAATGCTCTGTTGCACACGGCGGCGTGCTGAGGGGCTCTGCTCCCAGTCCCTGAATTTCTGCACAACAGACGAGAGAGACTGCCCACAGCCGGGGAGGCCACACGGGGTCCCCATGCTGCACAGACTTTGCGTCCTGTGGCTTAAGTGCTGGTGGGTGGGGTGGGGTGGGGTGGGGTAGGGTGGGGTGGGGTGGGGTGGAGAGAGCAGAAGCTAGCACGCCCTGCTTCTTCCCTGGGTGGATGGGGCCCGGGTCTTCACTCAGTTACTCAGTGGGACTTGCAAGAACAGAAAAGAGATTACAGGCAAAGGGTAAAGTACTGGCTCAGAGCAAGGGCACCACGGGAGCCTGGCCAGGTGCCCTCACTCCCACCTGCCACTCACGGGGTCCCTGAACTCAGGCTAGAGGGTCTCTGGAGAGGTGGGAGCAGGAGATGACTCTGGAATTTTTTGGTCTTTAGTAAAAAATCAAAAGGAACATGAAAAGCCATCAAACAACATGATGATAAGGCCTACGGGCCCAGATCTGTGGCTCATATGGAGCAGCGCAGACAATCTTGGTCTGGCCTTGGAAGCATCTGAAGCCGGCTGACACACCCACCCCTACACTTGCTGAGTCTGGAGGTGGAGGCCAACCTGTACCTCTGGCTCTGCAGTAGGTTCTTAGACACACACGAGCTCAGGAGGAGACGGGACGGGCTCACTTCACCTCACCCTGGCCCATGCAGGGAGCTGCTCCCTCCTCATGGCTTCCGTTACTCAGGTGCCCGCACCTGCCCCCCAAACAGCATCCCCTGAGCAGCAATCAATCATCCCTTCCGAGAACACAGGCCCACAAAGGGCTCGGGCCAGCCCAGCCCAGCCCACTCCACTACAGGAAACAACGGCAGCCTCCACTGCACTGTGGTACTGAATTCAAGAGGTAGCAAAGGTCAGAAGGCTCGCCACCTTGTCCAGTGAGCAAGGAAGCAAAGCATCTGTGCATAAGCAACACACATACTCTCATCCACTCGCTTGTGCGCGCGCGCGCGCACACACACACACACACACACACACACACACACACACACACGAACAAGAGTACCGATGGCCCTGGCACCAAGTCTAGCCTCCCCCTTCCCCTCTGAAACTTCAGATCTTCAAGTTCCAACATCTCAGAAAACGTATGAGAGTGTGGGGGGGTCTCAATAAAAGTAAGTACCTCTAACTAGTGACATTCCTTGGAAATTATGGAAAAAGCATGTTCTCCTGAGGAAGCCCAGGCAGGCAGGGCTCGGGATCAGGGAAGCCTCTGGGCAAGAAGGGCTTCTGGGGCCTTGGAGAGGCAAGTTCAACCATGCCCACAGCACCAGGACCAGGGGAAATGACAGGGGAGGGGGGGGGCAGCTGCCCCAGTTACATTCAGTCTGCAAACCCAGGCTCATCCCCAAAGAGGCAGGAGGAAAATATTGTTCATTTTGGTTTTAAAAAAGAATTTTTAAAAACTGTAAAAAAGAAATAGGAACAGCTCAGTAGGAATAACAGTAACACAGGCCCAGAGGGCTCTTTAGTTGTAGAGAGGTAGGCAGTGGGTCACCCTGACTGTCCAGTGCGAGCTAGCAGTTGCCACCCCAGCTCAGAGAGAAAGGAACTGCCACCCAGCACCAGCTTCCCAACAGCAGAGTCACACTGCACCGCAAAGACACAAGCACACATGCACACACACAGCCGAGTCCCTGACAGCCGAGGGCCTGCTCCAGGCACCACTCTTGGCCATGGAAGGAGGCCTGTGCCTCCTCTAGCCCAGACTGCAGGTAAGGGACCAAGCCCCACCGGCACCCACATGATGGACTCCCACCGGCTCTCCGGCAGCCCTTCAGGGAGCTGGGAGCCAAGTGGGACGGGAGGTAGAACAGTCACCAGCACCACACGCACGGGGCTGGCCCGGGCAGCTCTCCTCTTGACTTCCCTTGGTACACTGCTGATTAAAGCTCTGGGTATGGGGAGGCGGGGCCAGACTTTGGGGCTCGGCCCTCCCACCATACTTCCTCACTCCTCCTTCCGCGGTGGGTCCCCACGTGGCAAGTCTGCAGAGGGCTCCCTCGGGTCTTTGGCTTCTAGGAAGGGGAAGTGTGCATGCGCAGGTGGCTGATGAGGTTGCGCTGCTGGGTGAACTTGCCCCCACAGAGCTGGCACTCATAGGGCTTCTCACCTGAGTGCACACGCATGTGCTCTGTGAGGCGGTACTGGCGGGTGAAGCGCATGCCACACTCGTCGCAGGCAAAGGGCTTCAGGCCCAGGTGGCTCCGCATGTGACGCGTCATAGTGCCTCGCTGTGTGAACATCTTGCCACAAATGTTGCAGGGGAAGGGCCGGGTCAGCCAGTGTGTCTTCTCGTGTTGCCGCAGTGTGGCCGGGTCCTTGTAGGTCTTCTCACAGACGGAGCACTTGAAAGGACGCGGCTCGGCTGCATAGGCTGCACTAGGTGTGGACAGGTCCTCGGCCTCCTCCTCCGCACCCCCGCTGCCGGTCTCATACGCCCCCTCTTCCTTGATGAACAACTCCTCCTCTGTGTGCGTCTCCACGTGGGCATTGAGCTGCTCAGAGCTGGGGAAGCCCTTGGCACACGGGATGCACACGTAGAGGTTGTCCCCGTAGGGCACCGTCTCGTAGCCTTCCTGCCGGTACACGTACTGGGCCCCGGCGGGGCCGCTGCCCGCCTCGCTCCCACTCTGCCCACTGTCCTCGCTCCCGTCCTTGCCGTTCTCCTCCTCCTCCTTGCAGGGGTACGGCGGCTCCCCGTAGGACCCGCTGGGGCCGCTCCCGCCAACACCGCTGGCCAGAACGCCATTGGGAACCCTGTCCCCAAGCCCCTCCCCTTCTTCCCCTGGGCTGGGACCCTTAGTCCCCGTTTCTCTCCGATCAAAGGGGGACCCAGCCACAGGTTCCTTTTTGTTCCAATCCTTTTTGCGGGCCGAATGCCGGAGGCTCTTGCGAGGCTGGCCGCCCTGCCCTTCCAGCAGACTCACGTGGTTGTCCTCGGCCCCTTCCAGATCCATGGGCTCCTCAGGAGCGGCCCCCAGCTCCGCGTACGAGGCGCTGTTGCCAACAGGCAGGGCGGAGGGTGCAGCGGGCGCGGGTGAGTCGCGCTGGCCGTCACTCAGCTGGGCGGGGTCTTCAGGAGTGAGGTGGGGGCCAGGGGCTGCCGGAGGCAGTGGAGGGCTCTTCTTGGACAGGTCGAGACCCAGCTCCTGCTCGCAGCCCCCACTGCTCCCGTTGGTGCTGTTGCCACAGGCCCCCAGGCCCACCTCCCCACCAGCGGGGCAGCCCCCCAGGCCCAGGCCATGTGTGCTTTCCTGGGTGGAGCTGCCCAGAAAGAGCTCATCATCTGACCCTTTGGCCTGAGGGAGCTCTTGGGGAGCGGGGTGTCCTTTGCGCCCATCTACAAGTCCCGGATACCGAGCCTGGATGACAGAGGCTGTGGACAGCCGCTGACTACGGGTCGGTCGCCCCACGCCAGCAGCGCCCACTCGTCCAGGGCCAAAGGGCTTGCCAGCTCGCTTCAGTTTGCGGCGGCAGAGGGCTGCCAACTCGGGCAGCTGGAGGTAGCTGGCGGCAGTGAGGAGAGTGCTGAAGTTGGGCTCAGATGGCTGGTCACTGGCAGCAGCTTGCCCGTGTAGATGAAGTCCAGGATCTGCTGGAACACGGCGGAGCTGACCATGTCTGTGTCTAGGTTGATGAGGTTATCATGCAGGACCAGGGACTTGAAGTAGATGCTGCTAGCAGCCAGGACGTTCTTGTGGGCCCGGAAGATGGAATTCTCCACCATGATGATGACGTCACACAGGAAGCCCTTGGTCCTCTGCTGGTTCAGCTGCAGCAGGAGCTGTTTTGAGTGGCTGGGCAGCTCCATGTCTGGCCCCATGTCCCTGCGCCCTGCCCACGGGCACCACCTGTGGGCAAGAACAGGAGGATAGTTAACCTGCATGATGGCCTGGCACAGATCATGCACTGAGCCCACCAATTCCACCCTCCTCGGGCACAGTGTGTAGGACAGGCCCCAGCCCACGAGAAAGGAGGGTGTGCCTGCCCACCCCCTGCCATCCACTCACATGAAAAAAAGAGGTTATGGTAAGGAAAGGTGCCAAGCCAACTGGGTTTAGACTGGAGGGATGGCTTACTGGTGAAGAGCACTTGCTGCTCTTCAGAGCCATGCATCGTGATTCCTGTTCCGGGATCCGATCCCCTATGACCTCCACAGGAGCACACAGTCAAGTGGTGCACACACATGCATGCAGGCAAAACACTCACACCCATAAATAATGACGCTAAAACAAATGTCGATTTGAACTGTACTCTGTCACCACTTCAATTCTAGAGGTCAGTCACAGGCTGAGGGACATGCAGAGAACATACAAAGTGGCCAGCAGGTGGCTACAGAAGCCACAACAAATACCCTTCTAATAGAC